>NW_027141145.1:600000-1200000 GCF_036365525.1 Heterodontus francisci | reverse complement strand
AATAGACATTCAGGAGGTCATTTATAAACATAATGGTGAATGGTTGTTTTTTTATATGCAGCCGTGTTCTACACCGTTCAGTACTAGGAGCACTGTTGTTTCTGATGTACATTAATGACTAAACTTCAGGCGGCTCACAGGAGAAATTGTTGAAATTTCCAGAAGACACGAGGCGTATACGTATCGTGGTGAATGGCAAATGTAGTATAAGAATTCAAGCGGAAATAGACAGGGTAGTGCAATGGGTAGTCATATGGTAGATGTGTGAGGTCATGCATTTTGTAATAATGGATCAGGAGAGCTGCATGCTGCAACGTTAAAGCTGGTATAAGAACAGAGAGCCCTGGGGTGTTTGAACACAAATCTTTGAAGATGGCAGGACATGTTAATAAAGTTAATAAAGGACAGGTTAATAAAGCTAATAAAGTAATTCTGGTAATTATGGTATCCTGGGCTTTATAAATAGTGACGTACAGTAAAAAAGCCCGGCCTTTATGCTAAAGGTATATAAAACACTGGGCGGCCCGTGCTGCAGGAATGTGTCCAACAATGGGCACCACACTTTAGCTCGGATGCCAAGGCTTTGGAGAGGCCACAGATGTGATTTACTATTATGGTCCCAGGGATGTGATTACAGTTACATGGATAGACTAGGGAAACTGGGATTGTTCTCCTTAGAGCAGAATATTGATAGAGGTGCTTAAAATTATGATGGGTTTAGATTTAAAAAATATATAAATATATATATTGGTTCCAATGGCTGGCGGGTCGATAAACAGAGGCCACTGATTAAGATGATTGGCAAAAGACGCATTGCAACATGAATAAATCTTTGTCTTGCTGCAAGTTGGTTAAGATATGGAATGCACTGTCTAATAACTATCTATATTTAACGGTGACTGCTTCTGTTATAGTGGAACGTCACCAACGTGATCTACTGGGCATGGTCACGCACCCAACTGCACATTAATGGAGTGAGACTGCTTTCAGTTCCTGTGCATCTCCCCGTTGACATGGGGACCCGCAGAACCAAGTACACCATTGGGAATACCGCTGTCCTGGCAAAGGCACGGAGCCTCTCATTTTGCTTTCTCCCTGCAGAGGGAGAGAATGATGTATTCTGCTCACCCAGAATAGATGGCTTCTGTCACATAGCGGACAATTGATGGGTGGCATACTAAGAGATGAAGGAAATGTCGTCTGCTTCTACCTAGAAAAACCCAGATACCCAGTAGATGTTTAATGAAACAGTTTCCTTAACGGCCACTAGCAGCTCCGTCCTCACCTTGGTGTGAGGATCCAGGTCGTGTTACAGCAGGTGGGACAGCTCTGTGGCCACCTCCTTATTGAATCAGAGTCGACTCAATCATTGTTCCTGGTTAGGTGTTGGTAGGAAAAGTGCTCTTGGAAAACCCAGGGTGGGTAATACAGAGTCTCCTCCTCCTCCCTCTTTATAGATCTTTCCCTCTCTGCAGCATTTGTACCATTTGTTCGTCATGTTGCAGACCCAGAGACACTGTAGCTACAGTCCCCATATCTCGGCCAGAGTTGGGTCACCAAATCCTCTGTCCTCCCTGAACGTCTGCAGCAGCTCGCGACACAGTCTCCAGAAAAAAACATCCACAGCACCTCCACTAACTTCACAACAGCAGAAATAAATTAAAAGCCACTCACCTGCAGGTTGGATGCCTGGTACTTTTAAATTACGGTGGAAGGAATTCCTCATGCTCCTGAATGTATGTTCAAATGACAGTCACTAACACAGGCGTTCAGTGGACATGCATATACAAAGTTTCAGAGATATACATCAGAGGTAACCGATCGCCCTGCCAACATGGAACACTATGTGAGACTCGCCATAATTGGCTGGCTGCAGGTCCTGTACCACCTTCTGATTTGTGGGCCTACTTACTAACAGCAGTGCCCCCACCCCATTCCCATCTGCCCTCCCCCACCCCAACCCCGGGAAGATGATCATAGGCAGGCAAAGTTACAGAGGGAAAAATATATTTTAAAAAGGAATTGGATAAATATTCTTAGGGAACTGTTGTGGAAGCATGGAACTAATTTGAGGTGTGCAACTGTTAAAATTGCAGTATTGTCAGACCAGGAACCAATGCACATCAGTGAGCACAGGGGACAGGGGTGAATGGGATTTAGTGTGGGTTAGGATACAGGCAGACGAGTGTTGCGTGAGCTGTGGTTAATGAGTGTTACTAACTGAGATGATTATGAGGGGTGCATTAGGACGTCGGGCCTGGATTTAACAAAGGCACACATAAGGGTTTATGCACCCAATCGGTTGAGGCAGAGGACAATATTGCAGAGTTTGGAGTAGGCAAGATTGCTACCGAATTGGAGAAATATCTGAAGATGCAACGATGGAGTTTGTGATGGAGACTGAAGACATTCCGAAGACAAAGCTTCCAAAGCTTTAAATGATAATCATTAATTCAGTGCAATGTTGTTTATTGCTCTAATATATAGATGCAGAGACTTCGCAGGAACAACAGCAGCAGCAAACAGGTGAGAGCAAATGGTAAAAAACAGAAAACATTGCTTATGGAACTAATAGCTAGCTAGAGTGGCTTACCAGGGACACCAATAATAGCGAGGATGGGATAGTAAAAGTATCCAAAAATCAGAATTGCATATAGGATCCGAGATGTTAATGATAGCCAATCATACTTTGCAGGAAGATATTCAAGCCTAAACTCCGACTCAGTGTTGTCACATTCAAATCTATTGTTCTCAGATTCTGATCCATCGTTGTAATATTCCAATCCAGTGTTCTCAGATTCCAATCTATCTTCACCCTCTCCCTGTTCTCGCTGATCCTTGCTACTGAGAGTGTTGATTCTTCAATTGACGATATGTGATAGCATATTAAAATGAGTGCCTTATTAATAGAAGAAGGAAACCCTCCTGCGGACAATTAGGGCCAAAGGGGACTGAAATTAATAACCGCCATTGAACAAACAAGATCAGTTAACCCCTTTTAATCCAACGCTTTTTGGACAACAATAAATTAGAATGTATTACCGGTGTGAAGGGATATATGAGCGGTGCTGAGAGAAGGGATGATGTACCGCAGAGGCCCTGGGTGTAATTACCTCACCTTCATTATAAGGTCAGAAGTTTGCATGTTCTCTGTTACTTGCACAGTGTTCAGTTTCATTCACGACTCCTCAGAAGCTAAAGCAGTTCATGTCGACATACAGCAAGACAAAGAACAAATAAAGAACAAAGAACAGTACAGCACAGGGACAGGCCATTCGGCCCTCCAAGCCTGCTCCGATCTTGATGCCTGCCAAAACTAAAACCTTCTCCACTTCCGGGGACCATATCCCTCTATTCCCTTCCTATTCATGTATTTGTCAAGATGCCTCCTAAACGTTGCGATCGTACCTGCTTCCACCACCTCACCCGGCAGCAAGTTCCAGGCACTCACCACCCTCTGTGTGAAGAACTTGCCTCGCACATCCCCTCTAAACTTTGCCCCTCGCACCTTAAACCTATGTCCCCTAGTATCTGACTCTTCCACCCTGGGAAAAAGCTTCTGACTATCCACTCTGTCCATGTCGCTCATAACTTTGTAAACCTCTATCATGTCGCCCCTCCAAGTCCGTTGTTCCAGTGAAAACAATCCGAATTTATCCAACCTCTCCTCATAGCTAATGCCCTCCAGATCAGGCAACATCCTGGTAAACCTCTTCTGTACCCTCTCCAAAGCCTCCACGTCCTTCCGGTAGTGTGGCGACCAGAATTGCACGCAATATTCCCTATTTGAGGGTCTACTCTAAACTCATGGCATTGAGGCTGCCTCTTTATTTTTATTTATGAGCGCCACCCATATGGCCTCATTTGATTATGCATGTAGCATATCATCCCACCTTAAAGCTGCTATTGATTTATTAACTAATAATGCTACGCCCCTCCTTTTTAATCTCCGTTTCTATCCCGCCTGTAAACTCTATATTTAACGATGTTGAGCTAACATTCTTGCTCCTCTTTAAGCCAAGTTTCCGTTATAGCAACGATATAGTGTCATCGTGTGTCTATCTGTGTCTTCAGCTCATCGGCTTTAGTTACTATACTCCTTGTAATTAAATAAATACCTTTTGACACTGACACATTGCTGTACCACACACTTTTTGACCTTTGCTTCTTCTGTCTTTCAGAGTCACTCGCTAGTTATCTGCCTCACATTCGCTGCCCTCAAATTGTCTACTTTAAGACTACCCTTAGGTTCCCATCCCGCTGAAACAGAGTCAGACGCGCTCGCACACACGCACACACACACATCTCAGCTCCAACAAAACTCAAGAAGCTTGACACCATCCGGAACAAAACAGCCCGCTTGGTTAGCACGCCATTAACAATCATTCACTCCCTCCGCCACAGACGCACAGTGGCAATAGCGTCTACCATCTACATGATGCACTGCATTAACAAAACAAGGCTTCTTTTACAGCACCTTCCAAACCCGCGACCTCTAACAACTGGAGGGAAAAGGAGAGAAAATGCATGGCAACATCACCACATGCAATTTCCCCTGCATGTAGTGTGTGTGTGTGTTGGTGTGTGTGTTTGTTTGTGTGTTTGTTTGTGTGCGTGTGTGTTTGTGTGTGTGCTTGTTTGTGTGCGTGTGTGTGTTTGTTTTTGTGTGTGTTTGTTTGTGCGTGTGTGCGCGTGCATCTGCCTGAGTGTGTGTCTGGATCAGTGCCTTTGTGTGTGTTTGTTGGTCAGTGCCTGTGTTTATACGTGTGTGTTTGTCAGTGCATGTGTTTGTGTGTCTGCACACGCTACTGGCTCAGATAATGGGTAGTGATTGGTGGGATTTGTGAGTCTCTGTGTATGTTTGTGTGTATAAGTGTGTGTGTGCATGTGCATGCTTGCCTGTCTCAGTGACTGGGATATGATTGTATTTGTGTTTGTGAATGTGTTTGTGTTTGTGTTCCTGGCTCAATGCTTGGGTGTGATGTTATTCATCAATGTGATGATGGGACTTTGTCTCTACATGGTTTGTGCAGTGGTCACTCCTGCCAATACTGTCTTGGACAGGAGTTTGATGGATTAGGCTCCGCTTGCCTGGATGGGTGCAGTTCCAACAACATTCAAGAAGCGCGACATCATCCAAGCAGCCTACTCCATTTGCATCATATACACAACCTTGCACCTTTACTCCCTCCACTACTGACAAAAAATGATAGTAGTGTGCACCATCTACAAGATGCACTGCAGCAATGCACCAAGGCTGCTTTGACAGTACCTTCCAAACCTGCAGCCTCTACCACCGAGAAGGACAAGGGCACCAGTTGCATGGGAACATAATCACCTGCAACATCTCCTCCATGTCACACACCATCCAGATTTGGTGCTATATCGTCCCTGGGTCAAAATGCTGGAACTCCCTTTTTAACAGCATCGTGGGTGTAACTTCCCCACATGGACTGCAGCGGTTCAAGAAGGCAGCTCACCACAACCTTCCCAAACGCAATTATGAAAGGGCAATAAATGATGGCCTGGCCCGTTGAATAATAATAATAATGAGAAAAACCCTGCATCTCTTGCCCAATATAGTCAATCAAGTTTCACTAAACCTTGTACATTCAACTGGTGGGTACAGCTTTTATATTTGTCTCCGTCATTAAAACCTCTCATAATCGTGTACACCTCTATCAAATCTCCCCTCCATCAGCTTTGCTCCAAGGCGAGGTTCCACAGCATGCACAATTTAACCTTGTAGCTGATGTCCCTCAGCCCAGGACCCATTCTGTTAAAGTTCCTATGCACCCTGTCAAGCAGCCTCACATCCTTCCTAACGTGCAGTGACCAGATGAGGAGCAGTCCTCCAGTTCTGGCCTCGCCAGAGCTTTATACAGATTCAGCAGAAATCCCTGCTTTTGAAGGTAATACCTCTATTTCGGCAGCCAAAATTAACATAGACTTTGCTAATTATTCTCTCAAAGTGCTCTCCCACCATTAAACATCCATACACACAAACACCCAGCTCACTCTTGTCATGACCACGTGGTGTGACGCTGGCGTTCCCACACTTCAACTCCCCACTTGACCGCGGCAAAGGTTTCTGGGTTAGAGTTCAATCCACTGGTATTTTTTTATTCAAATGAACAGACAGGTTTCCTTGTAGGTTTTCAAAACAGAAAATCATTTGTTTATTGCTCAATAGACCTCATCCCGAAATGTTCACACAACTTACACTCATGCATCTGCTCGCTCACACAGACTAAAGAAGAAACAGTTAGAAAAGGGAAAAGGGAAGGTGGCTCTCTGTCGGAAGAAACGTTGAGTTAAACTTGTTGAATTCTCTTGGGAACCAGTTCTGGATGGTTGCAGGCCTGGGATGAGCGTAGATTTTTCCCTTGCTCGAAAGTCCTGTTGAATAAGCAGGGCATTTGTTTCCTGGCGTGGCTGAAACACCAGCTGTGAGGTGTTGCTTCTCTCCTTGGTGAATTTCTCGCTTGCGCTCTCTCTCTCTCTCTCTTTCTGGCTGTCTCTCTTTTTAAGGAAAAGTTGTTACCTTTCACTTCCTGTTAGGAGAAACACTGGTTTCTTTCCCATGATGATCGCACAATACGTGTCTACTTCACACCTCCTTTGTTAGAGAAGAAAGTATACAATTCTGAAATGTTTTAGGATAGCGCACGATGGGTTTCATGAACGCACGTTAGCTTTAAAGGTTTGTCCTTTGTCTTTGTCAGACAACTTAAATACAGAATGCGCCAATCGTCTTATCCTTCACTGGGAATTTTAGACTTTTTCATGAAAAAAGTTCATTTTGTAAAAGACAATTTCCGTTTTTCGGAACTCTTCAGTCTTAGTCCATGATAGACACAAACCTATCGGCTAAAATACTGAATAAATTAAGGAAATTAATACGAACAGAGGAAATGTGTCCGAGAAACTTCAGGGACGAAAATCTGGCAAACCTCCAGGCCGTGGCGACCTACCACCTTGGGTATTAACAGAAACAGCTGCTGTTCTGAGGAGGAAGTTGGTTCTGTTTTCTTCTGAACGAATTTCCCTGTTTTTCCAACCACACGTCCGTATGTAGTTTCCCTCCCTTAAGCCCTAATAATAAATCACCGCTTCAACAACATGGTTTTTAAAGTCAAACCAAATATGTAGGGATTATGTGTGGAGTTTGCAAGTTCTCCCTGTGTCGGCGTGGGTTTCCTCCGGGTGCTCCGGTTTCCTCCCACATGCCAAAGACTTGAGGGTTGATAGGTAAATTGGCCATTAGCAATTGCCCCTAGTCTAGGTAGGTGGTAGTGAAATATTGGGACAGGTGAGGATGTGGTAGGAATATGGAATGAGTGTAGGATTAGTATAAATGGGAGGTTGATAGTCGGCACAGACTCCGTAGGCTGAAGGGCCTGTTTCAGTGCTGTATCTCTGAACTAAACTAAACTAAACACATTCTTAAGCTCTGGAAGGGGTTTCACTTCGCCACACATGCTTACAAATTTTCAGATAAAGTTTAAAGACACAAAAAGGCAGAGACATTTACTAAATAGAAGTTTATCTTAACTCCTAGCTAATATGGATTTCAGTTAAAACTAGTTGCCATTCATAACAGGAAATTGTCCAAATGTTGGAGATCACTAATTAGAAATTCCGAATAGCGATGCAGCTGTTGGAGATATCTCTTCTCTGGTAAATTTCAGTTTCTTTGCACTCTCAATAGTAGCAAGGGAGAGAGCTAACTTGCTGAAGTCACCTTATTGTGTGCAGTTTTAGTCTCCTTATCTGAGGAAGGATGGTTCTTGTTATAGAGGGAATGCAGCGAAGGTTTACCAGACTGATTCCTGGGATGGTGGGACTGATATATGAGGTGAGATTGAGTCGTTTAGGATTATATTCACTGGAGTTCAGAAGAGTGAAGGGGGATCTCACAGAAAACTATAAAATTCTAACAGGACTTGACAGGGTAGATGCAGGAAGTACGTTTCCGATGGTGTTGAGTCCAGAACCAGGGTTCTACTTTAAGGTTGACAGGGCCCTCAACCGTGTCCGACCCATTCCCCGCAACTCTACCCATACCCCTTCCCCTCCCTCCCAGAACGTTGACAGGGTTCCCCTTGTCCTCACTTTTCATCCCATCAGCCTCCATATCCAAAGGATCATCCTCTGCCATTTTTGCCACCTCCAGCGTGATGCCACTACCAGTCGCATCTTCCCCTCCCTTCCCCTGTCAGCATTCCGAAGGGATCATTCCCTCCGCGACAACCTGGTCCACTCCTCCATTACCCCCACCACCTCGTCCCCGTCCCATGGCACCTTCCCCTGCAATCGCAGGAGGTGTAATACCTGCCCATTTACCTCCTCTCTCCTCATTATCCCAGGCCCCAAACACTCCTTTCAGGTGAAGCAGCGATTTACTTGTACTTCTTTCAATGTAGTATACTGTATTCGCTGCTCACAGTGTGGTCTCCTCTACATTTGGGAGACCAAGCGCAGACTGGGTGTGCGCTTTGTGGAACATCTCCGCTCAGTCCGCAAGCAGGACCCTGAGCTTCCGGTTGCTTGCCATTTCAACACTCCCCCCTGCTCTCATGCTCACATCTCTGTCCTGGGATTGCTGCAGTGTTCCAGTGAACATCAACGCAAGCTCGAGGAACAGCATCTCATCTACCGATTAGGCACACTGCAGCCTGCCGGACTGAACATTGAGTTCAATAATTTCAGAGCCTGACAGCCCCCCCATTTTACTTTCATTTTTAGTTATTTTCCTTCCTTGCTTTTGCATTCTTTTTTTTACATTTTTTACAATCTTTTTTTTGCATTTATTTCATTTCATCTTAGTTTGGTCAGTTTGCTTACCCACTGTTTTTTTCAGGTTTGCACTTGCTGCTGTTCAATATTCAGTGTATTTACACCTAATCTGTACTAATGCTTTGTCTTTCAACACACCATTAACATATTGTTTGCCTTTGCTCCGTGACCTTTTGGTCAGCTATGTGGCCTGGTCCAATCTACACCTTTTCCTTTGTTATCTCTTGCCCCACCCCCACCTCACTTGCTTATAATCTGTAACTTTTCTAATATTTGTCAGTTCCGAAGAAGGGTCACTGACCCGAAACGTTAACTCTGCTTCTCTTTCCACAGATGCTGCCAGACCTGCTGAGTGATTCCAGCATTTCTTGTTTTTCTTTCTGATTTCAGCATCCGCAGTATTTTGCTTTTATTCTATTCTAAGGATACGGGGTGAACCTTTCAAGACTGAGATGAGGAGAAATGTATTCACCCAGAGAGTGGTGAGCCTGTGGAATTCGCTAGCACAGAAAGCAGCTGAGGCCAAAGTATTGTCCGTTTTCATGAAGGAGTTATATATAGCTCTTGGGTCTAAAGGGATAAACGGGTATGGGACAGGCTACTGTATTGGATCATCAGCCATGATCATAATGAATGATCAAAGGGCCGAATGGCCTACTCCAGCTCCTATTTTCTATTTTCTATGTTTCTATGTTTAGATGGAGAGGAAACGACCAGAAATCAGACCTTTTCCGCTGTTACTGCAGATTATCTTCGTTTTGATTTGTTTCTTGCTGGATTTCTTAAAGTGTGGCTAACATTTAAATTTTCGTCTCGAGAAGGCCTTAGAGAGAAAATTCAATGCAGCTTGAAGACAGATTGTGGCTTTTTGCACGGAGTCGTGTCTCTGGCAGAGGGCAGTTGCACAATGGAGGACAGGCTGTCCTCACCAACCGTGACAATTTCGAGACCACACAGGTTGGTTAGGGGTCTCCTGGGTCCTAACGCTAGACTGTTCCCAAGTGACTCTCTGACCTGACCTCTCTCCTCCATTTTGGCAACAGAACACAGAAGTTCAAACTTAAAACAGGTTGTATAAAATGACGATTGACATTAATACTCAAATGCTCAACATAATTTACAAGGGTTTGAATCCACTCGTGCCACCTTTACCCATCGAGGGAACAAAATGAATTCTACTGCATTTGTTTATTTACATGATTCTCATTGAAAATAAATAAAAAAGGGATTTTCATTAAATCGTACATTCATACTTAAAAGTTTGCTAAATTATGGGAGAGCTGGCACACTTCTGTCCATAACACATTTGCTTTTTGTGTCGGTGCCTCTATTAGTGGGGCGTCTCGGGTGATAAATTTTGGGCCCAGCTTACAGTAATCAATAGAGCACCACATGCATTTCCCGAGCTGCAGAAGATCCGTTTCCAATGGAATGATTTCTGGAAGGGAAGTCTTCAGCAGACATTTTGACTTCAGAATGTCTTTCCGATCAGTGTCAGGTACAGTTACAATGCAATAAATAGCAGGAAAAGAACAAATCCCACCGTGCCCTTCGCTCAATGTTTCCAATTTTTGCTCTCATTGCTTGACACAAAAGCAATGAGAGGACGTGTCCACCCTGATCAAAAAGAAAATTAAAGAGATCTGTACAGATTCGCCAGGGCCTACCAGCCAAGCGATTCAATGCTTGGATGTGGGAGACATGCCACTGGTCAGATGGGACCCAGCTGGCTGAGCCCCGACAGATTATCTCAGGTTAACAAGAGGTCCAGTACATGCTGGATGGTGATGTCGTTGACCCTCCCCAGAAAAAAAGAACCTTTTAATTACTTAGGCTAAGGATTCCCAAGTACCCACATATCCAGCCATCGATCACTCCAATTTGTTGGAGTACTGTCTACTCCTCTTCTGATTGTCTTCTGGGAAGTCTCCACTTTCGTATTATTACGTACATAGTAACACTCAAGGATCGGAGTGGCCTCTGCCTCAGAACAGGCAGTCTGTGCTATGTGCTTTATTTCAGGATCTGCCTACTGTGTGCCGAAGAGCAGGGCTCAGCTGAGCGTCTTCTCCTTCAGATAGGTCCCGAAAGAAAGGTTCAACTACCCAGACCTCTGGTTCATCCAACTGGGATGCTGGCTCACTTTCAATTAATTGGGCCTGTCGGGCTTGGGACTGAGTCACTACATAATCGGGGAAGATCCCTGGGATTTCCGCCTGCAGTTGTTTGGTTTCCCTGGTTTCATTGGGCTGGTCTATGACTATAGTGGTTGCTATTTTATTGCTACCAGCCAAATCATTTCCCAGTAGGAAGTTTATCCCTGCTACAGGTAATTTTGCCATAATTCCAACAGTTACGGTTCCTGCGACTAGGGCACACTGTACGTGGACTCGATGGAGGGGAACAGACAGGTGACCTCCTCCCACTCCACTGATCAGGGCCTTGGCTTTCATGGATATTTCAGGGGGAAGGCGTAGGGCTGTTCTGCAACACTAAGGACTGAGTAGCCCCTGTATCCCTGAGCAGTACAATGGACTTGCTCTTTTCCTGGGAAGGCGATAGCGATACGGTTCCTTCTCGAATAAAACTTGGATAATCCCTGGGGAATTAGTCCAGTCCAGCAACACATCGGGTAATACTCTCAGAGATTCTATGCTCTACTTGAAGGGCCTCTGTTGGCCCTCCTACACTCCTTATTAGGGGGACCCTCCTTGGGACCTCCCTTGTGGAGGCCTATTAGACCCACTGGTTTTCCCTTTAGCCTCCAGCATTCTGACCTGGAGTGACCCATTTTGTTGCAGTGGAAGCAAACTGGTCTCTGGGTTTTTGTTTTGCTGGCTTGGGGTGGACGCTTTGCACCCTCATTTGTACTCCCTTTCCAAATTGCTGAAGTCACCTTTTTCTGGATGGAGAGAAAATGGGCAAATATCAGATGTTTTCTGCTGTTACTGCAGCTTGACCTCGAGCTGATATTTTTCTTGCTGGATTTTTCAAAGCGTGGCTTCTCTTTAACTTTACTTGTTGAGGAAGCCTTAGAGAGAACAATCAATGCAGCTTGAAGGCAGGTTGTGGCCTCTTGCAAGGAAATGTGTCTCGAACACACGGTTGCTGTATAATGGAGGAAAGGTTGTACTCACAAACGGTTACAGTTTCGAGCTTGTTGGCTACGGATCTTCTAGGTCCTAAGGCCAGACTCTTCTCAAGTGGATATGCCACCTGAACTATGTCTTCCATTTTGACGATGAGAACATGGAAATACAAAATCAAAGCCTTCTGCATAAAATGACGATTCACATTAATACTCAAGTGCACAACATAATTTACGAGGGGTTTGAATCCATTTGTCACACTGCAGAGAAAGTGAATCTGCTAGTTACGATTTTCCAAAATTGCTGCGAATCGGGAAATGTTCCATCAGATTGTAAGTTGGCAAATGTTACATTGCTTTTCAAGAAAGGCGGTAGGGAAAAAGGAGGGAACTGCAGGCCAGTTAGCCTAACATGACCCATTGGAAAATGTATGCAATCTATTATTAAGGATGTCTTAACAACACTTAGAAAATCACTGTATGATTGGAACAAGTCAATATGATTTTACTAAAGGAAAATCCTGTTTGACAATTTTTTTAGAATCTTTTGAACATGTAAAGGGGAGACAGAAGTTGTAGTACACTTGGACTTCCAAAATGCATTCGCTATGGTGCGAAACTAAAGAAAAATAAGTGCTCATGTAATTGGGGGTAACAAATCAACATGGATAGATGATTGGTTCACAGACAGAAAGCAACGAGTGGGCATAAACGGACATTTCATGTTTGAAGACAGTAAATAGTGGAGTGCCATAAGCATCAATGTTCGGGCCTCTGCTATTTAGAATATATGTTAATGACTCAGATGCAGAGACAGAGACTATTGTATCCTAGATTGCTGATGACATAAATGTAGGCGGAAAGGTAAGCTGTGGGGAGGACACAGAGAAGCTGAAATGAGATATAGACGGGTTAACTGAGTGAGTACCAAGATGTCAGATGGAATATAATGTAGGGAAGTGAAAAGCTATTCACTTTGTAGTCAGGAAATAAGAGTAGAAGCGTAGAATGTTGTTTAAAGGTGCAACATTGTAAGTGTTGGTGTTAAAAGAAACAGTGTATGCTTTTTTATTCATGGGATGTGGGCGTCGCTGGCAGGCCATCATCTAGTGCCCATCCCTAATTGCCCTTGAGAAGGTGGTGGTCTTCTTGAACCACTGCAGTCCGTGTGGTGCAGGTAGACCCGGAGCGATGTTTGGAAGGGAGTTCCAGCATTTTGACCCAGTGACAACATAGCTCCATGTCAGGATGGTGTGTGCCAAGGTGAGGAACATGCAGGTGGTGGTGTTCCGATGCATCTGATGCCCTTATCCTTCTAGGTGGTAGAGGTCGTTGTGTTGGAAGGTGCTGTCAAACGAGCCTTGGTGAGTTGCAGTGCATCTTGTAGACGGTACACACTGCTGTCATTGTGCGTCGGCGGTACAGGTATTGAATGTTGAAAGGGATAGATGGGGTAGCAGTCAAAAAAGTTCCCTTGTCCTGGATGGTGTCGAGATTCTTGAGTATTGGTGAAGCTGCACCCATCCAGGAAAATGGAAGGTATTCCATCACACTCCTGACTTGTGCCTTGCAGATGGCGGGTCGGGACTGGGATGTCAGGAGGTCAATTACTCGCCGCAGAATTCCCAGCCTCTGACATGCTCTTGCAGCCATGCTATTTATGTGACATATCCAAGTCAGTGGCTGGTCAATGGTAACTCTCATGATGTTGATGATGGGAAATTCAGCGAAGGAATGCCATTTAAAATCAAGAAGAGATGGTTAGGTTCACTACTCTTTATGATAGTCATTGTCTGGCACTTGCGTGGCGTGGTTATTCGTTGCCACTTATCAGGCCAAGCCCGGATATTATCCAGGTCTTGCCGCATATTGTCATGGGCTGCTTCAGTACCGGAGGCATCGTAAATTGTGCTGAATATTGTGCAGTCATCAGAGAACATCTCCAATTCTGACCTTATAATGGAGGATAGGTCATTGATGAAGCAGTTGAAAATGGTTGGGCCCAGACCATTACCCTGAGGAACTCCTGCAGTGATTTGTTTCGAGCTGCGATGTTTGACCTACAACCACCACAACCATCTTTCTTACGGCTGAAACCAGCGGAGAGGCCCGCCGCCACCCCCCTCCCCCGGCCAATTCCCATTGACTCCAGTTTGCTCGGGCTCCTTGATGCCATATTCGGTCAAATGCTGTCTTGATGACAACGGCAGTCACTCTCACCTCACCTCTTGAGTTCAGCTATATTTTCCATGTTTCGTCAAGGCTGTAAGGAGATCATGAGCTGAGTGGCCCTGGCGGAATCAAAACTGAGCGCCAAACAGTGGATTAATTCTGAGCAAATGTTGCTTGATAGCATTGTCGACAGCCCCTTCCATCACTTTGCTGATGATCGAGAATAGACTGATAGAATGGTAATTGGCCGGTGTGGATTTGTCCTTTGTGCACAGGACATACTTGGGCAATGTTTCACATTGTCGGGTAGGTTTCAGTGTTGTAGCTTCACGTGAGTGAATTAGATTGGCTGAAGTTAAATGCGGGGTACCTCAGGAGGAGGCCCAGATGGGTCATCGACTCAGCACTTCTCGCTGAAATTGATGCAATTGCTTTAGCATTGCCTTTTGCACTGATGTGGTGAGCTCCCCCATTTTGAAGATAGGCGTATTTGTGGAGCCTGTCAGTTGTTCCATAATTCAGCACAATTCACGACTGAATGTGCGAGGACTGCAGAGCTTAGATCTGATCCATTTGTTTTGGTATTGCTTAGCCCAGTTTGTCGCATGCTGCCGACACAGTTTGGCATGCAAGTAGTTCTGCTGTGTAACTTATCAAGTTGACACCTCATTTTGGGATATGCTTAGTGCTGCTCATGGCATGCTCTCCTGCACTCTTCATTGAACTTTGTTTCGCCGCCTGGCTTGATGGGTAATAGTAGAGTGGGAGATATGCTGGCCCATACAGAATGTGGTAGAGTACAATTCTGCTGCTGCTGATGGCCCACAGCGCCTCATAGATGCACAGCTTTCTGTTCTTACATCTGTTTGATAGATATTCCATTTAACATGGTGGTAGTAACACACATCATGATAGAGGCTATTCCCAATGTGAAGATGGGAGTTTGTCTCCACAGGGACTGCGCGGTGGTCACTGTTATCAATTAGGTCATTGAAAGAGGAATCTGCGGTAGGCAGATGGGTGACGATGAGGTCAAGCATGTGTTTCCCTAATGTTGGTTGCAGCACTACCTGTCGCAGACGCTATTTAGCAGCTATGTTCTATGTGCTACCGAACCACTCTCGGTGCTTGACATTATACAGTATACTTCTTGTGCCGTTGCTACCCTCAGTGCTTCCAATTGGTGTTCAACACGGTGAAGCACTGATTGATCAGGCGAGCTGGGTGGCAATCAGCAGGGGTTTTCCTTGCCCATGTTGAAGCTGATACCATGAGATGTCCCGGGGTCCAGAGTTAATGTTGAGGACTCCCAGGGCAACTCCCTCCCGACTGTAGACCGCATCCTGTGGCTTTCCCCTTCCTCTGGGATAGACCATACCCAGGGATCTTTGGGATATTGTCTGTAAGGTATGATTCGGTGAGTATGACACCATTCTGGACAAAACAGCCCGCCAGATTGTCACCCAATCCACAAATATTCACTCTTTCCACGACCGATGACAGTGTCTGACATCTACACGAGTCACTGCAGCAATGCACACAGTCTCCTTAGACAGCATCTTCCAAAACCACTACGTCTACAATCTAGAAGGACAAGAGTGGCAGATGCATGGGAACATCACGACCTGCAATGTCCCCTTGAAGTCAACCACCATCCTTGGAACATTCTCACCGTTCCTTCACTATCTCTGGGTCAAATCTTGGAACTCCCTTCCTAACAGCACTGTAGGTGTACCTACCCCACATGGACTGCAGCGGTTCAGGAAGGCAGCTCATCAACACCTTGTCAAGGGCAATTATGGATGGGCAATAAATACTGGCGAACCAGCGACGCCTGCATCCAATGAAAGAGTAAAAAATGCTGCCTCGCAATCGCAGATCTTAGTATTCAATTCCACTTTCCCACCTGCTCACCTTATTCTTTTTGACAAAATGTAAAGCATCATATTTCTCAGCACTAAATTTCATCGGCCACTTGTTTGCCCAGTCTGCATAGAATGAACAGAAGAAGGCTATTCAGTCCATCGTTCACGTGCTGGCTCCACCACCTCCCCTGGATTAGCATCCAGGACCGGCATGTACCTGTGAGGAAGAAAGACAAGTTTGGCAAGTTTCGGGAAGCTTGGATAACACGGGATATTGTGAGCCTAGTCAAAAAGAAAAAGGAAGCATTTGTAAGGGCTTGAAGGCGAGGAACAGATGAAGCACTTGAGGAATATAAAGACAGTAGGAAGGAACTTAAGCAAGGAGTTAGGAGGGCTAAAAGGGGTCATGAAAAGTCATTGGCAAACAGGATTAAGGAAAATCCCGTCTTTTTATACATATATAAAGAGCAAGAGGGTAACCAGGGAAAGGGTTGGCCCGCTCAAGGACAGAGATGGGAATCTAAGCGTGGAGCCAGAGGAAATGGGTGAGGTGTTAAATGAGTACTTTGCATCAGTATTTACCAAGGAGAAGGACTTGGTGGATGACCAGCCTAGGGAAGGGAATGCAGATAGTCTCAGTCATCTCATTATCAAAAAGGAGGAGGTGTTGGGTGTCTTTCAAAGCATTAAGGTAGATAAGTCCCCAGGGCCTGATGGGATCTACCCTAGAATACTGAGGGAGGCAACGGAGGAAATTGCTGGGGCCTTGACAGAAATCTTTGCATTCTCATTGGCTACAGGTGAGGTTCCAGAGGACTGGAGAATAGCCAATGTTGTTCCTTTGTTTAAGAAGGGTGGGAAGGATAATCCAGGAAATTATAGTCCGGTGAGCTTTACGTCAGTGGTAAGGAAACTATTAAAGAGGATTCTTCGGGACAGAATTTACTCCCATTTGGAAACAACCGAACTTATTATCGAGAGACAGCATGGTTTTGTGAAGGGTCGGTCGTGTCTTACTTATTTTATTGAGTTTTTTGAGGAAGTGACGAAGATGATTGATGAGGGAAGGGCGGTGGATGTTGTTTATTTGGACTTTAGTAAAGTCTTTGACAAGGTCCCGCATGGCAGGCAGGAGCATAAGGTGAACTCACAAGGGATCAGAGGTTGGCAGGCAAGATGGATACTGAACTGGCTCAGTCACAGACGACAGAGGGGAACAGTGGATGGGTGCTTTTCTGAATGGAGGGCTGTGACTAGTGGTGTTCCGCAGGGATCAGTGCTGGGACCTTTGCTGTTTGTGGTATATATAAATGATTTGGAGGAAAATGTAGCAGGTGTGATAGTAAGTTTGCGGACGACACAAAGGTTGGTGGAGTTACGGATAATGATGAGGATTGTCAGAGGATACAGCAGGACATAGATCGGTTGGAGACTTGGGCAGAGAAATGGCAGATGGAGTTTAATCCGGAAAAATGTGAGGAAATGCATTTTGGAAGGTGTAATGCAGGTGGGAGGTATACGGTAAATGGCAGAACACTTAGGAGTATTGACAGGCTGAGGGATCTGGGCGTGCAGGTCCACAGGTCACTGAAAGTGGCAACGGAGGTGGATAAGGTAGTCAAGAAGGCATACGGCATGCTTGCCTTCATCGGTCGGGGCATAGAGTATAAAAATTGGCAGGTCATGTTGCAGCTGTACAGAACCTTTGTTAGGACACGCTTAGAATATTGCGTACAATTCTGGTCGCCACATTACCAGAAGGACGTGGAGGCTTTGGAGAGGGTACAGAGGAGGTTTACCAGGATGTTGCCTGGTCTGGAGGGCATTAGCTATGAGCAGAGGTTGGAAAAACTCGGATTGTTTTCACTGGAACGACGGAGGTAGAGGGGCGACATGATAGAGGTATACAAAGTTATGAGCGGCATGGACAGAGTGGATCGTCAGAAGCTTTTTACCAAGGTGGAAGAGTCAGTACTAGGGGACATAGGTTTAAGGTGTGAGGGGCAAAGTTTAGAGGGGATGTGCGAGGCAAGTTTTTTACACAGAGGGTGGTGAGTGCCTGGAACTTGCTGCCAGGGGAGGTGGTGGAAGCAGATACGATAGCGATGTCTAAGGGACATCTTGACAAGTATATGAATAGGAAGGGAATAGAGGGATATGGGCCCCGGAAGTGAAGAAGGTGTTAGTTTAGGCCGGCATCAAGATCGGCGCAGGCTTGGGGGGCCGAATGGCCTGTTCCTGTGCTGCACAGTTCTTTGTTCTTTGTTGTCCACAATGGTGTTTGGATTGAAAAGTTTGCAGGTCATCAGGAAGCAGCACCTTGTCATGTCTCTGCTGAGAGCTGGCTCTGTTACGTGGATTAACAGGAAAATGGGCAGTTGCTCAGCCCCTAAAACCGTCTCACACATCTCCAGTCGCTTCCCATACTCTTTCCATTATCGCGGGATGTGTTTATAAGATGGGGAGTCGCTGAGACATTGTTTTATGTCAGTGAGTGAGAGAAAGAACCCTGGGCTCTTGAGATGTTTTATTTCTGTTCAAAAATTCTCTGCTTTGTTTGAAGCAATTTTATTTCTCTTATTCCCAAGCATAATCTTTTCAGAAGCTGCAGCTATGATGCTGCAGAGGGAGTGTTTTTTTTTTGGCACGTGGAATTCTCAGACAAGAGCTTTAACCAGAGACGAAAATAATAATAAATACATATATGTTAATGTCCAATTCATTTTTTTACATAGAGAATAGAAGACCTTGTGTTTTCGGGGCTGATAGAAAATCAAATTGCTGGAAATGCTCAGTATTTCCTGCACGGTTTTCATTTCAGATTTCCAGCAACCACAGAATTTTGATTTTGTGTTTTAGGAGGGCCTTTTTACCACAAGGAAAGGGACTGGAGGGGCCTCTGAAGCAAATAGTTTGTGAAGCACTGTTCCAGAGCATTCACTGTAATCCCGTAGATTTCCCTCTCTCCTTCTCTTGCTGCAACTTGTTCTCTGGCCCTCCCCTCCATGTTCCTAGCTCTGATTCTTCACACCTTTAAATCCCTATGTCTATATCTCTCAACATCCTTTACATCTCTGCCTCTCTCTAGAGTCTCACAAGTTTCCCTTTTCATTCTCTTTCTGCGACTCTCTGCATCTTTATCTCTCTCTCAGCCCATTTCTTCTCTCACTCACATCCAAACCCCTGGATCTTTCCATCTCTGCTTCTCCTTTCCTGCAAAATTATCTCTGTATTTCCCCCATCCCGGGACACCCCTCTCTATTCTGTAAGCACATCTTACTATGGATCTCTACCCCTCCACTTAGTTCTGTCTCTGTGTCTCTCTCCTTGTCCGGGTTCTTTCTTAATATCTACATCGCTGCTCCATTCTCTCTCTCTCCACCTCCAGCTCTATGTATTTCTCCATCTCTATCCAACTCTCTCTCTTTCTCTCACTCTGTGCCCTTATGTTTATTTATGCTCTCTGCTGTTAGATTCGCTCATTCGTGTCTGACTCCCTGACTCTTTTTCATCCATGATGTCACTCTCCATTTATTTTATTTCTCTCTCCTCACTCAATTCTGTTGCAATCACTGGATCGCTCCTTTCTTTGTCTCTGTCTCTCTGTCTGAGGTGGATTTTAATTTGCTGCCACGGTGTTGTTCAGGGTGATTGTGAACGGGATCCTGATTTCCATCCCTCCAGAGTTTTACTCCCATTGAGGTAAAAAAAAAGGAGCAGATGCAGAACAGGCGTCCGACTCACAACCACCCCTATCCCAGCCCGGTTTACACCATTGACACCAAGTCCAAGTCCAAGCCAGTGTTTCCTCCCCTCTGTGTGTATCTGCTCCCCGATGGTCTCTGTCTGTCTTCTTGTGGCTCAATGGGGGAAGCGACAGATCAGCCATGATCAAAAATTGGTGGGGCAGGCTCAAACGAATGAATGGCCTCCTGTTGTCCCTGTGCCAACCAGTATGTGTATGTGTGTGATTCCTTGATGCCGAGGGGGTGATGCAAAAAAACAGATGAAACACCATTTGCAGGGAGGGATGTGTCTGAGGCTGGGATCTTGCTGTGCGTTCAACGCTCAGAATACCAATGAGCCTCTGTGGGTCCTTTCCCTATGCCCGGCCCTGTGTTTAGCCTGACACGAATTAAAGGCGCTGGGGAGCTGGGAGCCATTTGATGGAACTTCAGTGGTTTATCTGGACTGGAATGAAAGTTACTTAAAAACTGTCGGGAGATGGAGCCACACCCAGGAAAGTGATGGAGTTTGGAATTACACGGGGGTGGGTGGTGGGGGGGGAGCGGGGAAGGGCGGTGGTGGTGTCTTCACTGCGACGGGACTAACAAAGAGGGGCTGTTCATAGTGGAGATGAGACAGAGTGAACATTAGTAGAGGGGATGGCTTTTACAAGACGGAGGTGTATTTAGAAAGGGAGGGGTGTTTTCAGTGGGTGCAGTGGGAGAATTGGAGGGATATGCACAGAGGGAATTAAGGAATGTTTAAATTGGGAGGGGTGCTTCTCCAGGTTCAAAATAGGAGAGGGGGGAGTTCTCCAGGTTTACAATGGGACAGGGGCCTCTCCAGGCATACAATGGGAGGTGCTCCACTCAAGTTCTAAAATAGGTTGAGGTGGGGGATTACTATTACGGATTAGAAATGGGAGGTGGTTTTTTCCAGGTTTAAAGTGTGAGGAGGGATTCTCCAGGTTTAAAATGGGGCGGGCGGGGAGGTTTCTTCGGATTTAAAATGGGAGATGGTCTTCTCCAAGTTTAAAAAAGGAGAGGTGAATTCTCCAGGTTTAAAATGGGAGGGGGCTTTTCCAGTCTGATCACGTGGAAATTTGAGGGAGGGACAACATAGTTTTGCTGTGGGGGGAGGGTGGGTGGGATTTACTGAGGGGGGTGGGGAATGTGAGGGGGAATCTTGCATGGGGGGAATCTATTTGCTGAGGGAATTTTTTTGCAGAGTGGGAAGAAATCCAAAAAGAGAGAAAATGCTGCAGAGTGAGAAAGCAGACAAAAAGACAAAAAAAGTCATAAAATAGAGAAAAGGCAGAAACAGTCAGAGAAATACAGAAAAGACAGAAAAAGTCAGAGAAACGAAGAAAATGCAGAAACAGAGTAATAAAGAAAAGGCAGAAATAGTAAGAGACATCCAGTAGGCAGGCCGGGCAGGGGCAGGCCAGATAGCGTGGAAGGTCTGGGAGGCTAAACTGCATTTTCCTTAATGCAAGAAAACTTACAGGTAAGGCAGAAGAAGTCAGAACATGGATCGGTACATGGGATTTTGATATTATAGGCATTATAGAAACGTGGCTGAGGGATGGGCAGGTCTGGAAGCTCAATGTTCCGGCGTACCGAAGCTTCCAGCGTGGCAGAGGTGGAGGTAAGAGAGGAAGGGGAGTTGCACTATTGATTAGGGAGGACATCACGGCAGTACTTAGAGAGGATATCCCGGGGGAATGTCGAGCGAGGCCATTAGGGGTAGAACTTAGAAATAAGAAAGGGGTGATCACTTTGATGGGATTATACTATAGGCTCCCCAGTAGTCAGAGAGAATTGGAGGAGCATATATACATAGAAATCACAGATAAGTGTAGGAATTATAGAGTTGTAATAGTAGGTGATTTTAACTTCCCTAATAGAGACTGGGACTGCCTTAATGCTAAGGGATCAAATGGGGAAGAATTTGTTAAGTGCGTCCAGGGTAGTTTTCTGAAGTAGTATGTGGATGGCCCCACTAGAGAAGGGGCTACACTCGACCTCCTCTTCGGAAATGTGACTGGGCAGGTGGCTGATGTGTCAGTAGGGGACCACTTTAGGACCAGTGATCATAACTCTATTAGCTTCAAGATAGTTATGGAAAAGGATAGGACTGGTCCTCAAGTTGAAGTCCTAAATTGGGGGAAGGCTAATTTCGATGGCATCAGACAGGAACTCTCAACAGATGATTAGCAGTGGCTGTTTACAGGTAATGGAAAGTCTGGCAAATGGGAGGCTTTTAAAAGGGAGATGGGAAAAGTTCATGGCCGGCATTTTCCTGTTAGATTGAAGGGCAAGGCTGGCAAGTTTAGGGAACCTTGGTTGATGAGGGATATTGAGGGCCTGGTCAGGAAAAAGAAGGAGGCATATATCAGGTATAGGCAGCTGGGATGAAGCGAGTCCCTCGAGGAGTATAAGGGTTGTAGGAGGACACTTAAGAAGGAAATTAGGAGGGCGAAAATAGGCCATGAGATTTCCCTGGCAGATAAGATAAAGGAAAACCCTAAAAGATTCTATAAGTATATTAAGAGTAAAAGGGTAGCTAGGGAGAGAGTAGGTCCCCTTAAGGATCAGTGTGGTAATCAATATGTGGAGCCACAGGAAATGGGCGAGGTCGGAAATTAATACTTCTCGTCTGTATTTACCGTGGAGATGGTCATGAAAACTAATGAGTTCAAGGGAGGGAACAGCGATATCCTGGAGCATATCAACATTACAAAGGAGCAGGTTTTGGAGGTTTTGAAGCGCGTTAAGGTGGATAAATCCCCAGGGCCTACCCAGGTGTATCCTAGTATGCTATGGGAAGCAAGAGAGGAGATTTCTGGGGCCCTGGCACAGATTTTCGTACCATTGTTATCCATGGTTAATGTACCAGAAGACTGAAGGATAGGTATTGTTGTGCCTTTATTTAAGAAGGGCAACAGGGATAAGCCAGGGAACAACAGGCCAGTGAGCCTTACATCAGTGGTGGGACAGGTATTGGAATGGATTCTCAGAGACAGGGTTAATATGCATTTGGAAAGGTAAGGTCTGATTAGAGATAGTCAGCCTGACTTTGTACATGAAAAATCATGTCTCACGAATTTGATTGAGTGTTTTGAGGAAGAGAGCAAGAGGATTGACGAGGGCAGGGTGGTGAACGTTGTCGACATGGACTTTAGCAAGGCTTTTGAAAAGTTCTCGCATGGTGGGCTGGTCCGGAATGTTGGAACACATGGGATCCAGGGTGAGCTAGCGAACTGGATAGAAAATTGACTTGGCGATAAGAGGCACAGGGTGGCAGTCGAGGGTTGTTTCTCAGATTGGAGGCCGGTGGCCAGTGGTGTGCCACAGGGATATGTGCTGGGCCCCCTGTTTGTCATATATATTAATGACTTGGATGTGAATATAGAGGGCATGATTAATAAGTAAGCAAATGACACCAAAATTGGTAGTATAGTGGACAATGAGGAAGGTTGTCTAAGGTTACAACAGGATATATATCAATGGGAAAGTGGGCAAGGGATTGGCAAATGGAATTTAACGCAGACAAATGGGAAGTCATACATTTTGGGAAGTTAATCCAAGGCAGGATAAATACAGTAAATGGCAGGACCTTGGGGAGTGCTGTCGAGCAGAGAGATCTTGGGGTACAAGTACATAGTTCCCTTGAAAGTGGCAATACAGGGAGACAGGGTGGTGAAGAAGGCGTATTGCATGCTTGCCTTCATCGATCCAGCCACTGAGGACAAGAGTTGCGACGTCATGGTACAGCTGTACATAATGTTGATTAGGCAGCATTTGGAGTACTGTGTGCAGTTCTGGTCGCCGCAGTACAGGAAAGATGTGATTAAGCTAGAGAGGGTGTAGAAAAAGATTCACAAGGATGTTGCCTGGTTTGGAGGGCTTGAGTTATAAAGCGAGATTGGATAGGCTGTGTCTGTTTTCCTTGGAGCGAAGGAGGCTGAGACGGGACATGATAGAGTTATATAAAATTATGAGAGGCATAGATAGAGTAGGTAGCCAGAGTCTGTTTTCCATGGTAGGGGTGACGAAAACCAGAGGGCATTAATTTAAGGTGAGAGGGAGGAGGTTTAAAGGGGAACAAAGGGGAACATTTTCACACAAAGAATAGTGGGTATCTGGAATGATCTGGCAGAGGAGGTGGTGGAGGCTGCATATAAGCTGCATATAAGAGGCATCTGGACAGGTAATTGAATGAGCAAGGCATGCAGGGATATGGAGTTAATGCAGGCAGGTGGGATTGGTATCGATTGGTATTATGGTAGTCATAGATGCGGTGGGCCGAATGGCCTGTTCCCATGATGTAGCACTCTATGACACTATGACACTAAATACAGAAAATACAGAAAAGTCAGAGAAACAGAGAAAAGGCAGAAAAAGTCAGAGCAACAGAGAAAAGACAGAAAACATTCAGAGCAATAGGAAACAGACAGATAAAGTCAGAGAAATAGAGAAAAGGAAGAAAAAGTCAGAGAAACAGAAAAGACAGAAACATTCAGAGAAATAGAGAAACGGCAGGAAAAGGCAGAGAACAAAGAACAAAGAACAAAGAAAATTACAGCACAGGAACAGGCCCTTCGGCCTCCAAGCCTGCGCCGATCCAGATCCTCTATCTAAACATGTTGCCTATTTTCTAAGGGTCTGTATCTCTTTGCTTCCTGCCCATTCATGTATCTGTCTAGATACATCTTAAAAGACGCTATCGTGCCCGTGTCTACCACCGCCGCTGGCAACGCGTTCCAGGCACCCACCACCCTCTGCGGAAAGCACTTTCCACGCATATCCCCCCAAACCTTTCCCTTCTCACTTTGAACTCGTGACCCCTAGTAATTGAATCCCCCACTCTAGGAAAAAGCTTCTTGCTATCCACCCTGTCTATACCTCTCATGATTTTTTACACCTCAATCAGGTCCCCCGTCAACCTCCGTCTTTCTAATGAAAATAATCCTAATCTTCTCAACCTCTCTTCATAGCTAGCGCCCTCCATACCAGGCAACATTCTGGCGAACCTCGTCTGCACCCTCTCCAAAGCATCTACATCCTTTTGGTAATGTGGCGACCAGAACTGCACGCAGAATTCCAAATGTGGCCAAACCAAAGTCATATACAGCTGTAACATGACCTGATAACCCTTGTACTCAATACCCCGTCCGATGAAGGAAAGCATGCCGTATGCCTCCCTGACCACTCTATTGACCTGCATTGCCACCTTCAGGGAACAGTGGACCTGAACACCCAAATCTCTCTGCACATCAATTTTCCACAGGACTTTTCCATTTACTGTATAGTTCACTCTTGAATTGGATCTTCCAAAATGCATCACCTCGCATTTGCCCTGATTGAACTCCATCTGCCATTTCTCTGCCCAACTCTCCAATCTATCTGTATTCAGCTGTATTCTCTGACAGTCCCCTTCACTATCTGCTACTCCACCAATCTTAGTGTCGTCTGCAAAATTGCTAATCAGACCACCTATACTTTCCTCCAAATCATTTATGTATATCACAAACAACAGTGGCCCCAGCACGGATCTCTGGGGAACACCACTGGTCACACGACTCCATTTTGAGAAACTCCCGTCCACTGCTACTCTCTGTCTCCTGTTGCCCAGCCAGTTCTTTATCCATCTAGCTAGTACACCCTGGACCCCATGCGACTTCACTTTCTCCATCTGCCTACCATGGGGAACCTTATCAAACGCCTTACTGAAGTCCATGTATATGACATCTACAGCCCTTCCCTCATCAATCAACTTTGTCACTTCCTCAAAGAATTCAAAGTTGGTAAGACATGACCTTCCCTGCACAAAACCATGTTGCCTGTCACTGATAAGCCCATTTTCTTCCAAATGGGAATAGATCCTATCCCTCATTATCTTCTCCAGCAGCTTCCCTACCACTGAAGTCATGCTCACAGGTCTATAATTACCTGGATTCTCCCTGCTACCCTTCTTAAACAAGGGGACAACATTAGCAATTCTCCAGTCCTCCGGGACCTCACCCGTGTTTAACGATGCTTCAAAGATATCTGTTAAGTCCCCAGCTATTTCCTCTCTCACTTCCCTCAATAACCTGGGATAGATTCCATCCGGACCTGGGGACTTGTCCACCTTAACGCCTTTTAGAATACCCAACACTTCCTCCCTCCTTATGCCGACTTGACCTAGAGTAATCAAACATTTGTCCCTAACCTCAACATCCATCATGTCCCTCTCCTCGGTGAATACCGATGCAAAGTACTCATTTAGAATCTCACCCATTTTCTCTGACTCCACGCATAACTTTCCTCCTTTGTCCTTGAGTGGGCCAATCCTTTCTCTCGTTACTCTCTTGCTCCTTATATATGAATAAAAGGCGTTGGGATCTTCCTTAACCCTGTTTGCTAAAGCTATTTCATGACCCCTTTTAGCCCTCTTAATTCCTCGTTTCAGATTGGTCCTACATTCCCGATATTTTTCCAAAGCTTCGTCTTTCTTCAGCCTCCTGGACCTTATGTATGCTTCCTTTTTCCTCTTAGATAGTCTCACAATTTCACCTGTTATCCATGGTTCCCTAATCTTGCCATTTCTATCCTTCATTTTCACAGGAACATGTCTCGCTTGCACACTAATCAACCTCTCTTTAAATGACTCCCACATATCAAATGTGGATTTACCTTCAAACAGCTGCTCCCAATCTACATTCCCCAGCTCCTGCCGAATTTTGGGACAGTTGGCCTTACCCCAATTTAGCACTCTTCCTTTCGGACCACTCTCGTCTTTGTCCATGAGTATTCTAAAATTATGGAATTGTGATCATTATTCCCAAAGTAGTCCCCTACTGAAACTTTAACCACCTGGCCGGGCTCATTCCCCAACACCAGGTCCAGTATGGCCTCTTCCGGAGTTGGACTATTTCCATACTGCTCTAGAAAACCCTCCTGGATGCTCCTTACAAATTCTGCTCGATCTGGACCTCTAACACTAAGTGAATCCCAGTCAATGTTGGGAAAATTAAAATCTCCTATCACCACCACCCTGTTGCTCCTACATCTTTCCATAATCTGTTTACATATTTGTACCTCTGTCTCACGCTCGCTGTTGGGAGGCCTGTGGTGCAGCCCCAACATTGTTACCGCACCCTTCCTATTTCTGAGCTCTGCCCATATTGCCTCACTGTTCGCGTCCTCCATAGTGCCCTCCTTCAGCACAGCTGTGATATCCTGTTTGACCAGTAATGCAACTCCTCCATCCCTTTTATCTCCCTCTCTATCCTGCCTGAAGCATCGATATCCTGGGATATTTAGTTGCCAATCATGCCCTTCCCTCAACCACGTCTCAGTAATAGCAATAACATCATACTCCCAGGTACTAATCCAAGCCCTAAGTTCATCTGCATTACCTACTACACTTCTTACATTAAAACAAATGCACCTCAGACCACCAGTCCCTTTGCATTCATCATCTGCTCCCTGTCTGCTCTTTCCCTTAGTCACGCTCACTTCATTATCTAGTTCCTTACAGTCTTAGTTACTACCTCCTTACTGTCCACTGACCTCCTCATTTGGTTCCCTTCCCCCTGCCACATTAGTTTAAACCCTCCCCAACAGCGTTAGCAAAAGCACCCCCAAGGAAATAGGAATAGGAAAAAGACAAAAAAGGTAAGAGAAATAGAAAGAATACAGAAAAGTCTCAAAAATAGTGAAAAGACAGCAAGAGGCAGAAAATACAGGCAAAAGATAGATAAAGAAAAAATAGAAGGGAAAAAGTGGAGGGAAAGAAACAGACACACACCAATTGCAGGCACCAGACAGAGACAGAACGCCAGTCGGAGAGAAAGCCATAAAGAGAATCATACACATAGAAACACAGAAGAGAAACACAAAGAGAGATTGGGATTTAGAGAATAGGAGTGTAAGAGCGCAATTGAGAGAGAGGGATTGAGAGCGAGAAATTGAGAAGGAGATGGATTGAGAGAGTGCAGTTGAGAGAGAGGGACTGAGAGAGAGTTTGAAAGAGAGAAAGACAGTGTGAGAGAAAGAAACACACAGAGAAAAAAACATAATTAGAATGGGAGATTGAGAGAGAGAGAGATTGCGAGAGAATGAGTTTGAGAAAGAAATTTTGAGAGAGTGAGATCGAGGGAGAGATAGAGAGAGAAAGAGAGAGAGAGGAGAGAGAAGAACAGAAAGGGAGAAACACATGGAGAGAGAAAAACAGGGAGGGAGAGAGAGAAATTGAGTCAGAAGGAGGGAGAAAGACAAAGAGAGAGACAATAAAGATGTGATACTCAGCATTCTACGTGGTCTGCGCTCCATCGTTGGATTGTAACACCTCCCCCAACCCGTCTCCCCCCATCAGTTCGCCCTAAGAGAAAAGATCCTGGGTAGGGGCATTGGGTTAGAATTGGGGGAAAGGGATAGGATTGGGACAGAGAGGCAGGGATTCAGACTGGACTCACACACACACTGAAATCAGCTCCAATTCACCTGGGCACATAGCCACAGAGACTGAGACACAGAAACTCACCTTCACATGGAAAGAAAGAATGGAGGCTGATGTTGAACTAATATATCCCAGAACCAGTCACTCAAACAGCCAAGCCACCCAAAGTACAGCTCATCCAAACAGCTCTCAGCTTCCTCTATCTGAACACTTCCTCCCAGGTTTGGGACAGTTCAATGTGAGTCTCTGTGTAAACAGGGACTGGGGGAGGGACGGATATTCCAGCCATATCCCAAATGGACGATTCCAGACAGAAACCTGTCTGTCTGTGTCTCTCTCTTCCTCCACCAAAATCTCGTTCAAAGTGCAGAAAAGCTGCTATATTTTAAAACATGGAGAGGCCGGTTTGGATAATGGCCATTGGGCATAAATTGTATGAAATGTCTTTCATTTTTCACCTCCAGTTTAGAGAAAGTTCAGAAATTGCCTGAAGATATCTCAATTATGTTGTCTTGAAATTCTCGCAAACAGATTTTGCTGGAGAGGAGCATTTGACTGTTGCATAAACAAGCAGCATTTATTCAGATTTTTTATTCCACTGTGTGAAAAAGCCTTAAACGAGAGCCAGGTTAATGATACAGCCAAGAGAACTGTTACAACTGGTGACATTTCACACAACAATTCAGACCCATATTTACAGTTAAATCTGTCAATGATTGTTTGTACTTTATTTGGTGCTGCTGTATTTATGCATTACCCTGTATTCATTGGAAAAATCTTTCTTAACATTTGCCACTTTAATGTTACAAGGCTTTACAAAGCTGCAAAGTGGTCATTTAAAACAAATTGTATGAAAGATCTTCCACTTTTCACCTCCAGTTTACATAAAATTCAGCGATAACGACCTCCATATTCTGACTAAGAGTTTTTGCTGCTGCAGTAAAGTGTCACTTCTTTCCCTTTGCTTCCTGACTGTTTCTTTCCTCTGCTCTCCTGGGGTATTCGGAGGGATCGCTTGTCCAAATTCAGAAAGTTCCAGCTCCTCTGCAGCTGCTGTCCTGGAGAAAGTAATTACAAAGAACAAAGAAAATTACAGCACAGGAACAGGCCCTTCGGCCCTCCAAGCCTACGCCGATTCAAATCCTCTATCTAAACCTGTCGCCAATTTTCTAAGGGTCTGTATCTCTTTACTTCCTGCCCATTCATGTATCTGTCTAGATACATCTTAAAAGACGCTTTCGTGCCCGCGTCTACCACCTCCGCTGGCAACGCGTTCCAGGCACCCACCACCCTCTGCGTAAAGAACTTTCGATGCATATCCCCCCTAAACATTTCCCCTTTCACTTTGAACTCGTGTCCCCCAGTAATTGAATCCTCCACTCTGGGAAAAAGATTCTTGCTATCCAACCTGTCTATACCACTCATGATTTTGTACAATTGTATTTGTAATTGTATTCAAGATCTTGCCCTCAGCATGGAGAAATGAGGAGAGACTGTTTACACTAGCAGAGGAGTGAAACAAATAGTCAGGGAGTTGTTATGTTCAGGAATTCACTGTCTGACAGGTTTCTGAAAGCAGACTCAATATTAACTATCAAAGGACAACGGGATCAAAACTTCAATTACTCTTAGTTTTCGTAGAGAAGATACCAGCATACAAAGAGAGATGAGAGAGAGATGCCACAACGTTAGTGATGAAGAACCCAACACAACTTATTTAGAGAGTTTTTATTTGTAAATGTTTGTCTGAGTTTGATTTGATGCTGTTGTTTTATTTATGCATGACCTTTTATCACTAACAATAATTTTCCAAACATGAACGGCTTTAATGTTGCAAATGCTCACAAAGTTGGTAAACAGACATTTAAGACAAATTGTATTGAAATTATTTTGTTAAGCATCTCAAGATTACACATAGAAAATTCCTCAAACTTGTGAAAAACATCAAAATCAGTAACACAGAATCTCCCTGTCTCACTGCAGTTACTGACTCCCGCTCACCATCTCCATCTGCTGGTGTCCTGTCTCACTGCAGTTACTGCTCCCTCTCACAATCTCCATCTGCTGGTGTCCATGCCTCACTGCAGTTACTGACCCCATCTCACTATCTCCATTTGCTGGTCCCCATGTCTCACTGCAGTTACTGCCGCCTCTCCCCATCTCCATCTGCTGTTGTCCCTGTGTCGCTGCAGTTACTGCCCCAACACCATTCCAGTGTTTGAAACACTTCAGCTCTTTCTATGATTTCACTAATTTAACAATGAGATTGAGAGGGTATGTCACTGCCTTCTTCAGCTCCTGTCTGAATTTGGTCTGGGTCACAGTGTAAATACATGTGTTAGCGCAGGAACTGAGAACCTGCAGCATCTTTGCTGTTTGTTCTTTAATAAATAGAGGGTCAGTGAGGGAGGAAAAATACTGAATATCTGCAATTCACGCATAAATGTTATACACAACCCAGGTCACCTATAACAGGATAAAACTGCCCGATATACTAAAGAGTAAAATAATTGATTTCCTGCGATTCTCCATCTCTGGGTCCTTGTGATTCTCTCCATTGCTGTGGCCCCGGAATCCTTTGCGCACTTTACTGGAGAATAAAATCCGTCTGACAGTCACAACATTGAGCAGCAGAACCAGAAAGACCGGGACACAAGGGGTTAAAATGAGGTGAAACAATTCAAATACCCCCCCATAAGGGGGAAGAATAGAAGCTCGGTTTATGGACACAACCCATGGGAACATAATCAATAATGGAATCTTGTTCTAGTGTAAAGTACCAGGGGACAGACTCTAAATAACCCAGCACACTCACTGTTCCTGCAACCACAGCCGCCGTTTTCTCACTGCAATATTTTGTTTTCAGCTTCTCACAACAAATGGCCAAAAATCGATCAAAGGTGAAAGCGACTGTGAGCCAGACAGAAACAACTGTGGCTGCAGAAGCAGAACGTGAATGAGAGAACACACAGGAGTAATTCTCAGGAATGAATATGGAAAATAAATTGAAACAATCCAGCTCAATATGGGATTAGTGATGACGACCAGGAGATCAGACACTGCCATTCCCACCAGGTAAACAGTGATACATTTGGAGAGAACGCACTTTCCTCGGGACAGGATCACAATCGCCACCAAGTTAACTGGAAGAGAGAGAAAAGGAAGCAGAGGAATTATTGATCGGACCTGGAGACAAAGCAGCAGTTTCACCGGATCAGGGCTGAAATTTCCAGCTTTGTTGCTACATCGAGCAGCGAAAATTGATTCATTGACCTGGGCAGTGCTTTGCCACAGTGACATGTTTGAAAACACAGTTATTAATAATGAACTGGGAAATTGATACAGAAAGTGAATAAAGTCAGCATCGGATCTACTGGAAGTTCTGAGTGAGGATGCAGTGCCAGTGGGGAAATGAGAAGGGGTTTCACAGAGATGGAATCCAATGGGTTAATTGGCAATTTGTCTCCGGACTGCTGGTTGGGAAGGTTTGGGGAGAGCGGGATGTGCAGTTGGTTTGTTGCACTGGGTTCAGGGAACCGATAGGAAATGTTACCAAATGGGAAAAGGCTGAAAACTGCAGCGCTGACTTTGAGTATCAGCCATGATCTAGAATTGTGGAGCAGGCTAGAAGGGCTGAATGGCCTCCTCCTGCTCCTAAGTTCCTGTATTCTTATCAGGTTGTACGAGGCAGCTGGAGGTGGAGCTAGTGAGTGAGATTGGTAGGGAGAGAAGGAAAAGGGCATTTTGGAACAGGAGTGGAGACTGGATGAGATGGTTTGGGAAAGTCGATAAACTGAAACAATGGATGAGGAGACTGAGGATTCAATACAGTGAGAGGAGAGGCTGGATTCACAGGGAGAGACTGCAGCAGAGTGTTAGAGGAAATCTAATCTACAGATCCCAGTAATACAACTCAATTAATACATTCAAGCAATAATCCCTGTGGTTATTGGTGTTGGAGAACAGTTCATTGTTTATACAATATAGTCAATATATTTAGTTTGTACAGGCAATTAAATATCAATTTAAATATATTTCTGACATCAGCCTCGCTCTTTTTTGAATTCAGCAGTCACAGAGATTTTAAAGTGCTGTCTTTAAATAATGCATTACCATCAGTGAAGAACTGATTCTATTCTGTTTATTCAGTCACTAAGTAAGAAATAGGAACTTTCTCCAAAACAAAATGAGGACCTGACATAAATCAACAGAGCCGATCAAGTCCAAGAGGAAAATGAACACAATCTGACAACAGACAACTTCAACTCCCAGTTTCTCTCACTAATTGTTCTGGACATTCCAGCACTTTATGATAGTGAATTATTCACACTGCTGCTTCTTTCACTTTCTCTTTACTTCTGCTTATCTTTTCACTCAGTTTCGTTCTTCCTGCTCCATTTTCATTCCCTATCTCTCTGGAGTACTCACACTCTACAAACTGTTACTTAATGCTGATTTTCACATCTGATTTATTCCGAACATTCTGCGCCTGTGTTCTGTTCACCAGCCCCAGGTCCAATGATTCTATTCTCAAAGTCAGTTTGTTCAATGGTCAAACCTCTGTGAATAATTTAATGTATCTACAGAACACTCAAGTCTCCACCTGTTCACCTACAATCTTCACTTCATCTACAATGCGTGGAATAAACAGGACCGAAAGCTTCTTCCAGACAAACCTCACAATCATTGAAATTACTTCTCCTGGAATTATAAAGTAATCAGTCAGAATGTGGGATTGTTTTTTGAATAAAACACCAACATCAGCGCTGCAGCTGATAATCTACATATAAATGGAAAAACCCTTAATTCCAACTGATAGAGTGTAATGCCAGGGTTGGGGCCGACCATGACTCATGGCCCTCCTGCCTTGGGCGCTATGGCGTTGGAAGGATGAATGAGAACGGGCAGAGACTGCTTGAGTTGTGTACCTATCATAACCTCTGCATCACCAACTCGTTCTTTCACACTAAACCCTGTCACCAGGTTTCATGGAGGCACCCAAGATCACGTCGTTGGCACCAGCTAGACCTCATTGTCACAAGGCGAGCCGCCTTAAACAATGTTCAAATCACACGCAGCTTCCACAGTGCGGACTGCGACACCGACCACTCCCTGGTGTGCAGCAAGGTTAGACTCAGACCAAAGAAGTTGCATCATTCCAAGCAGAAGGGCCACCCGCGCATCAACACGAGCAGAATCTCTCACCCACAGCTGTTACAAAAATTTCTAAATTCACTTGTAACAGCCCTTCAAAACACTCCCACAGGGGATGCTGAGACCAAGTGGGCCCACATCAGAGACGCCATCTATGAGTCAGCTTTGACCACCTACGGCAAAAGTGCGAAGAGAAATGCAGACTGGTTTCAATCTCATAATGAAGAGCTGGAACCTGTCATAGCCGCTAAGCGCATTGCACTTTTGAACTACAAGAAAGCCCCCAGCGATTTAACATCCGCAGCACTTAAAGCAGCCAGAAGTACTGCACAAAGAACAGCTAGGCGTTGCGCAAACGACTACTGGCAACACCTATGCAGTCATATTCAGCTGGCCTCAGACACCGGAAACATCAGAGGAATGTATGATGGCATGAAGAGAGCCCTTGGGCCAACCATCAAGAAGATCACCCCCCTCAAATCTAAATCGGGGGACATAATCACTGACCAACGCAAACAGATGGACCGCTGGGTTGAGCACTACCTAGAACTGTACTCCAGGGAGAATGCTGTCACTGAGACTGCCCTCAATGCAGCCCAGCCTCTACCAGTCATGGATGAGCTGGACATAGAGCCAACCAAATCGGAACTCAGTGATGCCATTGATTCCCTAGCCAGCGGAAAAGCCCCTGGGAAGGACAGCATTACCCCTGAAATAATCAAGAGTGCCAAGCCTGCTATACTCTCAGCACTACATGAACTGCTATGCCTGTGCTGGGACGAGGGAGCAGTACCCCAGGACATGCGCGATGCCAACATCATCACCCTCTATAAAAACAAAGGTGACCGCGGTGACTGCAACAACTACCGTGGAATCTCCCTGCTCAGCATAGTGGGGAAAGTCTTTGCTCGAGTCGCTCTGAACAGGCTCCAGAAGCTGGCCGAGCGCGTCTACCCTGAGGCACAGTGTGGCTTTCGTGCAGAGAGATCGACTATTGACATGCTGTTCTCCCTTCGTCAGATACAGGAGAAATGCCGTGAACAACAGATGCCCCTCTACATTGCTTTCATTGATCTCACCAAAGCCTTTGACCTCGTCAGCAGACGTGGTCTCTTCAGACTACTAGAAAAGATCGGATGTCCACCAAAGCTACTAAGTATCATCACCTCATTCCATGACAATATGAAAGGCACAATTCAACATGGTGGCTCCTCATCAGAGCCCTTTCCTATCCTGAGTGGTGTGAAACAGGGCTGTGTTCTCGCACCCACTCTTTTTGGGATTTTCTTCTCCCTGCTGCTTTCACATGCGTTCAAATCCTCTGAAGAAGGAATTTTCCTCCACACAAGATCAGGGGGCAGGTTGTTCAACCTTGCCCGTCTAAGAGCGAAGTCCAAAGTACGGAAAGTCCTCATCAGAGAACTCCTCTTTGCTGACGATGCTGCTTTAACATCTCACACTGAAGAATGCCTGCAGAGTCTCATCGACAGGTTTGCGTCTGCCTGCAATGAATTTGGCCTAACCATCAGCCTCAAGAAAACGAACATCATGGGGCAGGATGTCAGAAATGCTCCATCCATCAATATTGGCGACCACGCTCTGGAAGTGGTTCAAGAGTTCACCTACCTAGGCTCAACTATCACCAGTAACCTGTCTCTAGATGCAGAAATCAACAAGCGCATGGGTAAGGCTTCCACTGCTATGTTCAGACTGGCCAAGAGAGTGTGGGAAAATGGCGCACTGACACGGAACACAAAAGTCCGAGTGTATCAGGCCTGTGTCCTCAGTACCTTGCTCTACGGCAGCGAGGCCTAGACAACGTATGCCAGCCAAGAGCGACGTCTCAATTCATTCCATCTTCGCTGCCTTCGGAGAATACTTGGCATCAGGTGGCAGGACTATATCTCCAACACAGAAGTCCTTGAAGCGGCCAACATCCCCAGCTTATACACACTACTGAGTCAGCGGCGCTTGAGATGGCTTGGCCATGTGAGCCGCATGGAAGATGGCAGGATCCCCAAAGACACATTGTACAGCGAGCTCGCCACTGGTATCAGACCCACCGGCCGTCCATGTCTCCGTTATAAAGACGTCTGCAAACGCGACATGAAATCGTGTGACATTGATCACAAGTCGTGGGAGTCAGTTGCCAGCATTCGCCAGAGCTGGCGGGCAGCCATAAAGACAGGGCTAAATTGTGGCGAGTCGAAGAGACTTAGTAGTTGGCAGGAAAAAAGACAGAGGCGCAAGGGGAGAGCCAACTGTGCAACAGCCCCAACAAACAAATTTCTCTGCAGCACCTGTGGAAGAGCCTGTCACTCCAGAATTGGCCTTTATAGCCACTCCAGGCGCTGCTTCACAAACCACTGACCACCTCCAGGCGCGTATCCATTGTCTCTCGAGATAAGGAGGCCCAAAAGAAAGAGTGTAAACCAACAATACATCACATCAATACTTTAGTCCAGTCTGTAGTCCAGTCACAGTGAAGGTTCCACACTTTTGTATAAAGTGGAGGGTGCTCCCTCTCTACGTATAAAGTGGAGTGAGCTCCCTCTCTAAATCTAAAGTGGACCGAGCTTCGTCTCAATGTATAAAGTGGCGGGTGTTGCATCTCTATGGATAAACTGGAGGGAGCTACCTCTCCATGTATAAAGTGGAGGGTGCTCCCTCTCTACGTATAAAGTGGAGGGAGATTCCTCTCTATGTATAAAGTGGAGGGAGATCCCTCTCTATGTATAAAGTGGAGGGAGATCCCTCTCGCTATATAAAATGGAGGGAACTCCCTCTCTATGTTTAAAGTGGAGGGAGCTCCCTCTCTATGTATAAAGTGGACCGAGCTCCGTGTCCACGCATATAGTGGATGGAGCTGCCTCTCTATGTGTTAGGTGGAGGGAGCTCCCTCTCATTATATGAAGTGGAGGGAGCTCCCTCTGTTGTGTCTAATGTGCACGTACTCTTAAAGAATCCGATTGGGGAAAGTATATCGATATTTTATTCACATACAAAATCATCAAATACAAGCTATCAGTACTTGTACAATATCAAAACTCATCAAAGTACAAGCTCTCACTGCTTGTACAATATACTACCCGTCAAGTCGCGAGGAGATCAGTCTCGGACTCGCGGCTGCTGTTCTGTTGTCTGAGCCTTTGGCTCAGGCTATCTTCTCGTGTATTGTTCCCCGTGGTTCTCCTACCTTCCCGAGTTTCAGTCAAGGGTTAAATCTTGTTTCCAAGAACCTGCCCTCTTACTTACTCATAGGGGTCTGGTATAATGACATAATGATAATTCCTTATTTGGCTCAGTGAGAAACTGATCAAAACTTCACAGTTTCCCGTTATCTACAATGAGTCAGGTCTTATCCAGTATCCTTGACGTCCCCCTTTATTTGCTACATGAAAGACAGGGTCTGGTGTCATCAATATGTCTTATCTATACTGTTTATAATTCCTCGGCCATATGTGTGCTGTGGCCCCGTTCTACACATACCCCCTCTGTTTTAACACATTATTTATTTTTCTCAGACGTGCCCATTTGTTTTAACTAAGTTATTATGTGTTTTACTGGGCCGGGCCTACAGTCCCCCCTGTCAACCTGCAGGGCTATGCCCAAGGAATCACACTCTCATGTCACTTATGTAGTACACTTGTGCAATTATAATTTCAGTTTCAAAGCAAAATCATAAGCATAAGCAGTGTAATATTAAAGAAAGAACAATTTAAACATCACTATTATGTAATCAATCAATTGTGCTGACATGATGCAGCCGCAATTCCGTTCTTAGTGTACGTTGATCTTTCATTAACTCATTTTCTGTATCTGCGAATAGGTTATGCAATTACCCTTGTGTTCCATAACTAATTGTCTACCTTTGATAGAGCAAGTTCGAATACTGATTGCCTTTAAGGTAGCTGTCCAACCTGCATTCATACCTCCTCTCACATTGCCGGATTACTTCCTTAAGTTTTCAAACTAAGCATGTCACATATATCTCAATGATACCCAAAACCACTATCAGGACATGGGAGATAATTCTAAACCGGGTGTGTATCTGCACGTTTGACCCACAGTTCCATAAGTCCTCCCACCAGGTAGAATCGTTTATGTCATCAGTCTCATCTTGTAGCTTCTTTAACTGTTGTTCCAGATTGTAGTACACTACAGAAATGGCTTCTAGCTGCAGTCTCTCTTTGCCCAAGCGTGTGGGCAATGGTTGAATAGTATATTCCTATTCCCGGAGGTAATTTGTCAAATCCTCCTTCATACTTTCTGTCACAGTTATAGCTTCCGACATTCATTTACGTATGTCTACGAACTCCATCTTCCCTACTCTGGTTGGTATTTGTGAGTTAAAACAAAACGTACTGTTGCTCACCGGGCAAGTCTAATCACGTCCATACTGATATTCCTTCGCCGTGGTGCTTAAGCAACATCTTCCTTTTCCTATGTAGACCACATATGTTAGCCCTGACAATGCTTCCCTCGTCTCTATGGTGCCATTTACAGTGACATTAAATCCATATTTTGATTCTGCTGTTTTATATAAAGGATGAGGACATATGACCACCTGGTTTTCCAGACTATACTCAGACAATGTTGTTCCAACTATCTCTTCTCCAATTTCCAGAACATAGCGTAAAATATCATGGTATTTTATGTAATATTTTCCCCTTATCACCCCTGTATTTTCTACTTTGTATAATTGCATCCCTAACTTATCTCTCGGAATTACAAGTATTCCCAATACTACTCCAATATTCATAGATCTTGTACTTACACACTCGTGACCCTTCCATACCTTAACAAGTTTTCTGAGTTGGCATCTGGTAATTTTATCATTTTTCTGACTAGCTCAGTCATCCAGCTGGGTATCATTTATCCAAACTGTCCCGCATCAATTTGCCTCAAATTTTCTTGACTTTGTTCTAAAATCCACGAAATATATGAAGTGCAAACACTTTCATTATTTGAAATGTCATAGACCTCCTTTACCTTTTCTATTATATGATTAATATCGTGAGCATTACCTTCCAGTACTCTCACCAGTCCTGTCACTGTTTTCGTCAAATCCTGTCCTACTTTAGCTGCACCACTCTGTCCCTTTGTTCCTTTTTCAAAATATCCTTTATTAGCTGGCTGAGAGTTCTAACCTTCGGGTCCACATTTTCCAAATCTATAGTGTTGACAATTGAAGTTCCTGTACGAAAGACTGTGGCTGTGTCATTCACTAAACTACGTTTACGTCTCTTTCACTTTATTATTCCTTCATTACCAAATTCTTGTCTCAACAATTGCTGCAGTAGTACCTTGTACAACCCTTGGGTCTTCTCAGGGCACCAGTCCAGACGCTGGATATAGTTTAGTTTAGTTTAGTTTAGAGATACAGCACTGAAACAGGCCCTTCGGCCCACCGAGTCTGTGCCGACCATCAACCACCCATTTATACTAATCCTACACTAATCCCATATTCCTACCACATCCCCACCTGTCCCTATATTTCCCTACCACCTACCTATACTAGGGGCAATTTATAATGGCCAATTAGCCTATCAACCTGCAAGTCTTTGGCATGTGGGAGGAAACCGGAGCACCCGGAGGAAACCCACGCAGACACAGGGAGAACTTGCAAACTCCACACAGGCAGTACCCAGAATTGAACCCGGGTCGCTGGAGCTGTGAGGCTGCAGTGCTGACCACTGTGCCACTGTGCCGCCCAAATATCTGAGATATTTAATATTACCGGTACCAACTCATGCTGTATATTATCATATACAATGTTATAACTTTTATCATCACAAGTCCAATTTCTGGTCCTGCAGTTAAGGCAGGGAAAGGGAGATCAGTCACTTGGGGCTGCTGGATTGTAACCCAACTCGTCAGTAATTCGGGTGTGGGGTTAACCGTGGTGGTTGGAGCTTCTAGCCTGATTACACTCACGACCTGGAGTCGGAACTGCCCCTTTTATTTGTCCCAACACATTGGAGCCAATAAAAGCCTATCACCTGCTGCTTCGCACACAGTGATCGGTTCTTACACTCTTTAGCATCGTATTCCCATACAGGAAATTTGGTCCCCCTGGTCGGTCCCGTGAGGCATTCGACACATACCCACTGTCTGATAGTAACATTTACAAAAGAAGCCCACTGCTTCCACCACTCGCCCCCAAATGCAACTTCCCATAGCCTGTGATATTTGCCATGTACCTCGACTGGTCAGACGATGTCATCTGAATGTCCCCACCGAACCAGTTCCCGTTACAGCACTTGATGTTATATGGTCTGACATCTTTCTTCAATGCGTTGACGGCTACAGCTGCAGCAGTCATCACTAGCGATAGATGCCCATGTCTCATTCTGTTACCTGTAAGATCAAGATAACACCTGCTCTTATTTACAGTTCGGATAAATGTACCCCTGCTGGGTCAAACTCATCATCACTTATGCGGATTAATCGACCCCGTACCCCTTGTTCTGATGCACCACTACCCTCTGGTTTCCCCATTCATCTCGACTCTGTCTGAAGGTGTGGTTTAAGCTGCTTCTTTTTTCAATGGACAGCTGGTTCCACATTTAATTTCTCTGCTTTGATGCTACCTTTCTCAACTTCTGTGGCACAAGAGGAAGTGGCTTCTCCTGGGTCCTCTGGAAACATTCTCTGGAATGCAAAACTTAAGTTTTCCATATCATCCTCTAAGAACTGAGGACTCTGATCTTGTCCATTTCGTCCATGGGCAGGAGCGTTTCCCAGTTGCCCCATCTCTACCTCTCCGAGTGCATCTAACTCTACATGCTGTTGCCGGCTATTAGTTTTCCGTATAGTTTAAGTTGGTTCACATGGTACCAGCGTGCCCTATCCTTCTCCATCATCACCTTGTGTACCGACGGACTGGCTTTATCCACAGTACGGTATGGCCCAATGTATTTTGGGGACAAGAAAGTTCCTGTCTGTTGGATTCGGACCATAACTTGTTGCCCCACTTCTAGTTCTATCATCTTTATCTTTCCACCAAAATATGCCTCACTCTGTTTTCGTTTCCATCTCTTTTGTACCGCTGCTTTTTTCTGAGTTGCCCGCAAGTGCTCCAATAACTGATTCATAAATTTCTCATGGGTTAGGGCAGTTATCTCAGGTTCATAAAGATCTAACCCCAACAATGTTTCTATCCTTCGCATTTGTCGTCCCGTCATTCGGGCATGGGGGGGGGGAGTGGGTTGGAGGTGAGTGTGGCAAATCCAGTCGCGATGGATACCGTGTTTCTGATTCCCAACAGGACGTAGGATAGGACCTTATACCAGGTTGAATTATTTTGCTGCACTGTCTTTCTCAACATTCCCTTTAAAGTCCTGTTCAATTTTTCTACCATCCCACTTGACTGAGGGTGATAGGCTATATAGAATTTCTGATCAGTCACCATGATAGTCATCACACTCTGCATCACTTCAGCAGTGAAGTGAGACCCTTGATCTGATTCTATGCTTCAAGGCAACCCGCATCTAGTAAATAAAAACAAAATACTGCGGATGCTGGAAATCTGAAATAAAAACAAGAAATGCTGGAATCACTCAGCAGGTCTGGCAGCATCTGTGGAAAGAGAAGCAGAGTTAACGTTTCGGGTCAGTGACCCTTCTTCGGAACTGACAAATATAAGAAAAGTCACAGATTATAAGCAAGGGAGGTGGGGGTGGGGCAAGAGATAACAAAGGAGAAGTTGCAGATTGGACCAGGCCACATAGCTGACCAAAAGGTCACGGAGCAAAGGCAAACAATATGTTAATGGTGTGTTGAAAGACAAAGCATTAGTACAGAATAGGTGTCGATACACTGAATATTGAACAGCAGCAAGTGCAAACCTGAAAAAAAAAACAGTGGGTAAGCAAACTGACCAAACTAAGATGAAATGAAATAAATGCAAAAAAAGATTGTAAAAAATGTAAAAAAGAATGTAGAAAAAAGGAAGGAAAAATAACTAAAAATGAAAGTAAAATGGGGGGCTGTCATGCTCTGAAATTATTGAACTACGAGTGCAATAATTTCAGAGCATGACAGCCCCCCATTTTACTTTCATTTTTAGTTATTTTTCCTTCCTTTTTTCCACATTCTTTTTTACATTTTTTACAATCTTTTTTGCATTTATTTCATTTCATCTTAGTTTGTTCAGTTTGCTTACCCACTGTTTTTTCAGGTTTGCGCTTGCTGCTGTTCAATATTCCGTGTATTTGCACCTAATCTATACTAATGCTTTGTCTTTCAACACACCATTAACATATTGTTTGCCTTTGCTCCGTGATCTTTTGGTCAGCTATGTGGCCTGGTCCAATCTACACCTTCTCCTTTGTTATCTCTTGCCCCACACCCACCTCACTTGCTTATAATCGGTGACTTTTCTTATATTTGTCAGTTCCAAAGAAGGGTTACTGACACGAAACGTTAACTCTGCTTCTCTTTACAAAGATGCTACCAGACCTGCTGACTGATTCCAACATTTCTTGTTTTTACTCCACATCTAGTAAAATCATGCTGCACTAAAATATCAGCATTTACCCGTGCTGTGTTCGTCTTTGTGGGAAAAGCCTCTACCCATTTAGTGAAAGTATCAGTAATCACCAATAGATATTTAAATCCTCCCCTGCATGGAGGCAATGGCCCTACTTAATCAAACTGTAGCTTCATCGACGAACCTTCTACTGGACGTGTGTGTCGTAATTCTCCTTTCTGTGCGTACTGGTCTGGATTATTTTGAGCACACATCATGCAGTTTTCCACATAATGCCTCACATCTGCCCCCAATTCTGGCCACCATCACAATTCCTTTATTCGACCTTCTGTAGCCTCCATCTCTTGGTGTCCTAGTACAAAATGACACTGATTAAAATTATTTGATTTCTACCTGTACCGGCACTGCATATTTTCCTTCCTTCAGTGCCACTCCTGTCTCTGACTGTATCTTTGACGTTCATCTAGAATACTCTTCTGGCCATTTCTCTCCGTTCTGTATCTGTTTTTTTATGGGATCTTGGCTTTGTGCCTCTTCCAGATCTTCAATCTTAAACTGGTAGACTATCAGTGCGCTTATGGGGTTCATGTCATCTCCCCTTGGACACCAATATTTTCCTGCTTTCGCTCCCATCTTTGCTAACTCATCAACCCTCTTATTTCCTTCAGGACTGTTTTTGCTTTGAGCCTTTACTTTAATGATCCCATACTGACCTTCCCCTTCTGTTGCTGCATTTACTATCCTCTGCCGTAAGAGGGCAGTCAGAAAAGGTTTTCCAGCTGCTGACACAATACCTCTCAGTTCCCACAGAGGAAGATACTCGGTTAAACTGTTACACACATAAATACTATCAGAATAAATGTGAATTGGTAGTGGAAACATATATGGTTGTGTCACCACAAAAGTGACCGCAGTAGTTCTGCACCCTGCGCACTTGGACGCCCGGGTAACTCTGTAAGGCAATATCTTTAATAAGTTTTCCATTATGATCCTGTACATGTAATCCACATCCTGTCTGCCTAATCCCATCCTCCACTGTAGAGGAGCCGTCAACAAATTTTTTTAGTGTTGGTTTGATTTTTGGCTCTTTCCCATGTACACACCCCAATGATTTTGACACAGAAGGTCCCTTGAGGGCCTTTACTGTCAAAACCTGATGCTCATGGGGTTCGCTCTGGTAGATTACATTATCCGCTAGGCACGTAGCAGTTCCTGCCTTTTTTACTGAAAGAGCCACTCAGTCCACCGAGCAATATGATTCTGACTAACATTACTGTCCTTCACTGGTCCTTCCAGTAACAACTGGATAGGCGTGTGTTCAGTTAGTATAGTTATGGTGCTGAGGCCAACAATATAAGTAAAATGCTGAACTGCCCAGAAGATGGCCAGCAAATGCTTTTCACACACTGTAAAAGCTCGTTCTATTGATATTAACAAGTGAGACATGTACGCCACTAGACAAAACCGACCATGTGTTTCCTGAAGCAATACCGCTGATAAGGTAGTATCTGTGGTAGCAACCTCGAGGAAAAAGGGTAGGGATGGGTCCGGCACCTGTAGCGCCGGGGCTGTGGCTAGTGCCTGTTTTAATTCTGCAACTGATGACGTACACTCTGGTGTCCACACCCACTCGGAGTTCTTTTTCAGGAGATTATGTAAAGGGAAAGCAAAATACTGCGGATGCTGGAAATCTGAAATAAGAACAAGAAACGCTGCAACCACTCAGCAGGTCTGGCAGCATCTGCGAAAAGAGAAGCAAAGTTAACGTTTCGGGTCAACATTTCTTGGTTTTATTTCAGATTTCCAGCATCCGCAGTATTTTGCTTTTATTTCAGAATTCCAGGTAATCGACTGGGTCGACCCTTCCTTCTGTCCAGCTCTTCTCTGGATTTAACTAACAGGAACTATAGGATGGTATCGACCACACTTGCGCTCCTGCTGCTGATGCACTGGTCTCCTGGCCCCTTCCAAATGCAACAGAGGGCACAGGGACGGTACTCTGCGTTCTCTTTCCCTTATATGTCGCCGGAGTGCATTACAATCACGAACGAAATGCCCTTGCTTCCTGCAATTATAACATCTGCCGATTATGGGCAGGGGGGAATTGTTCCTGGCCATGGCTCTACCTCGCCCGACTTGTTCTTCGTAAAGGGGGGGGGGGAATGGTGGTACCCTTGCTGTGGCACCTCGACCTTTCCTGGGCCCCTCATTTCTCCATACTGTTCCTGGTCCCCTCTGGTGAAAGCCACTGATTTTGCCCTTCCCCTTGTCTTAATCTTTTTCCCGTTTTCCCAGGCCTCTTTCCCATAAATGGGCCATATGTCGGAGAGCACACTGTTCTGTGTGGGTTTGGTCTTCCATATCATAACCCTCACATGCATTCTGACTACTCTCATTAGAACGAGATATCAAGGTGTGCACCCATCTAGATGTGTTATTCCCAAGGTTACTTCTGTCTAGTCCAGGCCCATAAACTCCATTGAAAGTATTCCTTAACCAATTGGCAAACGCCATCGGATGTTCATTCGACACCTGCCGGCACTTGTGCAAGCCTTCCATGTGATCGCCTTTATTACATCCTGATGCTGCCAATATTTCTCTCTTCATTTCATCTGGGGTACCCTCGCCACCTTGCTGTGCTTGTGGCAATGCAGAGAAGAGTCTGGGATCTAAACACATTCCAAATAGTTCAACCTCCTCTCTATTGTCCAATCAGTGTAGAGCCCGTTAATGGGTTATAGCTGCAAAAGTAACGTACAGCCGCCCTTCTCCGTTATTCTTGGCAACTCCTTCCACATTTCCACCAATTGAGTGATCGTATACGTGTTAGTATATGTCAGTGTCTGCCCCTTGGACCCCGGCTTTTCGCCTCGTTATCAATGGTGCCATAGGTAAGGCCAGGTTGGGTCCGACGGCTCAATTGGTGGTTCAGGCGGTTCTGGAGGTGGATCATCCCCTGAACCGTTTTCATCGTTATGGTACCTACTGGCCTGGTCTGCCAATCGGTCCACTTAATGTCATCATTGTCATCATCCTCCCTATCCGCAAACGCGCACATTATACCCCTTTGTGCTGAGAGTTGAGACTGTAGTTTACTTATCTCCTGCTGACATTTGGTATTATCTGCTGACTGGTAGGCACGCTCTGTCTGGGAGTGATGCATAACTGTCATTGCGGTCTGTAAGTCAGAGTATTTATGTTCCGCTCTTGTGAGCTGTTCCTTTGCCTTGTTCGCTTCCCTCTCCGCCTTACTTCGACTGGAAACAGCCTTTTCGGCCTGAGACTGGGATTGATTTAAATGAGGGGAGGCAGTGGCGTACTGTTATTGTCATTGGGTTAGTAATTCAAAAGCCCAGGTCTTGCTCTGGGAATATGGGTTCAAATCCCACCGCAGGAAAATGGTGGAATTTAAATTCAATTAATAAATTTGTAACTTAAAGCTAGTCTAATGATGGCCATGAAACCATCGTCGATTGTTGTAAATACCCATCTGTTTCCTTAATGTCCTTTAGGGAAGGAAATCTGCGGTCCTTACGTAGTCTGGCGTACATGTGACTCTAGATCCACAGCAATGTGGTTGACTCTTACATGCCCTCTGAATTCAGTTGCTGAGAGACATTAGGAATGGGCGGTAAATGCTGGTCTGGCCTGCGACGCCCACATGCCATGAAGGAATAAGAACAAAATGCACCACCTGTGCTGCACTAATGGACTCTGCCTTCAAGGCCCTATCACGCCTCTCTTTTTTCTGACTTTTGCTTCAATCTTTCAACTTCACTCTCTTTTTCATAAATTCCCTCATACAAGACGCCATAGCACTGTCTTTCACGAACTTAGATGCCCTTTTGGCTTGGTGGGTATGAGCATCCTCCCAACTCTGTACCCCAGTGGACCTCTGGCCCGTGTACTGTTTAGCTGCAAACTTTATCCACGAGGGCCACTTGCCCTTCAAATATTTCCAGAGCTCCAACTCCCACTCTGGCCTGTCCAGGACCATAATTACTCACAGCTTCACCAATCCGATCCATCAGACTCATAATATTGTTTATAATTTAGTTCAAACTCAGCGAGGTTATTCAAAATAACTTGAAATATCACTACAATCGAGTCCCTGTTCTGGCGCCAATTATGTTGCGCCTAATATGCACTTACTCTTAAAGAATCCACGGATTCCGGTTGGGGAAAGGTATATCAATATTTTATTCACACACTAAATGATAAAATACAAGCTCTCCCTACTTGTACAGTATCAGAATTCATCAAAGTACAAGCTCTCTCTGCTTGTACATTAAGCTACCCGTCAAGACACGAGCTGATCAGTCTCAGACTTGCGGCTGCTCTTCTGTTCTCTGTGCCGCTGGTTCAGGGTATCTTTTGCAAGGAGTTCTTCTACCTTCCTCAGATTCAGTCAGGGGTTAAATCATGTTTCCAAGACCCTCCCCTCTTACTTACTCATAAGGATCTGGCATACTGTCACAATGGTAATTCCTAATTTGGCTCAGTGAGAACCTGTTGAAAACTTCACCGTTTCCTATTATCCACTGTGAGTCAGATCTTAGCTAGTATCCATGACGAACCCCTTTATCTGCTACATGCAAAGACAGGGTCTGGTATTATCAATATGTCTTATCTACATTGCTTACAATTCCTCAGCTATCTTTGTGCTCTGGGTTCTTTCTTTTAACTAATTTTCTGTGTGTTTTTACTACGTGTGTTTTTACTGAGCCTATATCCCCATCCCCAAATTTCACTTTCGAGCACTTTGTGGTCGAGTTCATTGGATAGTGATCAGGGATACATACCTAGGGATTTCCCTACCCCTCTCTTTTATTTGTCAACACAGATATCGGAGGGTTGTAGGGCTGTCGGGATTTGAAGTGTGAGTGTGTGTGTGTGTGTGTGTAAGGCCATGAAGATTTGAACACGAGCAACACAGAGGCCAATTCTCATTTTCTTACTGCTATTCCTAAACTCAGTGAATTCAACTCAGAGAGATTGGACTGGATGTTCAGTGAAAGGAAATATTGATTGACTGGAAAAATCACTGATCAGATAGCAGGCTTTCCCCGTGCTGTTTGATTGTTTATGTACAGTACTGCAGATTCCCGGTGCTGTCTGATCATTAGTCTATAGTACTGCAGATCCGCTGTACTGTTTGATTGAAGACGTCTGATTCATCAGCATGCACATAATGTCCCACACCTCGAATAGCCTACAAAGCAATAAAATAGCAGATATGTTAAAGTTGACAAAGTGTGTTGAACAATTTCTGGCATTCACATTTAATACAATTTTACATAAAGATTCGTATCACTTTAAAAAAAAAACAAATATTCTTACCCTAGATTATTTGATGTCATGGGTGAATCTCGACCCTCCAAAGCTTTAAGATTTTCCATCTATCCTTTGATATCTTTGTAAATTTTTGTAGCACTGCCAGATAAACAATCAGCAAGCGCTGCTTGCTAATTGTATTTACACACTGGAATGTCTTGTTCCTCTATAAGATTACAGTTCAGTCTTAGAAGAGATAAAAACATCCCAGAAACCCTGATTTGAACTATTAAAATGCAAAAGAAATAATCTAACAGCGATCAAATGCTCTTTGGTATTTATTGAACATCTTTCTTCCAACTCCTTGTGTACATAAAATTAAAGATCCCGACTCTAGGAGCCGAACACGTTTTTGTAGATAACTTTCAAATACACACAGTATTTCTCTTTTGTGACACAAATTTCAGATTGTCTACTCTGAGACTTTGAATCAGCATGTTGACTCCCTCATGATTTTTAAGCAGGCTTCTCATAATTATCTATTTTATCTCCACAAAGAAAGACTTGCTCTTCTCTAGCACATTTCACAACCTCAGGACGTCCCAACCAACTTTCCACCCATTGAAGGTCTTTGTAAATTGTAGTTACTGTTGTAAAGTAGGAAACGCAGCCCACAGCAAGCTCCCAAAAAACAGCACTGTGACAGTAACCTGATTAAAAAGAAACAAATCGCGTCAAACCATAGATTAAAAAGAAAACACATAGCCTGCTGCAACGGAGCACCCAACAGGCAGTTAGGCGAACATTTGATTTAATGCTCTCAGTTGCAGACATGGCAAATAAGTAGTCTCAGTTTCAGACATGGCAAAAAAGGAACAATAGGTGTTATAAGTTGTCATGTAAAAATAATAGAGTCAACAGTGGAAGGCTTAAGGGCAGTCCTTTGCTGGTCGATTGTCCTTCCAGCTACGGTAAACTTCCTCTCAGTGCTGCTACTGCTCGCTGGATTGCAAAGTACACTTCTAGCCAGCCAGGCCAATTTAGGGTATGCAACACTGTGTTCCTTGCATCAGCCCAACAGATCACGCTGGTTTTCCATCGCCAAGGCAGCAGGCCTCTGTGCTGTCTATTGCTGAACTTCATCATTTTTGTCCATTTCTTCATGAACATTCTCCGATTCGGTCAGTGTTTTTTTTTGGCAGCTGTAGCTTCATCATCAACCACTGTCGTTTCCTTCACAGGGTCCTCTGTTTTAAAGTTGTTGATAAGTCTTCGCACTTCAGAACAAATATCTTCTCCATCATGGCTGGACAACATATGCAGCTGATTACATTTAGGCCAGAGAAATGTTGTGTCCTTCTGCACAGCAGCGCAGTGGTTAGCACCGCAGCCTCACAGCTCCAGGGACCTGGGTTCGATTCTGGGTGCTGCCTGTGCGGAGTTTGCAAGTTTTCCCTGTGTCTGCGTGGGTTTCCTCCGGGTGCTCCGGTTTCCTCCCACATGCCAAAGACTTGCAGGTTGATAGGTTAATTGGCCATTATAAATTGCCCCCAGTATAGGTAGGTGGTAGGGAAATATGTAGGGACAGGTGGGGATGTGATAGGAATATGGGATTAGTGTAGGATTAGTATAAATGGGTGGTTGATGGTCGGCACAGACTCGGTGGGCCGAAGGGCCTGTTTCAGTGCTGTATCTCTCTAAAAAAAAAACTCTAAAATTCTTCAGAAGCTGCTCGCTGTGCCGTTGCCTGACAACTACTTTTATTTAATATCTGTAGAAAGTGGCATACAGAGTCGTTTAAGTTTCTAAAAGCACGGAATTACCAGGTTCAATGTCGGATACTGGTCTCCCTCGAGTTCCCTCTGAGCTTCATAAAATGGTGGGAGGAAATCAACCAAAATCTGCAGGACATCGGTGGCGATGTTTTCCAGCCTGTAGTTTTCCCCACGCTGTTCCAGTTTTTCGTGTAGTTCAGGATAAATATCCTGAATTGAATTCAGTGTCAGATACACAGTACTGTAGCTCGTTTATCCCATTGGATTTACAATTTCAGGCAACTGTGCAGCAAAACCAGACTGTTTAATATATGTCACCAAGGTTTTGGCAAAAGGTATAGTTTCTACAACATCCGGCGCTTCGGTAGCTAATTCCTTTGGATCAAGTGAATGTTGAAGGATCGTGTTATATACGTGATCCTGACAATGCAGACGAATAGATGGTCCAAGAGCATGCATGTCAGCACCTGGATCTGTCACCCAGACTAATTTATTTAAATTTGCTGTGTCGAATCCAAAAGTATTCACGAGCTGTTTTAAAATCTCACGCCTGATGTTCTCGCCAGTTTTGGCGTCCTCCAGTGTAAACATTGTTATTAAAATTATGGCATTAAGTTAAAATTCGACTGTGATCTATTGACAACTTATTGATCCATAATGGATTTTATGGTAGTCATCTGTTGACATGTCAGTTGCCATTCCCATCCTTTCGTATGTCAGTCACAGAGAAAGGGTGCACTGCAACCGGCCCTTCGGCCCACTGAGTCTGTGCTGACCATCAACCAGCCATTGATATTAATCCCACTTTAATGCCATATTCCCTACTATTCTCTTACATCATAACTACACGAGGGGAAATTTATTTATCAACCTGTAAGTCTTTGGCTGTGGGATTAATGGAAACCCACACAATCACAGATAGAATTTGCAAACTCCGCAAGGCAACATCCAGAACTGATCGCGGGTGGCTGGACCTGCGATGCTGCCGTGCTAACCAATGCACCACTGTGTCTCAGTAATTGGCGACGTTAGTTGTTTTGTCTTTTCTTCGGCTACATCACGACATCATCTTGAAACTGTACTTGGATTTGGTAACACACCTGATGCTGATAATCAACCGCATGTAGCTACAGATGATTTCACTTAAAATGGCCGCAGTGCTTATCACTTAATATATGTGCCTTGCATGCCACTTAAAATGGCGGCAACGCATATCACATAAAATTGGAGTCATACATATGTCTTAAATGTCTGCTGTGCTTGTCATTTAAAAGAGCCAATCGGCATATCACATAAAATCACTGCCGTCGTCATAGATCACTTAAAATGGCACAGTGCATCTGTCGCATTTTAAAATGGCTGCCGTGCATTTCGCTTAACCATGGAACTCATTGGATTGCCCAGAAAACAGAAATTATAAGATTTATTATAAATCTTCGCATATCTCATTAATGACACATCGGATTATAGGAAATAGGAGCAGGAGGATGCAATTCGGCTGACGAGCCTGCTTCGCCATTCTAACAATGCCATTCAAACAGATCATGGCTGATCAGCTATTTTTACCCACAATATCCATATCCTAAAATGTCATTATTATCCAGAAATCTATAGATTTCTGTCTTGAACATGTTCAGTGATTGATCTTCCACAGCCCTATGGGGGTACAGAATTCCACAAATCCTCATCATCTCATTCTTAAATGGCCTACCCCTTATTCTGAAACTGTGTCCCTTGGTTCAAGACTCACCAGCCAGAGAAACATCCAATCCACATCTACCCTGTCACACCCTGTAAGAATGCTGTAACTTTCAATGAGATCACCTTTCGTTCTTCAAAACTCTCGTGGCTACAGGCCCAGTTTCTGCAATCTTTCCTCATACGACAATCCTGCCATTCCAGGGTTAATCTACTGAAACTCTGCTGCACTCCCTCTATGGCAAGAACCTGCATCTTAAAAGGCGGAGACCACAGCTGTCTAGAATACTCCAGCTGAGTCTCACCAAGGCGTTTTACAATTGCAGCAACATATCTTTACAATCTGTATTCAAATGCTGTTGTAATGAAGGCTAGCATACCATTTGTCTTCCTAAATGCTTACTGCGTCTGCATACTTGCTTTTAGTGACTCATGAAGCAGGACACCCAGATCCCTTTGGACATCAACACTTCACAACCTCTTACCATTTAAGAAATACTCTGCCTTCAGTTTTTCTGCCACAGTGCATCTCTCCACACCTATTCACATTATATTCCACCTGCCATGTTCTTGCAAATTCACTAAGCCTATCCAAATCCCCTTAAAGCCTCCTTGCGTCCTCCTCACAACTTAATTTCCCACTCAGTTTTGTGTCATCAATTTGGCCCCCACATCCAAATCAGTTATATAGATTGTGAACAGCTGCAGCTGAAGCACTGATCCTTGCGGTACCCTATTAGTAACTGCCTGCCATCCTGGCAATGACCTATTTGTTCCCACTCTCTACTTTCTTTCTGTTAAACAGTTCTCAATTGATCGCAGTATGTAACTCCCAAACGCATGTGCTCTAATTCTGTTTATTAATCTCCTGTGTGGGACCTTATCAAAGGCCTTCTTGAAATCCAAATGCAGCACATGCACCGTTTCTCCTTTCTCTATGCTACAGGTAACATCCTCAAAAAAAAACTCCAAAAGGTTTGTCAAACATGGCTTCTGGTTCAGAAATCCACGTTGTCTCAGTCCGATCGTATCATTTGTTCCAAGTGTCGTGTTATCTCATTCTATTTAATAGATTCTAACATTTCCACTACGACTGTCAGCAACCGAACAGATCTGTAGTCCTCTGTTTCTCTCTCGCTCTCTTCTTAAATATTGGGATGACATTTGCTAATTTCCAATGTGCAGGAACCCTTCCAAAATCTATAGAATTTGAAAAGTAACCACTGATGCATCTACTATCTCGAAAGCCACTCCTTCAATACTCTGGGATGCAGGCCATCTGGTCCAGGAGATTTGTTAACTAACAATCCAATTAATGTTTGAAGTACTACCTCTTTATTGAGAATAAGTTATTTCAGTTCCTCATTTTTACAAGTCCCATGGTTCCCTAGAATTTCCTGAGGATTTTCTGTATCTTCCTCCGTGGAGACAGATACAAAGTAATTGTTTAGTCCCTCTGTCATTTCCTCATTCTCCATAAAAATTCTCCTATCACCGCTTGCAATGGACCCACATCCGTCCTTGCTAATCTAGTCTTTTCAAATACCTAAAGAAGCGTTAAGTTTCTAGCAAGCTTACATTCCAAATTTATGTTCCCATTCACTATTAGTTTATTAGTCATCCTTTGTTGGTTTCTAAATTGCTCCCAGTCCTCGGGCTTGCCACGTTTCCTGTCGACCTTACAAGGCTTATAAGTTTGACCTAATCCCATATTTAAATGATTGTGTTAGCTACAGTTGATTCACCATTCCTGTTGGGTTTTTGTTTCTTCGAGGAATGTACATTTGTTGTCAACCATGAAATAACATTTTTAACTAATGGCCATTGCCTGGCTACTGTTAAATCGTTTAATGTATTTTCCCAATGCACCATAGCCAACTTGTCCTTCATATCTTCATAGTTTTCTTTGTTCAGAATTAAAAGCCTAGTTTCAGAATTAACTATATCTTTTTTTCAAATGTAAAATTCTATCATATTGCGGTCACGATTTCATAATGGTTCCTTTACAACATGGTTATTAATTATCCCTTTCTCGTTAGAAAATACTAAATCTGAAATAGCTCGATCCCTAGTTGGTTCTTCAACATACTGCTCCAGGCATCCATCTCGTACACATACTAGGAATTTATCCTCCACAGAATTAGTGCTAATCAGGATGAGGCAATCTATCTGTAAATTGAAGATGTCCATTGTTACTGTATTGCCCATGTTACATGCAGCTGTAATTTCCTGATGTTTACAGTGTCCAACATTACCACTGTAGTTTGGTGGTCTACAAAACATCTCCCACCAATGTTTGCTGCCTCTACCTGTTCCCTAGCTCCACCTAAACTGATTCTACATCTTGCTCCTTCGATCAAAGTTACTGTCTCACTAATGTACTGTCTTGTCCTGCATTAACAGCACTATCACACCTCCTTTTCCCCTCCGCCTATCCTTCCTATATGACTGCATCGAGGATTAACATGTGCATGTTGCAATGACGGGCCAGGCCCAAATTAACCAAAACTTTAATAATTTTAAAAATCAAGGACGACAATCCAACAGGCGCACATTGAAATGAGGAATCAAAAGCCAAACACAAATGCAGATAGACACATTGAATCCTGCCTCTCCGTGAAGGACAATGTCCAAGGCGGATGGACAGCCTGTCCAATAATATTCCTCATCCCAAAACCTCTCACTCTCTTCACATATTTTCATTATAGTTTTCAAAGTAAAACAAATGCCCACAGGAGCAGTGAAGTAATATAAATTAAATTGGATAAATCAAATAAAAATATTTGCAAGAATTGGTGCAGCAAGATCCCAACACTGTTTTCTCTCAGTTGTACTGACAAACTCTCAGTAACATCCCAATTCAAACAAATGAAGGCTGGAAAGCAAAGGATCAAAAATGATATCGATTGAGACCACAATGCGAGCACACAACCCACACTCACCAGACTGAGAAATATCCCTTCCACTGGAGAGAGCGGGAGGGAGACGTTTTGGGATTTGAACTGGGATTCCTTTCAACCCAGCCAAATCCCAGCTCAGCAGTTTGCTTTACCAGTGAATATGTTACACGTTGCGATGTCGTTCAATATATTCCTCGGGGGGCTGCCCATTGACAGATTAATTCAGCACGATCGAGGACAGAGCCAGATTGACCAGGGGACCTGTTTTGTTGATGTAAAACATATAACTCTAAGCCATTGTCGGGAACATTACTGCTGTTTGAAAATGTCTGGTCCCCCTTACAGGCCCCACACAGAGCTTGGAGAATGTTCGGGAGGCACTGACACATGCCAATTCCAACCGCAGCTCAAAATTCACATTGAACAAATTCAGATCCATCTGTCTATCTTTCTCTCAGTGTCTGTCTGTCTCTCTCCCTCACTGTCACTGTCCATCTCGCTCCATCAGTCTCATTCGCTGTCTGTCTGTCTCACTTTCATGTCTGTCTGTCTCACTCTCACTCCCCCTCCCTCTCACTCGTTCTATGTCTGTCTCTCTCCGTGTCTGATTCACTCTCTCATTCCATGTCACCCTCTCTCTCTCTTTATTTCATGCTCGACTTGCCCAATTTCGTTCGCCCACTTTCTGTCCCTCTAATTCTCTCTCTCTCTTTCTCAGTCACTCTCTCTCATTTTCCTTGCCAACCTGCCTCTGTCAAACTATCACTCTCACTCCGTGTCGTTCTCTCTCATTCCATGTCAGCCCCTTTCTTTCTCTGTCTCATTCTCTCTCACACACCTTCCCTGTCTCTCTAGCTCTCTATCCATCTCTCTCTTTTTAAAAAAGTTATCTATCTCTTGGTTTTGTGCTCTGTTTGACTCACTCTCCCGTCCGTTCCCATTTTCCTCTCTCTCTCTCTCTCCATCTCTCTCTTATTCCCTGTCTGTCTCTCGTTCACATTCCGTCTGCCTTTTTCCTTCCTCTGTCCACGTCTCTATCTCATTCTGTTTGGTGCTCTGTACATTCTTCTCTCTCTCTGCCTCTCTCTCTTCAATCCTCACTCTCACTCCCTGTATGTATTTCTGTATCAAACGGTAGGCTTCCTTTTTCTCACTCTCTGTCACCCCGTCTCTTTCGTTCATACGGTCTGTCACCATTTCTCTTTCGTTCATACAGTCTGTCAACCCATCTGTTCTGTTCAAACGGTCTGTCACCCCATCCCCTTCGTTTATACGGTCTGCAAAACCTGTCTCTTTCCTTCATCTCGGCTGTCACACCGTCTTTCGATCATACGGTCTGGAACCCCGTCTCTTTCGTTCATACGATCTGTCAGCTCGCTCTTCCATTCATATAGTTTGTCACCCCATCTCTTAATCTCATATGGTCTGTTACCTCCTCTCTTTTGTTCATACCGTTTGGCACCCAGTTACTTTCGTTCATACGGTTTGTCACCCCGTCCCTTTCATTCATAGGATGTGGGACGCCCTCTCCTTCATTCATACGAACTGTCAGCCCCCTCTCTTTTGTTCATACGGTCTCACACCGCCACTCTTTCGTTCATACGGTCTTTCACTCCGTCTCTTTCATTGATTCAGTCTGGTAACACGTCTCTTTCGTTCATACAGTCTGGCAACCGTCTCTTTCATTCATTTGGTCTGTCCCCCCATCTCTTCCGTTCACACAGTTTGGAGAAAATTCACTTCCGTTCATATGGTTTGTCACCCCGTCTCCTTTATTCATACGTTCTATCAGACCCTCTCTTTCGTTCATCGGGTCTGTCACCCATTCTCCTTCATTCATGCGGTCTGTTACCCCATCGCTTTCATTCATACTGTCTGTCACCCCGTCTCTTTCGTTCATACGGTCTTGCACCCCGTCACTTTCGTTTATACAGTCTGGCACCCTGACTCTTTCGTTCATACGCTCTGTCAGTCCCTTTCTTTCGTTCATACACTCTGTCAGACCCTCTCTTTCATTCATAGGGTCTGTCACCCCCCCCCCCTCTTTCATTCATACAGTCTGTCACCTCCACTATTTCGTTCATACAGTCTGTCACCTCCACTATTTCATTCATATGGTCCGGTACCCCGTCTCTTTCGTTCATATGGTCTGTCACCCGGTCTCTTTTGTTCATGCGGTCTGTTACCTCCTCTGTTTCATTCTTACGGTCTGGCAACCCGTCTCTTTCATTCATACGATTTGGCATCCAGTCACCTTCGTTCATACGAACTGGCACCCCCGTGCCGTGCATTCCTATGGTCTGTAACCCCTCTCTTTCGTTCACAGGGTCTGGCACCCCGTCTCTTTCGTTCATAAGCTCTGTCAGCCCCTCTCTTTCTTTCATACGGTCTGGCACCCTGTCCCATTCATTCATTCGCTCTGGCACCCCGTCTCTTTCGTTCATACGGTCTGGCACCCTGTCTCTTTCGTTCATACGCTCTGACAGCCTCTTTCTTTCGTTCATACGGTCTGTCAACCCGTCTGTGCCGTTCATACGCTCTGTCAGCCCCTCTCTTTCTTTCATACAGTCTGGCACCCCATCTCTTTCATTCATACGGTCTGGCACCCTGTCTCTTTCATTCATACAGTCCGTCACCCCATCTCTTTCGTTCATACAGTCTGTCAGCTCATCTATTTCGTTCATACAGTCTTTCACCCCGTCTAGTTCGTTCATGCCACCTGTTGCCTCCTCTGCTTCGTCCCTACGGTCTGTCAACCCGTCTCTTTCATTCATACGATTTGGCACCCAGTCACTCTCGTTCATAGAGTCTGTCACCCCGCCTCTTTCGTTCATATGGTCTGGAACGCCTTCTGCTTCGTTCATAGGGTCTGGCACCCCCTCTCTTTCATTTATATGGAACTGTCACCACCTCTCTTTCGTCATACGCTCTGTCAGCTCCTCTCTATCGTCCAGACGGTCTGGCACCCCGTCTCGTTCGTTCATAGGATTTGGCACCCTCTCTCCTTCGTTCATACGCTCTGTCAACGCATCTCTTTAGTTCAGAAGGTCTGTCACTGCGTTTATTTCGTTCATATGCTCTGTCACCCCGCATCGTTCGGTCATACGGTCTGTCAGCCCCACCCTTTCAATCATAGGTTCTGTCACCCCCCTCTCTTTCGGTCAAACGGTCTGTTACCTCCTCTGTTTCGGTCATGCACTCTGTCATCCCGTCTCTTTCATTCATACCATTTGGCACCCCGTCTCTTTCGTTCATATGGTCTGTCATCCCCTCTCTTTCGTTCATATGATCTGTCACCCCCTCTCTTTCGATCATACGCTCTGTCACCCCATCTCGTTCAGTCACACGGTCTGGTACCCCGTCTCATTCGTTCATACGGTCTGTCACCCCCTCTCTTCCGTTCATACGGTTTGGCATCCAGTCACTTTCGTTCTTACGGTCTGTCAACCTATCACTTTCGTTCACACTGTCTGTCACTCCGTCTCTTTCATTCTTATTGTCTGTCAATCCATCTCTTTCATTCATACGATTTGGCACCCAGTCACTTTCGTTCATACCGTGTGGCACGCCCGTGTCATTCATTCCTACAGTCTGTCACCCCACTCTTTCGTTCATAGGGGCTGTCACTCATATGGTCGGTCAACCTGTCTCTTTCGTTCATACGCTTGGTCACCACTTCTCTTTCGTCATACGCTCCGCCAGCCCCTTTATTTCATTCAGACGGTCTGTCAACCTGTCTCTTTCATTCATATGGTCTGGTTCCCCGTCTGTTTCTGTCATATGGTCTGGTACCCCGTCTCTTTCATTCAAACGCTCTGTCAGCCCCTTTATTTCGTTCATATGGTCTGGCACCCCGTCTCTTTCATTCATACGGTCTGTCACCCCCCACCCCCCTCTCTTTTGTGCATACTGTCTGTCACCTCCACAATTTCGTTCATATAGTTTGGCACCCCGTCTCTTTCGTTCAAGAGGTCTGTTAGCTCCTCTGTTTCATTCTTACGGTCTGTCAACCCATCTCTTTCATTCATACGATTTGGCACCAAGTCGCTTTCGGTCATATGGTGCGGCACCACCGTGTCATTCATTCCTATGGTCTGTCACCCCTCTCCTTCGTTCATAGGGTCTGTAACCACGTATCCTTCACTCATATGGTCTGTCAACCTGTCTCTTTCATTCATATGGTCTGGCACGCCTTCTCTTTCGTTCATAAGTTTGGTCACTACCTCTCTTTCGTTCATATGCTCTGTCACCCCGTCTCTTTCATTCATACGGTCTGGCAACCTGTCTCGTTCGTTCATACGCTCCGTCAGCCCCTTTCTTTCGTTCATACGGTCTGTCAACCCGTCCCTTTCTTTCATACGCTCTGTCAGCTCCTCTCTTTCTTTCATACGGTCTGGCACCCTGTCTCTTTCGTTCATGCGGTCTGGCACCCCGTCACTTTCGTTCATGCGGTCTGGCACCCCATCTCTTTCATTTATAGGGTCTGGTACCCGGTCTCGTTCTTTCATACGCTCTGTCACCACCTCTCTTTCTTTCATACGGTCTGGCACCCCATCTCTTTCATTTATAGGTTCTGGTACCCGGTCTCTTTCTTTCATACGCTCTGTCACCACCTCTCTTTCCTTCATATGTTCTGTCACCTCGTCTCTTTTATTCATGAGGACTGGAACCCCGTCTCTTTCTTTCATACGGTCTGGCACCCTGTCTCTTTTGTTCACGCGTTCTGGCACCCCGTCACTTTCGTTCATACGGTCTGGCAAAATGTCACTTTCGTTCATACGCTCAGTCATCCCCTTTCTTTCGTTCATACGGACTGTTAACCTGTCTCTTTCGTTCACAGGGTCTGGTACCCCGTCTCTTTCATTCATACGGTCTGTCAGCCCCTTTCTTTCGTTCATACAGTCTGTCAACCCGTCTCTTTCGTTCATAGGGTCTGTCACCACCTCCCTTTGCTTCATATGCTCTGTCACCTTGTCTCCTTCGTTCATTCAGTCTGTTACATCCTCTGTTGCATTCTTACAGTCTGTCAACCCGTCTCTTTTATTCATACGATTTAGCATCCAGTCACTTTCGTTCATACGGTCTGGCACCCCTTCTCTTTCTTTCATATGCTCTGTCACCTCGTATCTTTCATTCAACGGTCTGGCACCCCGTCTCTTTCTTTCACATGGTCTGGCACCCTGTCACTTTCGTTCATGCGGTCTGGAACCCCGTCTCCTTCGTTCATACGGTCTGGCAACATGTCTCTTTCGCTCATACTCTCTGTCAGCCCCTTTCTTTCATTCATAGGGTCTGGTACCCCGTCTCTTTCGATCATATGATCTGGCACCCCGTCTCTTTCATTCATGCGGACTGTAATCCCCTCTCTTTCTTTCATACCGTCTGTCACCTCCTCTATTTCGTTCAGACAGTCTGTCACCCCCGTCTCTTTCGTTCATTCAGTCTGTTACATCCTCTATTTAGCTCTTACGTTCTGTCAACCCATCTCTTTCATTCATACGATTTCACATCCAGTCACTTTCGTTCATACAGTCTGGCACCCCGTGTCCTTCACTCCTACGGTCTGGCAGCCCCTCTCTTTCGTTCATAGGGTCTGTCACCTCCTATCTTTCAGTCATATGGTCTAGAACGCCTTGTGTTTAGTACATGGGGTCTGGCACCCACTCTCTTTCGTTCATACGCTCTGTCAGCCCCTCTATTTCGTTCATACGCTCTGGCACCCCGTCTCTTTCATTCACACTGTCTGGTACCCCAACTCATTCGTTCATATGAACTGGCACCCCGTCTCTTTCGTTCATACGGTCTGTCCCCCCTCTGTTCCATTCATATGGTCTGGCACCCCGTCTCTTTCATTCATACGGTTTGGCACCCAGTCACTTTCATTCTTACGATCTGTCACCCTATTTCTTTCGTTCATACTGTTTCTCATTCCGTCTCTTTCATTCATACGGTCAGTCACCCCGTTTCTTTCGTTCATAAGTTTTGGCACCCAGTCACTTTCGTTCATACGGTCCAGTACCCCGTGTCCTTCACTCCGACGGTCTAACAGCCCATTTCTTCCGTTCATCCGGTCTGTCACCCCGTCTCTTTCGTTCATATGGTCTGGAACGCCTTCTGTTTAGTTCATAGGGTCTGGCACCCCGTCTCTTTCGTTCATATGATTTGGCATCCCATCTCTTTCATTCATATGGTCTGTAAGCCCCTCTCTTTCTTTCATACAATCTGTCACCTCCTCTATTTCGTTCATACAGTCTGTCACCCCCGCCTCTTTCGTTCATTCGGTCTGTTACATCCTCTGTTTCGTTCTTACGGTCTGTCAATCTGTCTCTTTCATTCATACGATTTAGCATCCAGTCACTTTCGTTCATACGGTCTGGCACCCCGTGTCCTTCACTCCTACAGTCTGACAGCCCCTCTCCTTCGTTCATAGGGTCTGTCACCCCGCAAATTTTCAGTCATATGGTCTGGAACGCCTTGTGTTTAGTAGATAGGGTCTGGCACCCCCTCTATTTCGTTCATACGCTCTGTCAGCCCCTCTCTTTCGTTCATACGCTCTGGCACCCCGTCTCTTTCATTCACACTGTCTGGTACCCCAACTCATTAGTTCATATGGACTGACACCCAGTGTCTTTCATTCATACGCTCTGCCAACCCCTTTATTTCATTCATACGGTCTGCCACCCCGTTTCATTTGTTCATACGGTGTGTCACCCCGTCTCTTTCATTCATAGAGTCTATCAGCCCCTCTCTTTCGTTCATATACTCTGGCAACCCGTCTCTTTTATTCACCCAGTCTGGTACCCCGTCTCATTCATTCATATGGTCTAGCACCCCGTCTCTTACATTCATACGGTTTGGCACCCAGTCACTTTCTTTCATACGGTCTGGCACCCCATCTCTTTCATTTATAGGGTCTGGTACCCGGTCTCTTTCGTTCATAGCGTCTGGCACCCTTTCTCTTTCGTTCATTTGCTCTGTCACCCCCTCTCTTTCGTTCATACTCTCTGGCACACCGTCTCTTTCATTCACCCGGTCTGGTACCCCGTCTCTTTCGTTCATATGCTCGGTCACCTCGTCTCTTTCATTCATGCGGTCTGGCACCCGTCTCTTTCTTTCATACGGTCTGGCACCCTGTCTCGTTCGTTCATGCGGTCTGGCACCCCGTCTCCTTCGTTCATACGCTCTGTCAGCCCCTTTCTTTCGTTCATACGGACTGTCAACACGTCTCTTTCGTTCTTACACTCTGTCAGCTCCTCTCTTTCGTTCATAGGATCTGGCACCCCATCTCTTTCATTTATAGGGTCTGTAAGCCCCTCTCTTTCTTTCATGCAGTCTGTCACCTCCTTCACTTCGTTCATACAGTCTCACCCCAGTCTCTTTGGTTCATTCGGTCTGTTACATCCCCTGTTTCATTTTACGGTCTTTCAACTCGTCTCTTTCATTCATATGATTTGGCATCCAGTCACTTTCGTTCATATAGTCTGGCTCCCCGTCTCCTTCATTCCTACGGTCTGACAGCCCCTCTCTTTCGTTCATAGGGTCTGTCACCCCGTATCTTTCAGTCATATGGTTTGTCACAATGTCTCTTTCGTTCATACGCTCTGGCACCCAGTCTCTTTCGTTCATACGGTGTGTCACCCCCTCACTTTCGTTCATATGGTCTGGAACGCCTTCTGTTAGGTTCATAGGGTCTGGCAGCCCCTCTCTTTCGTTCCTACGCTCTGTCAGCCCCTCCCTTTCGTTTATACGGTCTGGCACCCCTTCCCTTACATTCATACGGTCTGGTATCGCGTCTCATTCGTTCATATGGACTGGCACCCCATCTCTTCCGTTCATACGGTGCGTCACCCCCCTCACTTTCGTTCATATGGTCTGGAACGCCTTCTGTTAGGTTCATAGGGACCTGGTGTTGGGGAATGAGCCCGGCCAGGTTGTTGATGTTTCAGTAGGGGACTACTTTGGGAATAGTGATCACAATTCCGTAAGCTTTAAAATACTCATGGACAAAGACGAGAGTGGTCCGAAAGGAAGAGTGCTAAATTGGGGGAAGGCCAACTATACCAAAATTCGGCAGGAGCTGGGAAATGTAGATTGGGAGCAGCTGTTTGAAGGTAAATCCACATGTGATATGTGGGAGGCTTTTAAAGAGAGGTTGATTAGCGTGCAGGAGAGACATGTTCCTGTGAAAATGAGGGATAGAAATGGCAAGATTAGGGAACCATGGATGACAGGTGAAATTGTGAGACTAGCTGAGAGGAAAAAGGAAGCATACATAAGGTCGAGGCGGCTGATGAAAGACGAAGCTTTGAAAGAATATCGGGAATGTAGGACCAATCTGAAACGAGGAATTAAGAGGGCTAAAAGGGGTCATGAAATATCTTTAGCAAACAGGGTTAAGGAAAATCCCAAAGCCTTTTATTCATATATAAGGAGAAAGAGGGTATCTAGAGAAAGGATTGGCCCACTAAAGGACAAAGGAGGAATGTTATGCTTGGACTCAGAGAAAATGGGTGAGATTCTAAACGAGCACTTTGCATCGGTATTCACCGAGGAGAGGGACATGACGGATGTTGAGGTTAGGAACAGATGTTTGATTACTCTAGGTCAAGTCGGCATAAGGAGGTAGGAAGTGTTGGGTATTCTAAAGGGCATTAAGGTGGACAAGTCCCCAGGTCCGGATGGGATCTATCCCAGGTTACTGAGGGAAGCGAGAGAGGAAATAGCTGGGGCCTTAACAGATATCTTTGCAGCATCCTTAAACACGGGTGAGGTCCCGGAGGACTGGAGAATTGCTAATGTTGTCCCCTTGTTTAAGAAGGGTAGCAGGGATAATCCAGGTAATTATAGACCGGTGAGCCTGACGTCAGTGGTAGGGAAGCTGCTGGAGAAGATACTGAGGGATAGAATCTATTCCCATTTGGAAGAAAATGGGCTCATCAGTGATAGGCAACATGGTTTTGTGCAGGGAAGGTCATGTCTTACCAACTTAATAGAATTCTTTGAGGAAGTGACAAAGTTGATTGATGACGGAAGGGCTGTCGATGTCATATACATGGACTTCAGTAAGGCGTTTGATAAAGTTCCCCATGGCAGGCTGATGGAGAAAGTGAAGGCGCTTGTGGTCCAAGGTGTACTAGCTAGATGGATAAAGAACTGGCTGGGCAACAGGAGACAGAGAGTAGCAGTAGAAGGGAGTTTCTCAAAATGGAGACGTGTGACCAGTGGTGTTCCACAGGGATCCGTGCTGGGACCACTGTTGTTTGTGATATACATAAATGATTTGGAGGAAAGTATAGGTGGACTGATTAGCAAATTTGCAGACGACACTAAGATTGGTGGAGTAGCAGATAGTGAAGGGGACTGTCAGAGAATACAGCAGAATATAGATAGATTGGAGAGTTGGGCAGAGAAATGGCAGATGGAGTTCAATCAGGGCAAATGCGAGGTGATGCATTTTGGAAGATCCAATTCAAGAGTGAACTATACAGTAAATGGAAAAGTCCTGGGGAAAATTGATGTACGGAGAGATTTGGGTGTTCAGGTCCACTGTTCCCTGAAGGTGGCAACCCAGGTAAATAGAGTGGTCAAGAAGGCATACGGCATGCTTTCCTTCATCGGACGGGGCATTGAGTACAAGAGTTGGCAGGTCATGTTACAGTTGTATAGGACTTTGGTTCGGCCACATTTGGAATACTGCGTACAGTTCTGGTCGCCACATTATCAAAAGGATGTGGATGCTTTGGAGAGGGTGCAGAGGAGGTTCACCAGGATGTTTGCTGGTATGGAGGGCGCTAGCTATGAAGAGAGGTTGAGTAGATTAGGATTATTTTCATTAGAAAGACGGAGGTTGAGGGGGGACCTGATTGAGGTGTACAAAATCATGAGAGGTATAGACAGGGTGGATAGCAAGAAGCTTTTTCCCAGAGTGGGGGTTTCAATTACTAGAGGACACGAGTTCAAAGTGAAAGGGGAAAAGTTTAGGGGGGATATGCGTGGAAAGTTCTTTACGCAGAGGGTGGTGGGCACCTGGAACGCATTGCCAGCGGAGGTGGTAGATGCGGGCACGATGGAGTCTTTTAAGATGTATCTAGACAGATACATGAATGGGCAGGAAGAAAAGAGATACAGAAGCTTAGAAAATAGGCGACATGTTTAGAGAGAGGCTCTGGATCGGCGCAGGCTTGGAGGGCTGAAGGGCCTGCTCCTGTGCTGTAATTATCTTTGTTTGTTCTTTGACTGTCACCCCGATTCTTCCGTTCATACGGTCTGTCACCCCATCTCTTTCGTTCATATGTTTTGGCACCCAGTCACTTTCATTCATAGGGTCTGGAAGCAAAGCTCTTTCGTCTTTCTCTCTATCTCTCTCTCGTTTATTTAGTTATCCATACATTGCCACATTGTAGATCTGCCTATTATCTGAGCCAGAGCGTGGACCACACAGTGTACAATGCACACTGTATAATTTTGTCATTCACCTTTTGGAACTGCATGCTTTCTGGGCCAGAAAGAGCTGGTTGCATAGTTAAATGGAGTTTTGGGATATGTTTATTCCCACATAGTGGAATTGCCCTGTTACTGGACAAGAGAGAAAGAGAGAAAGAAGCTCGAGTCGCACATTGGAGATTGTGGAGTTATGATTGTTCATTCCCGAATTGTGCAACTGCCTGTTATCTGGCCCCAAAGAGAGCGGGTGGAATTGATCATTGGCATTCAATGTTACGTTTATTCTGGCATTGGTGTTATTCTGGCTGGAGGGCTTAATACTAACAAGAGAACGTCAGTTCATGGCTAATTGAACTGAAACATCGATTCATGGAAATACAATCATAGAAAGCATAAGGCTCAGAAAGAGGCCACTTGGCTCATTGTGTCTGTGCAAGTCGAAAAACGGTACACCTATTCTAATCCCAACCTCCAGCATTTGGTTCGTAGTCCTGCAGATTACAGCACTTGAGGTGCATATCCAGACTCTTTTGGAATGAGTTGAGGGCCTCTGAATCAGCAATCCTTTCAGGCAGCGAGTTCCAGTCCCGCATAGGCCTCTGGGTGAAAACATTTTCCTCATTTCCCCTCTGATTTGTTTGGTAAACACTTTAAATCTATTATAAAATAAAAAACATGAAATGCTGGAATCACTCAGCAGGTCTGGCAGCATCTTTGGAAGGAGAAGCAGAGTTAACATTTCGGGTCAGTGACCCGTCTTCGGAACTGTCAAATATTAGAAAAGTCACAGATTATAAGCAAGTGAGGTGTGAGGTGGGGCAAGAGATAACAAAGGAGAAGGTGCAGATTGGACCAGGCCACATAGCTGACCAAAAGGTCACGGAGCAAAGGCAAACAATATGTTAATGGTGTGTTGAAAGACAAAGCATTAGTACAGATTAGGTGTAAATACATTGAATATTGAACAGCAGCAAGTGCAAACCTGAAAAAAAACCCTGAAAAAAACAGTGGGTGAGCAAACTGAACAAACTAAGATGAAATGAAATAAATGCAAAAAAAGATTGTTAAAAAAGGAAGAAAAAATTACTAAAAATGAAAGTAAAATGGTGGGCTGTCATGCTCTGAAATTATTGAACTCAATGTTCAGTCCGGCAGGCTGTAGTGTGCCTAATCGGTAGATGAGATGCTGTTCCTCGAGCTTGCGTTGATGTTCACTGGAACACTGCAGCAATCCCAGGACAGAGATGTGGGCATGAGAGCAGGGGGGAGTGTTGAAATGGCAAGCAACCGGAAGCTCAGGGTCCTGCTTGCGGACTGAGCGGAGATGTTCCGCAAAGTGGCCCAACCTCATAGTCCCACAACCCCGGACAGCCCGCTTCTACCTCCTTCCCAAAATCCACAAACGGGACTGACCCGGCAGACCCATTGTGTCAGCCTGCTCCTGCCCCACTGAACTTATTTCTTCCAATCTAGACTCTATATTGTCTCCGCTGGTCCAGTCTCCTCCCACCTACATCCGTGACTCTTCTGACGCCCTAAGTCATTTTGACAATTTCCAGTTTCCTGGTCCCAACCGCCTCCTCTTCACTATGGACGTCCAATCGCTCTACACCTCCATCCCCCACCAGGATGGTTTGAGTGCTCTCCGCTTCTTCCTGGAACAGAGGCCCAACCAGTCCCCATCCACCACCACCCTCCTCCGCCTGGCTGAACTTGTTCTCACATTGAACAACTTCTCCTTCAACTCCACGCACTTCCTTCAAGTAAAAGGTGTCGCTATGGGTACCCGCATGGGTCCTAGTTATGCCTGTCTTTTTGTGGGATATGTCGAGCATTCTTTGTTCCAGTCCTACTCAGGCCCTCTCCCCCAACTCTTTTTCCGGTACATTGATGACTGTACCGGTGCCGTTTTCTGCTCCCGCCCCGAACGAGAAAAGTTTATCAACTTTGCTTCCAATTTCCACCCTTCTCTCACCTTTACATGGTCCATCTCTGACACTTCCCTTCCCTTCCTCGACATCTCTGTCTCCATCTCTGGGGATAGGTTGTCTACCAATATCCATTATAAGCCCACCGACTCCCACAGCTACCTCGACTACACTTCTTCACACCCTACCTCCTGTAAGGAGTCCATTCCATTCCCCCAGTTTCTCCGTCTCCGACGCATCTGCTCTGATGATGCTACCTTCCATGACGGTGCTTCTGATATGACCGCCTTTTTCCTCAACCGAGGATTTCCCCCCACTGTGGTTGACAGGGCCATCAACAGTGTCCGACCCATTCCCCGCACCTCTACCCTCACCCCTTCCCCTCCCTCCCAGAACCGCGACAGGGTTCCCCTTGTCCTCACTTTTCATCCCACCAGCCTCCATATCCAAAGGATCATCCTCTGCCATTTTCGCCACCTCCAGCGTGATGCCACTACCAGTCGCATCTTCCCCTCCCTTCCCCTGTCAGCACTCCGAAGGGATCGTTCCCTCCGCGACACCCTGGTCCACTCCTCCATTACCCCCACCACCTCGTCCCCGTCCCAGGGCACCTTCCCCTGCAATCGCAGGAGGTGTAATACCTGCCCATTTACCTCCTCTCTCCTCACTATCCCAGGCCCCAAGCACTCCTTTCAGGTGAAGTAGCGATTTACTTGTACTTCTTTCAATGTCGTATACTGTATTCGCTGCTCATAGTGTGGTCTCCTCCACATTGGGGAGACCAAGCGCAGACAGGGTGACCACTTTGTGGAACATCTCCGCTCAGTCCGCAAGCAGGACCCTGAGCTTCCGGTTGCTTGCCATTTCAACACTCTCCCCTGCTCTCATGCCCACATCTCTGTCATGGGATTGCTGCAGTGTTCCAGTGAACATCAACGCAAGCTCGAGGAACAGCATCTCATCTATTGATTAGGCACACTACAGCCTGCCGGACTGAACATTGAGTTCAATAATTTCAGAGCATGACAGCCCCCCATTTTACTTTCATTTTTGGTTATTTTTTCTTCCTTTTTTTACAATCTTCTTTTGCATTTATTTCATTTCATCTTAGTTTGTTCAGTTTGCTTACCCACTGTTTTTTTCAGGGTTTTTTTTCAGGTTTGCACTTGCTGCTGTTCAATATTCAGTGTATCTACACCTAATCTGTCCTAATGCTTTGTCTTTCAACACACCATAAACATATTGTTTGCCTTTGCTCCGTGACCTTTTGGACAGCTATGTGGCCTGGTCCAATCTGCACCTTCTCCTTTGTTATCTCTTGCCCCACCACCACCTCACTTGCTTATAATCTGTGACTGTTCTAATATTTGTCAGTTCCGAAGAAGGGTCACTGACCCGAAACGTTAACTCTGCTTGTCTTTCCACAGATGCTGCCAGACCTGCTGAGTGATTCCAGCATTTCTTGTTTTTATTTCAGATTTCCAGCATCCGCAGTATTTTGCTTTTACTTTAAATCTATTCCCCTGAGTCAATGAACTCTCTGCTACAGCGAATGGAACCTTTACCTCCATTCTATCCAGGCCCTCAAAACTGTGTACATTTCAATCAGATCTGTTCCAAGTAAAACAAACCCAGCCTATCCAATATTTCCTCATCGCTGCATTTTTCCAGTGCTGGCAACATCCTCCAATATTCCCTTTGTACTCTCTGCTGTGCAATTACATCCTTTCTGTAATGAGGTGTCTGGAACTGCACACAGTACTCAAGTTGTGACATAATTAATGAGTTATACAGTTCCAGCAGAACCTCCCTGCTCTTACATTCTATACCTCAGCTAATAAAGGAAAGGATTCCATATGCCTTCTTTTTTATTCTTTCATGGGATGTGGGCGTCGCTGGCCAGGCCAGCATTTATTGAACATCCCTAATTGCCCTTGAGAAGGTGGTGGTGAGCTGCCTTCTTGAACCGCTGCAATCCATGTGGGGTAGGTACACCCACAATGCTGTTATGAAGGGAGTTCCAGGATTTCGACCCAGCGACAGTGAAGGAACTGCGAAATAGTTCCAAGTCAGGATGGTGTGTGACTTGGAGGGGAACCTGCAGGTGGTGGTGTTCCCATGTCTGTGCTGCCCTTGTCCTTCTCGCTGGTAGAGGCCGCGGGTTTGGAAGGTGCTGTCTAAGGAGCCTTGGTGCATTGCTGCAGTGCGTCTTGTAGATGGTACGCACTGCTGCCACTGTGCGTCGGTGGTGGAGGGAGTGAATGTTTGTAGATGGGGTGCCATTCAAGCGGGTTGCTTTGCCCTTGATGGTGTCGAGCTTCTTGAATGTTTTTGGAGCTGCTCCCATCCAGGCAAGTGGAGAGTATTCCATCACACTCCTGACCTGTGCCTTGTTGATGGTGGACATGCTTTGGGGAGTCAGGAGGTGAGTTACTCGTCTCAGGATTCCTAGCCTCCGACCTGCTCTTGTAGCCACGGTATTTATATGGCTACTCCAGTTCAGTTTCTGGTCAATGGTAGCCCCTCGGATGTTGATAGTGGGGGATTCACCGATGGTAATGCCGTTGAATGTCAAGGGGAGATGATTAGATTCTCTCTTGTTGCAGATGGTCATTGCCTGGCACTTGTGTGGCGCGAATGTTACTTGCCAATTATCAGCCCAAGCCTGGATATTGTCCAGTTCTTGCTGCAGTTCTACACAGACTGCCTCAGTATCTGAGGAGTCGCGAATGGTGCTGAACATTGTGCAATCATCAGCGAACATCCCCACTTCTGACCTTATGATTGAAGGAAGGTCATTGATGAAGCAGCTGAAGATGTTTGGGCCTAGGACACTACCCTGAGGAACTCCTGCAGTGATGTCCTGGAGCTCAGATGAGTGACCTCCAACAACCGCAACCATCTTCCTTTGTGCTCGGTATGACTCCAGCCAGCGTAGGGTTTTCCCACTGATTCCCATTGACCTCAGTTTTGCAAGGGCTCCTTGATGCCATACTTGGCCAAATGCTGCCTTGATGTCAAGTGCAGTCACTCCCACCTCACCTCTTGAGTTCAGCTCTTTTGTCCATGTTTGAACCAAGGCTGTAATGAGGTCAAGAGCTGAGTGGCCCTGACGGAACCCGAACTAAGCCTCACTGAGCAGGTTGTTGTTCAGCAAGTGTCGCTTGATGGCACTGTTGATGACACCTTCCATCACTTTTCTGATGATTGAGAGTAGTCAAATGGGGCGGTAGTTGGCCGGGTTGGATTTGTCCTGCTTTTTGTGTGCATGACATACCTGGGCAATTTTCCACATTGCAGGGTAGATGCCAGTGTTGTTGCTGCACTGGAATAACTTGGCTCGGGGCGAGGCAAGTTCTGGAGCACAGCTCTTCAGTACTATTGCTGGAATATTGTCAGGGCCCATAGCCTTTGCTGTATCCAATGCCTTCAGTTGTTTCTTAATATCACGTGGAGTGAATCGAATTGGCTGAGTCTGGCATCTGTGATGCTTGGGACTTCAGGAGGAGGCCGAGGTGGATCATCAACTCGGCACTTCTGGCTGAAGGTTTTTGCACATGCTTCAGCCTTATCTTTTGCACTAATTTGCTGGGCTCGCCCATCATTGAGGATGGGGATATTTGTGGAGCCACCTCCTCCAGTTAGTTGTTTAAATGTCCACCACCATTTTCATCTGGATGTGGCAGCACTGCAGAGCTGAGATCTGATTCGTTGGTTATGGAATCGCTTTGCTCTGTCTATCGCATGCTGCTTATGCAGTTTGGCATGCACGTAGTCCTGGGTTGTAGCTTCACCAGGGTGACACCTCATTTTGAGGTATGCCTGGTGCTGCTCCTGGCATGCCCTCCTGCACTCTTCATTGAACGATGGTCCGTCTCCTGGCTTGATGGTAATGGTAGAGTGGGGGATATGCAGGGCCATGAGGTTACAGATTGTGGTTGAGTACAATTCTGCTGCTGCTGATGGCCCACAGCGCCTCATGGATGCCCAGTTTTGCATTGCTAGATCAGTTCGAAATCTATCCCATTTAGCACGGTGATAGTGCCACACAACACGATGGACGGTATCCTCAATGTGAAGGCGGGACATCGTCTCCGCAAGGACTGTGTGGCGGTCACTCCTACCAATACTGTCATGGACAGATGCATCTGCGGCAGGCAGATTGGTGAGGACGAGGTCAAGTATGTTCTTCTCTCGTGTTGGTTCCCCCACCACCTGCAGCAGACCCAGTCTAGCTGCCACGTCCTTCAGGCCAGCTCGGTCAATAGTGGTTCAACCGAGCCACTCTTGGTGATGGACATTGCATTTCCCCACCCAGCGTGCATTTTGTGCCCTTGCCACGCTCAGTGCTTCCTCCAAGTGGTGTTCAACATGGAGGAGTACTGAGTCATCAGCTGAGGGAGGGCAGTAGATGGTAATCAGTAGGAGGTTACCTTGCCCATTTTTGACCTGATGCCATGAGACTTCATGGGGTCTGGAGTCGATGTTGAGGTCTCCCAGGGCAACGCTCCCCCTACTGTATACCAGTGTGCCACAACTTCTGCTGGGTCTGCCCTGCTGGTGGGACAGGACGTACCCGGGGATGGTGATGGCAGTGTCCGGGACATTGTCTGTAAGGTATGATTCCGTGAGTATGACTATATCAGGCTGTTGCTTGACTAGTCTGTGGGACAGCTCTCGTAACTTTGGCACAAGCCCCCAGATGTTCGTTAGGAGGACATTGCAGGGTCTACAGGGCCGGGTTTGCCGTTGTCGTTTCCGGTGCCGACGTCGATGCCGGGTGTTCTGTCCAGTTTCATTCCTTTTTATAGATTTTGTAGCGGTTAGGTACAACTGAGTGGCTTGCTCGGCCATTTCAGAGGGTATGTAAGAGTTAACCACATTGCTGTTGGTCTGGAGTCACATGTAGGCCAGACCAGGTAAGGACAGCAGATTTCCTTCCCTAAAGGACATTATTGAATTAGATGGGTTTCGGCAACAATCGACAATGGTTTCATGGCCATCAATAAACTAGTTTTATATTCAGATTATTTAATTAAATTCTAATTCCACCTTCTGCTGTGGTGGAATTCGAACCCATGTCCCCAGGGGAATACCCTGGGTCTCTGGTCCAGTGATAATACCACTACACTACTGTCTACCTTATCTACCTGTCCTGCTACCTTCAGCGATCTGTGGACATTCACTCCAAGGTCCTTCACTTCCTCCATACTTCTCAGTATTTTCCCTTTCATCGTGCATTCGTTTGTCTTGTTGACATCCCCAAATGCATCATCTCACAATTCTCTAATTTGAAATCCATTTGCCACTTTTCTACCCATCTTACCATATCACTAATATCTTCCTTCAGCCTACAACTATATTCTACGCTATCTACGGCAAGGCCAAGCTTTGAGTTGTCTGCAAACTTCTTGATCATGCCCCCGACATTTCCGTCCAAAACGTTAATATGTACCATAAAAAGCAGGGGACCTCGTACTAAGCCCTGCAGAAGGCTACTGGAATCAGCCCTCCAGTCGCTACAACACCCTTCAACAATTACCCTTTGTGTCCTGCCACTGAGAAACTTTTGTATCCACATTGCTGCATTTCCCTGGATGCCATGAGATTTTAATTTTCTAACCAGTCTGTCATGTAAGACCTTTTCAAAAGCCTTGCTAAACTCCTCTTAGACCACATCAACTCATCTACCCTCATCTATCTTTCTTGTTATTTCTTCAAAAAATTCAGTCAACTTGGTCAAACAAGATCTTCCCTTAATGAATCCATGCTGACTATCCTTAATTAGCCTATGCCTTTCTAAGTGACAGTTTATGCTGTCTCTCAGAATATATTCCAATACTTTTCCCACTACTGAGTATAGACTGACTTGCTTGCAATTATTCGGTCTGGCCTTCATCCCTTTTTAAACAGTGGTACAATGTTAGCAGTTCACCAATCCTCCATCACCACACCTTTATACAGTGAGCACTGGAAAATGATGGTCAGGCCTTCTGCTATTTCCTCTCTTACTTCTTTTAACAGCCTTGGGTACATTTCATCTGGCCCTGGTAATCTATCAACTTTCAAAGATTCTCGTCCCATTAGTTCTCCTCTCTCTCTATGTTTATCACATCGAATACTTCAAATTCTTCCTCCTTAACTGCAATATCTGCATCATCCCCCTGTTTTGTGAAGACGGACGAAGAGTGTTCATGAAGAACAAAACCAACATATTCTGCCCTCTACATAGGGTACCTTTTGGTCTTTTATGGGCCCTACTCTCTGCTTGCATACATGTTACTCTTAATGTATTCCTAAAACATCTTTGGGTTCACCTTGATTTCGCTTACCAATATTCTTTCATGCCCTTTCATTGCTTTCCTAAATTCCTTTTTGATATCACCCCTACATTTTCAATACTCTTCTCAGCTTTCTGCAGTATTGAGCTCTCGGTGCCAGAGAGAAGCTTTCCTTTTCTACCTTATCTTAACCTGTCGGCTCCTTGACATATATGGGGCTCTAGATTTGTCCATCTCACCTTTTGTCTTCGTGGGAACGTTTACTCTGAACCCCTTTAACCTCCCCTTTCAATGCCTCCCACTATTCTGACATCAATTTATCTTCAATTAGCTGTTTCCAGTCCACTTTCGCAAATCGCTCCTCAGTTTAGTAAAATTGGCTTTGCCCCAATTGGGAACTCTAAGTCCTGTTCTATATCTGTCCTTTTTCCATAATTATGCTCAAATTAACTGAATTATGATCACGATCACCAAAATGCTCTCCCACTGCCACTCCTTCCACCTGCCCAGCATCATTTCCTAAAACTAAGTCTAAAACGTTACCCTCTCTTGTTGGACATGCTACAGACTAGGCAAAAAAGTTCTCCTGAATGCACATCAAGACTTCTGCTCCCTCAAGTCCTTTCACACTAAAACTTTTCCAGTTAATATTGGGTTTTTCAAAATCCCCCACTATTACTGCCCTATTGTTCTTGCACTTCTCAGAGACTTGCCTGGAAATCTGCTCTTCTATCCCCCTCTGACTGTTTGGGGGTCTATAGTACACTCACAGCAGTGTGATTGCCCGTTTTCTGTTCCGTAGATCAATCCATATTGCCTCATTCGATGAGCCTTCCAACATATCATCCCTACTCACAGCTGTACTCGCTTCCTTTCCCAAAATTGCCATCCCCCTCCTTTCTTAACCCCCTCCTTATCGCGTCTGAAAACCCTGTAACCAGAAATGTTGAGCTGCAATTTTTGTCCCTGCTTCAGCCATGTCCCTGTATTTGCTATGATATCATACTACCACGTGTCTATCTGTGCCCTCAGCTCATCTGCCTTATTTGCTCTATTCCTTGCATTGAAATGGATAGACTTGAACCTTGGCAAACTCTTGATTTCTAACATCTGTTTCCTCTGTCTTCCAGACACAGCCATTAATATTCTGCCTTCCATTTTCTTTTCTAATTTTGTCGCAACTGAGTCTACCCTCAGGTCCCCATCCCCCTGCCAAACTAGTTTAATCCGTCCCCAACAGCACTAGCAAAACGTCCAGCAAGGAAGTAGTACCGGATCTACTCAGGTGCAACCAGTTTGCCTGTACAGGTCCCATCGCCGCCAGAACTGTTCCCAGTGTCCCAGGAATCTAAGACCCTCCATCCTGCACCATCCTTCCAGCCAAGCATTCATCTGTCTTATCCTTCGATTGCTATACTCATTTGCGCGTGGCACTGGAATTAATCCAGAGATTGCTGCTTTTGAGGCCCTGCTTGCTAACTTCTTACCGATCTCCCTAAATACTGACAGCAACACCACATCCCTCTTTCTACATGTGCCGATGGTTCCGATGTGGACCACGGCTGCTGGCTGTTCACCATCCCCCTTCAGGATGCTCTGCAGCCACTCAATGACATTCTTGACCCTGGCACCAGGGAGGCAACACATCATCCTGGATTCCCGCCTGTGGTCTCAGAAACGCCTTTTTGTTCCCCTGACCAGTTAATCACCCTTCACTATAGCTCTTCCAGTCTTCAATGTACTCCCCTGTGCAGCTGGGCCACCCGTGATGCAATAGACTTGGCTCTGACTTAACTCCCCAGGTGAAGTACCACTTTCCTCAATATTCAGAACTGAATACATGTTGGAGAGTGAGATGCACTCGAGAGTCTCCTGCACTAACTGCTCGTCTCCCATTCCCTCTCTCCCTGCATACTATTTAGCTGTGGGATGACTAGTACTATAAACATGCTATCCACATAGCTCTCCTCCTCATTAATGTACCGCAGTGTCGGAAGCTGCCGCTCAAGTTCCAAAACCCAGAGTTCAAGCTCCCACAATTGACAACACTTCCTGCACAAATGATTCTCCAAGTTACGGGAAGTATCTTGGAGCTCCCACATAGCACAGGAGGTGCACTCTCGAGGTTGAAGCACCCCTTCTATTCCTTTGCTTAACAGGTGACCCTTTGTTACCGCTAAAAAATAACCCTAACTAATCCTACCTGACCTCAGAGTTACTAATAAAACCTTACTAGTTCTGATAAAATCTGCTAAAAATCAGTACAGGTCACTAGGTAAAATAAACCCCGCTCAAATAAATACTCACCAGCTACTCATTTGTTCAAAATACTCACCGGCTACTTACTTATTCTAATGTTATACTTTTCTTGATTACACAGACATGTAGACCTTCCGACTGGTAATAGACCTTGAAAACTCTCATTATGCTTGCCAATTCTAATAAACCTTACGACTATAAGTAAACCTTATAAATACTGACAAACCCGAATAATACTTAATACAGTTTGTGTATTAATCTGTCCGAATTTGAGCGAATTCACTCCCTGCTGGTCTCTCTCCCACTCTTTATTGTAACTATTATAAAATCAGCGTTAGTTTTTAGCTTATATAATACTGAATCGATCAAGTCTTATCTTGTATTTCCTGATTGAGATTCAAATAAATTAAAAGCTTACCTGTATACTCACCCCGGCGGCTTTCAGTTTTTTGTTCTCTCTGCCGACTGTAATGTCACTCTATCATTACATTCCGATGGTTCCCCAGCTCCGATCCTGCCGTGCTCTCTCTCTCTCTCTCTCTGTTCTCCAACTGTGCATTTGGCACTCTTTGTAAAGCTCCACTCCCACTGTGCTCTCTCTCTCTCTCTCTCTCTCTCTGTTTCTTACACCACACAGGCTGCCTGACCTGCTGAAAATTTCCATCATTTTCTGATTTTATAACACTGTCGCTCTGCTCACTGTTTTCTGTCATTTTGCTGCTTCATATTGGTAGGTTGGAATATCACCGTATGGATGCAATGAGGTCAGGATTCGAGTGGCTCTGGTGGAACCTAAACTGAGCATCAGTGAGCATGCTATTGCTGTTTAAGTGGTGCGTGGTCGCTGTGTCGACTGCATCTTCTATTACTTTGGTGATGAATGAGAGTAGACTGATGGAGCAATAATTAGCTGGATTGGATTGGTCCTGCTGTTTTTGGATAGCAATATCTGGGCATTGCTCACCTAGTCAGGTGGATGCCTGTGTTGAAGTTGTGCTGGGTGAGCTTGCCATGGGACACTGCATGCCCATGTCTTCACTACCACAGACTGGATGTTCGCAGGTGTTAAATTGAAACCCGACCAGGGCCTGACTGGACCACATCCAACCCGAACCCAAACCGAGCTCGAGTCCTTAATTTTCTTTTGGCGCCCGAACCGACACGACTATCCTCATAAAGTCAATGATATCAAGCAGGTTATTGTGATCTACCTTGTCCAAATGTTGTGATCCGTTTCATCCATTCCAGCAGCAGGCTATTCCGACAAATGGAGTTGTGGGGAATCTGAACCTGATCTCGTCACCAGGAACCAAAGCCCCTCGCCACCCAACTTTCACACACCAGCACTTTGTGTGGCCGAGTTCATTTGGGTAGTGATCAGGAGAAGAAACCTAGTGGTTTCCTTACCCCTCCTCTTTTTAGTCAACACAGTTTGCGGAAGGTTACAAGGCTGTAGATATGTGGAGTGCTTGAGAAAGATTGATTGATTGGAAAAATCACAGATGAGATTGCAGGCTTTCCCAGTACTGTTTGATTGTTAATGTACACTTCTGCCGATTCCCTGCTCTGTCTGATCATTTGTCTAAAGCACTGCAGATCTTCAGTACTGTTTAATTGAAGACTTCTGGTTGGTTAGCATACACATAAAGGCCAGCACCTCGAATAGCCTGCAATGCAAAACAACAATAACAACAAAAACAGGTATGTTAGAGTTGACAAAGTATGTTGAGCAATTTCTAGCATTGACACGTCATACAAATTTACATACAGGTGAGTAGCATTTTTCAAACATGTATTCTTACCCTAGGTTATTTGATGTCATGGGTGAATCTCAACCCTCCAAAGCTTTCAGAGTGTCCATCGATCCTATGAGATCTTTGTAAGCTTTTGTAGCACTGCCAGACAAACAATCAGCAAGTGCTGCTTGTTAAGTGTTTTTACACACTGGACTGTCTTCTTCCTCTATAAAATTGCAGTTCAGTTTAAGAAAAGATAAAACATCCCAGAAACCCTGATTTGCAGTATTAAAACGCAAAACAAATAATCTAACAGCAATCAAATTCAGTTGCGCATTTATTGAACATCTTTCTTCCATTTCCTTGTGTACATAAAATTAAAGATCCCAACTCTGGATGCCGAACTAAGTTTTTGTAGATAACTTTCAAATGCACACAGTATTTCTCTTTTCTGTCAGAAATATCAGCCTGTCTCTTCTGAGACTTTCAAACAACATCTTGACTTCCTCATGATTTTTAAGCAGTCTTCTCATGAGATTATCCATTTTCTCTCTGCAAAGAAAGACTTGCTCTTCTCGAGCACCTTTTACGACCTCAGGACGTCCCAAACCACTTTCCATCCAACGAATGTCTTTGTGAATTGTAGTCACTGTTGTAAAGTAGGAAACGCAGCAGCCATTGCTCACAGTAAGCTCCCACAAACAGCACGGTGATAATAACCAGATAAAACAGAAACAAATCGCGTCAAACCTTAGATTAAAAAGAAAACAAATAGCCGACTCCAACGAAGCCCAAAATAGGCAGTTAGGTAATCATAGCATTTAGTAGTCTCAGTTACAGACATAGCAAGTAAGTAGACTCAATTAAAGACATATCAAGTAAGTAGTCTCAGTTTCAGACATGGCAAAAAAAAAAGAACAAACGTTGTTATAAATTGTCATGTAAAACAGAATAGAGTCAACAGTGGAAGGCTTAAGGGCAGTCATCTGATGGTCGATTGTCCTTCCAGCTAAGCTGAAGTTCCGCTCACTGCTGCTACTGCTCGCCAGAATGCAATGTATCCTTCCAGACAGCCGGGCCAATTTAGGGTATGCAACACTGTGTTCCTTCCGCCAGCCCAACAGATCACGCTCGTTTTCCTTCGCCAGCACAGCAGGCCTCTGTGCTGTGTACCGCTGCACTTCATCATTTTTGTCCATTTCTGCATAAACATTCTTCCATTCAGCAAATTCGGTCAGTGTTTTTTTGGGAGCGGTAGGTTCATCATCATCCACTGTCGTTTCCTTCACAGGGTCTTCTGTTTTAAAGGTGTTGATAAGTCTGCGCACTTCAGAACAGACTTCTTCCCTATGAAAGCTGGACAACATGTGCAGCTGATTGAATTTAGGCTGGAGAAAAGTTGCTATCTTGTGCACGTCATTTAATTCAACTTTCTTCAGACGCCACTCTCTGTGCCATTGCCTGACAACTGCTTGCATTGGAGTATCTGAAGAAACTGGTATACAGAGTCATTTAAGTTTCTCAAACCACGGAATTACCAGGTTCAATGTAGGATTACTGGTCTCACTCGAGTTCCCTCTGAGCTTCATAAAATGGTTGGAGGAAATCAACCAAAAACTGCAAGACATCGGGGGTGATGTTTTCCAGCCTGTAGTTTTTGCCACACTTTTCCAGTTTCTCCTGTAGCTCATGATAAATATCCTGAACTGAATTCAGTGTCAGATACTCAGTATGTACCTCGTTTGTCCCATTGGATTTATAGTTTCAGACAACTGTGCAGCAAGACCACATTGTTTAACATATGTCATCAAGGTTCTGGCAAGATGTATAGTTTCGACAAGATCCAGAGCTTCAGAAGCTAATTCTTTTGGAGTAAGTGAATGTGGAAGCATCGTGTTAGAAACGTGGTCCTGACAATCCAAACGTCGATATGGTCTAAGAGCGAGCTATGTTAACACCTTGATCTTATACGCAGACGAATTTATTTAAATTTTATGGGTCGAATCCAACAGTATTCACTAGCAGCTTTTAAATCTTACACCTGATGTTTTCGCCAGTTTTGGCGTCCTCCAGTGTAAACGTTGCTGTTGTTAAAAGTTTGACATTAATTTGAAAATCTACTGTGATCAAATCATAAGTTATCGACATATAATGGATTTTACGGTAGTCGTCCACCCACTTGGCAGTTGTCATTCTCACATTCACATCCTTTAGTATGTCAGTATTCTGAGAAATTAGTTGTTTTCTCTTTTCTTCGGCCACATCACTACGCCTTCTTGAAACTGTACTTGGATTTAATAACACACTTGATGCTGATAATCGACCCTACATAGCTACAGATGACATCACTTAAAGTGGCGCAGTGATTATCACTTAATAGATGTACCTTGCATGCAACTTAAAATAGCTGCAATGCATATCACATGAAATTGCAACCGTAAATTTAACTTAAATATCTACTGTTCTTATCATTTAAAAGAGCCAGTTGGCATGTCACATAATATCACAGCCAAGGTCATAAATCACTTAAAATGGCGTGGTACGTCAATCGCATTTTAAAATGGCTGTTGTGCATTTTGCTTAACCTTGAAACTCATTGCATTGCCCAGAAAACAGGCATTGTCCTGGAATTATAACAAATCTTCCCATTTCTCATTGAAGACTCATAGAGTATAGGAAATAGGAGCAGGGGTTTGTAATTCGGCTGGCGGGCCGGCTCTGCCATTCTAACAGTGCCATTAAAACAGATCATGACTGATCATCGACCTCTACGCCATTTTTTCCCACGACCACCATACCCAAAATGTAATTATTATCCAGAAATCCATGGATTTCTGTCTTGAACATTCTCACTGATTGAGCATCCGCAGCCCTATGCGGCAAAGTATTCCACAAATTCACCACCATCTGAGTAAAGAAATTCATCCTCATCTCAGTCTTAAATGGCCTACCCCTTATTCTGAGACTGTGTCCCTTGTTTTTAGACTCACCAGCCATAGAAACATCCTACCCACATCTACCCTGTTACACCCTGTAAGAATGTTGTAACTTTCAATGAAATCACCTTTCATTCTTCAAAACGTTAGCGACTACAGGTCCACTTTCTGTAAACTCTCCTCATAAAACAATCCCGCCATTCCACAGTCAATCTGCTGAACGCCTGTTGCATTCCTTCAATGGCAAGTACATACAACTTCAAAGGAGGAGACGATAACTGCATAGAATACTCCAGGTGAGTCTCACCAAAAGGCCTCTTACAATTGCAGCAACATATCATGACACCTGCATTCAAATGCCGTTGTCATGAAGGCCAACACGCCATTTTTCTTCCAAAATGCTTACTGCATCTGCATACTAGCTTTTAGTTACACATGAACCAGGACATCCAGATTCCTTTGGACATCAACACTTCACAACCTCTCACCATTTAAGAAATACTATGCCTTTCTGTTTTTCTACCAAAGTGGAACACTCCACACTTATACACATTATATTCCATCTGCCGAGTTCTTGCACATTCACTAAGCCTGTCCCAAACCCCTTAAAGCCTCCTTGCATCTTCCTCTCAACTTAATTTCCCACCTAGTTTTGTTTCATCAGCAAATTTGGAAGTATTCCATTTGGCCCCCACATTCAAATCATGTATTTAGATTGTGAACAGCTGTGGCTCAAGCACTGATCCTTACGGTACCCTATTAGTAACAGCCTGCCATCCAAACAATGACCCATTCATTGCTACTCGCTGATTTCCTTCTGTTAACCAGTTCTCAGTCCATAGCAGTATGTTACTCCCAATCTCATGTGATCAAACTCTGTTTATTAATCTCCTGTGCGGGACCTTAACAAAAACCTTCTCATAATCCAAATACAGCACGTCCACTGGTTTTCCTTTCTCTATGCTACAAGTAACATCCTCAAAAATGTAAACTCCAAAAGATTTGTCAAACATGATTGCCGTTTCATAAATCCACGTTGGCTCAGACCGATCATATCATTTGTTCCAAGCGTCGCGTTATCTCATTCTTTTTAATAGATTCTAACATTTGCACTAATACTGACATCAAACTAACAGGTTTGTCGTTCTGCTTCTCTCCCGCTCACTTCTAAAAGATTGGCGTGACATTTGTAATTTCAAATTTGCAGAAACCCTTCCAGTATCTATAGAAATTTGAAAGATAACCACCGATGCATCTGCTATCCCTATAACCAGTCCTTCAATACTCTGGGATGTAGCTCATCTCGTCCAGAGAATTTATTAAGTTATAATCAAATTATTTTTTCAAGTACTACATTTTTATTGACACTAATTTATTTCAGTTCCTCATTTTTACAAGTCCGATGCTTCCCGAGAATTTCTTCAGCATTTTCTGCATCTTCCTCCATGAAGACAGATACAAAGTAATTGTTTCGCCTCTCCGCCATTTCCTCGTTCTCAATGCAAACTCTCCTATCACCGCTTGGAATGGACACACATTCGTCCTTGCTAATTTATTCTTTTTCAATTGCACAGAGAAGCATTAAGTTGCCAGCGAGCTGACATTCCAGATTTATTTCCCCTTTCCCCTATTAGTTTATTGGTTCTCCTTTGTTGCTTTCGAAATTGCTCCCAATCCTCGGGCTTGCCTCTTTTCCTGGCGGCCTGACAAGGCGTACAAGTATGACCGAATGCCATCTTTAACTTATTTTGTTAGCCACGGTTTATTCACATTTCCTGTTGGGTTTTTGCTTCTTCCAAGAATGTACATTTATTGTGTGAAATAACCTCTTCAACTGCTAGCCATTGCCTGGCTATGTCAAATCATTTCATGTATTTTCCCAATAACCCGTAGCCAACTTGCCCCTCAAATCTTCATAGTTTCCTTTGTTCAGATTTAAAAGCCTAGTTTCAAAATGAACTAGATCTTTATCAATTGTAAAATTCTATCACATTGCGGTCATGATTTCATAATGGCTCCTTTACAACAAGGTTATTAATTAGCCCTTTCGCATTACAAAATACTAAATCTGAAATAGCTCGATCCCTAGTTGGTTCTTCAACATACTGCTCCAGGCATCCATCTCGTACACATACTGGTAATTCATCCTCCAGAGAATTAGCGCTAATTAGCATGAGGCAATCTATCTGTAAATTGAAGATGCCCACTGTTACTGTATTTCCCATGCTACATACAGCTGTAATTTCCTGATGTTTACCGTGTCCAACATTACCACTGTAGTTTGGTGGTCTACAAAACATCTCCCATCAATGTTTGCTGCCCCTTGCTGTTTCTTAGCTCCACCCAAACTGATTCTACATCTTGCTCCTTTGATCGAAGATGCTGTCTCACTAATGTACTGATCTCGTCCTGCATTGACAGCGCTATCGCACCTCCTTTTCCGCTCCGCCTATCATTCTGAAATGACTGCATCGAGCATTAACATGCTCGTGTCGTAATGACGGGCCAGGCCTAAATTAAACAAAAACTTAATCCATTTTAAAAATCAAGGACCACAATCCAACATACGCACGTTGAAATGAGGGATCAAAAGCCAGACATAAATGCAGGCAGACACATTGGATACTGCCTCTGGGTGAAGGACACTGTCCAAGGCGGATGGACACCCTGTCCAATAATATTCCTCATCCCAAAACCCTCTCACTCTCTTCACATATTGTCATGATAGTTTTCAAAGTAAAACAAATGCCCCCAGGAGAAGTGAAGTAAAATACATTAAATTGGATAAATCAAAGCAAAATATTCTCAGGAATAGGTGCAGCAAGATCCCTAAACTGTTTTCTCTCAGCAGCATCCCAATACAAACAAATGCCAGTTGGAAAGCAAAGTATCAAGAGAAGTATCGATGGAGGCCACAATGCGAGCACACAACCCACACTCACCAGACTGAGAGAAATATCCCTTCCACTGGAGAGAGAGGGAGGGAGAGGTTTTGGAATTTGACCTGGGACTCATTTCCACCCAGACACAACCAAGCTCAGCAATTTACTTCACGAGTGAACATGTTATACGTTGGCATGTTGTTCAATATGTTCTTCGGGGGCCTCCCCATTGAAAGATTAATTCAGCACAATCGAGGGTGGAAACAGTTTGACCAGCGGACCTGTTTTGTTGATGTAAAACATTTAACTCCAAGCCCGTATCGGGAACATTACTGCTGTTTAAAGATGTCTGATCCCCCTTACAGGCCCCACACAGAGATTGGGGAATGTTCTGGAGGCAGTGACACATGCCAATTCTACCCTCAGCTCAAAACTCACGTTGAACCAATTCAGATCCATCTGTCTGTCTTTCTCTCAGTCTCTGTCTGTCTCATTCTCACTCGTCCCTCCCTCATTCATTCTATGTCTGTATTTCTCCGTGCCTGATTCACTCTACCATTCCATGTCATCCTCTCTCTCTTTATTTCATGCTCTACCTGCCCAATTTCGTTCGCCCTCTTTCTCTCCCTCTAATTCTCTCTCTCTCTCTTTCTCTGTGTCTCTCTCATTTTCCTTGCCAACCTGCCTCTCTCAAATTATCACTCTCACTCCGTGACGGTCTGTCTCATTCCATGTCATCCCCATTCTTTCCCTGTCTCACTCTCTCTCACTCGGCCTCTCTTTCTCTGTCTCATTCTCTCACACTCGCCCTCTATGTATCAGTCTCATTCTCACTCACAAGCCTTCTCTGTCTCTCTTGTTGGCTATCTATCTCTCTATTTTTTTGATATATCTATCTCTTTATTTTGTGCACTGTCTGACTCACTCTCCCGCCTGTTCTCATTCTCTCTCTCTCTCTCTCTCTCTCTCTCTCTCTCTCTCTCTCTCTCTCTATCTCTCTCTCTCTCTCTCTCTCTCTCTCTCTCTCTCATTCCCTGTCTGTCTCTCGTTCACATTCCGTCCACACATCTGACATTTTCATTCCTCTCTCCACGTCTACCTCACTCTGTTTGGTGCTCTGTACGTTTCTTCTCTCTCTCTACCTCTCTCTCTTCAATCCTCTCTCTCTCTCCCTGTCTGTATTTCAGTATCAATCGGTCTGCTTCCATTTTCTCACTCTCTGTCTCCCCGTCTCTTTCATTCGTATGGTCTGTCACCCCATCTCTTCCGTTCATACGATCTGTCAATCGTCTCTTTCGTTCATACGGTTTGGCACAGCGTCTCTTTCGCTTATATGGTCTGTAAACCCCGTATCTTTCGTTCATATGGACTGTCACCCCGTCTCTTTCGTTCATTCAGTCTGGCACCCCGTCTCTTTCGTTCCTACTGTCTGTCACCCCGTCTCTTACGTTCATACGTTCTGTCACCCCGTTTCTTTCATTCATACGCTCTGTCACCCCGTCTCTTTCGTTCGTCCGGTCTGTCAGCCCCTCTCTTCCGTTCATACAGTCTGTCACCACCTCTCTTTCGGTCATACACTCTGTTAGCCCCTCTCTTTCGTTCATACGGTCTGTCACCACGTCCCTCCCATTCATAAGCTCTGTCATCCCCTCTCTTTCGTTCATAATGTCTGTCACCCCGTCTCTTTCATTCATACGGTGTGTCAGCCACACTCTTTCAAAAAAAGGGTCTGATAGCTGCTCTCCGTTGTTCATACGGTCCTTTCAACCTCGAATTCCTTCATACGGTCTGGCACCCTGTCTCCTTCATTCATACAAACTGTCACCCCATCTCTTTCATTCATGCAAACTGTCACCCCATCTCTTTCATTCATTTGGTCCAACACCCCGTTTCTTTCGTTCATTCGGTCTGTTACCTCCTCTGGTTCGTTCATACGATCTGTCACCCCATCTCTTTCGTTCGTACGCTCTGTCAGCCCCTCTCTTTCGTTCATACTGTCTGGTACCCCGTCCCTTTCATTCATAGGTCCTGTCAACCCGTCTCGTTCGTTCATACGGTCTGGCACCCCGTCGCTTTCGTTCATGGGATTTGACACCCTCTCTCCTTCGTTCATATGCACTGTAACCCACACTCTTTCGTTCATATGGACTGTCACCCCGTCTCTTTTGTTCATTTGTTCTGGCTCCCCCGATCTTGTTCTTAAGGTCTGTCACTCCGTCCCTTTCGTACAAACGGTCAGTAAACCGCGTCACTGTCGTTCATTCAGTCTGGCACCCTGTCTCTTTCGTTCCTACAGTCTGGCACCCCGTCTCTTTCATTCCTACAGTCTGTTACACCATCTCTTTCGTTCATACGTTCTGTCTCCCCATCTCTTTCATTCATACAGTCTGGCACCCCATCCCATTCGTTCAAACAGTCTGTTACCATGCTGCTTTAGTTCATATGGTCTGTTACCCCTCTCTTTCGTCCATACGGTCTGTCAACCGATCTCTTCCGTTCATACGGTCTGTCACCCCGTCTCTTTCGTTCATATGGTCTGGAAATCCGGTCTCTATCGTTCATACGGTCTGGCAACCCGCCTCATTCGTTCATAGGGTCTGGCACCCCATCTCTTAAGGTCATACGGTCGGTTACCTCCTCTGTTTCGTTCATACGTTCTGTCACCACGTCTATTTCGCTCATACAGTTTGGCACCCAGTCACTTTCGTTCATACGGTCTGGTACCCCGTCTCTTTCATTCATACAATCGGTCACACCATCTCGTTTTTCATTCGGTCTGTAAGCCACTCTCTTTCGTTCATACAGTCTGGCACCCTGTTTCTTTCGTTCATGCGATCTCTCACCCCGTCTCGTTCGTTCATACAGTCTGTCGGCCCCTCTCTTCGTTCATTCAGTCTGTCACCATCTATTTTTCGGTCATACGCTCTGTCAGCCCCTCTATTTCATTCATAACGTCTGTCAACCCGTCTCTTTCGTTCATACAGTCCGGCACCCCATTTCTTTCCTTCATACGGTCTGTCAGCCCCTCTTTTCTGTTCATATCGTCTGTCACCCCATCTGTTAATTTCATACGGTCTGTTACCTCCTCTGTTTCGTTCATACAGTCTGTCAGCCCATCTCTTTCATTCATACGTTCTGTCAGCCCCTCTCTTTCGTTCATACGGTCTGTCACCACCTATTTTTCGGTCATACGCTCTGTCCGCCCTTCTCTTTCATTCATAACGTCTGTCAACCCGTCTCTTTCGTTCATACAGTCTGTCAGGCCCTCTTTTCTGTTCATATCGTCTGTCACCCCATCTGTTAATTTCATACGGTCTGTTACCTCCTCTGTTTCGTTCATACGGTCTGGCGCCCCGTCTCTTTCATTCATACAGTCCGTCACCCTGTTTCATTCATTCATATGGTCTGTCAGCCCACCTCTTTCCTTCATATGGCCTGTTGCACCGTCTCTTTCCTTCATCTGGCCTGTTGCCCCGTCTCTTTCGTTCATATGGTTTGGCACCCAGCCACTTTCGTTCATACTGTCTGGCACTCCGTCTCTTTCATTCATACAGACTGTCAGCCCCTCTCTTTCATTCATACGGTCTGTCCGCCCCTTTCTTCCAATCATAAGGCCTGTCAACCCATCTCTTTCGTTAATACGATCTGTCATCTCGTCTCTTTCGATCATACGGTCTGTCAACAGCTCTATTTCGTTCATACACTCTGCCAGCCCCTCTCTTTCGATGATACGGTTTGTCACCCCATCTCTTTCCTTCATTCAGTCTGGCAGCCCGTCTCTTTTATTCATACTGTCTGTGAGCCCCTCTCTTTCGTTCATACGGTCTGTCACCAGCTCTATTTCGTTCATACACTCCGTCAGCCCCTCTCTTAAGTTCATACGGTCTGTTATCTCCTCTGTTGTGTGCATATGTTCTGTCACCCAGTCTGTTTCGTTCATACGATCTGGCACCACGTCACTTTCATTTATGCGATCTGTCACCCTGTTTCGATCGTTCATATGGTATGTCAGCCCCTCTCTTTCGTTCATACAGTCTGTCACCACCTCTCTTTCATTCATACGCTCTGTCAGCCCCTCTCTTTCATTCATACGCTCTGTCAGCCCCTCTCTTTCATTCATACACTCTGTCAGCCCCTCTCTTTCGTTAATACGGTCTGTCACCCTGTCCCTTTCGTACATAGGGTTTGGCTTCCCCTCTCCTTCGTTCATGCGCTCTATCGTCACCTCTCATTTGTTCATACGGTCTCTCACCGCCTCTCTTTTTTGATACACTCTGTCATCCCATCTCTTTCATTCATTCGGTTTGTCACCCCATCTATTTCGTTCATAATGTCGTCACCCCGCCTCTTTCGCTCATACGGTTTGGGAGCCAGTCACTTTCGTTCATATGGTCAGTCAGCCCTTCTCTTTCGTTCATACGGTCTGTCACCCCATCTCTTTCGCTCATACAGTCTGTCACCCTGTCTCATTCGTTCATACGATCTATCACCCCATGTCATTCGTTCATATGGTCTGTCACTCCGTCTCTTTCATTCATATGGCCTGGCGCCCTGCCACTTTCGTTCATGCAGTCTGTCTCCCCGTTTCTTTCTTTCATACGGTCTTATAGCCCGTCCCTTTCATTGATGCAGTCTGTCACCCATCTCTTTCATTCATACAGTCCGGCACCCCGTTTCATTTGTTCATATGGTCTGTCAGCCCGTCTCTTTCGTTCATATGGCCTGTTACACCGTCTCTTTCGTTCATATGGTTTGGCACCCAGTCACTTTCGTTCGTACAGTCTGTCAGCCCCTCTCTTTCATTCATAGGATTTGGCACACACTTTCCTTTGTTCATACGTTCTGTCACCACCTGTCGTTCGTCATACACTCTGTCAGCTCCTCTCTTTCATTCATACGGTCTGCCATCCCAATTCATTCATCCATACGGTTTATCACACCGTCTCTTTCATTCATATGGTCTGTCAGCCCCTCTCTTTCGTTCATAGGATTTGGCACACCCTTTCCTTCGTTCATACGGTCTGTCACCCCCTCCCTTTCGTTCCTACGGTCTCTCACATCCTCTCTTTCATTCATACGCTCTGTCACCCTGTCTCTTTCGTTCATATTGTCTGGCACCCAGTTTCTTTCGTTAATACGGTCTGGCAACCCGTCTCTTTACTTTATATGGTCTGTCAACCCGTCTCTTCCATTCATACGCTCTGTCACCTCGTCCCTTTCGTTCATACGGTCTGTCGCCCCTTTTTATTTCGTTCAGACAGTCTGGCGACCCCGCCCTTTCATTCATATGTTCTGTCAGCTCCTCTCTTTCATTCGTATGGTCTGGCACCCCTTTTCATTCGTTCATGCGGTCTGTCACCCCGTCTCTTTCATTCATACGCTTTGGCAGATTGTCACTTTCATTCATGTGGTCTGTCGCCCCGTCTCTTTCATTCATGCGGTCTGTCACCCCGTCTCATTCGTTCATACGGTCTGTCTCCACGTCTCTTTCGTTCATGCGGTCTGTCACCCCTTCTTTTTCGTTCATGCGGTCTGTCACCCCGTCTCTTTCATTCATACGCTTTGGCAGCTTGTCACTTTCATTCATGTGGTCTGTCGCCCCGTCTCTTTCATTCATGCGGTCTGTCACCCCGTCTCATTCGTTCATACGGTCTGTCAGCCTGTCACTTTCGTTCATGCGGTCTGTCACCCCGTCTCTTTCATTAATGCGGTCTGTCACCCCGTCTCTTTCATTCATACGGTTTGGCAGCTTGTCACTTTCATTCATGTGGTCTGTCGCCCCGTATCTTTCATTCATGTGGTCTGTCACCCCGTCTCATTCGTTCATACGGTCTATCAGCCCCTCTTTTTCGTTCATATGGTCTGTCACCCTGTCTCTTTCGTTCATACGATCAATCACCCCGTGTCATTCATTGATACGGCCTGTCACTCTGTTTCTTTAATTCATATGGCCTGGCACCCTGTCTCTTTCGTTCCTGCAGTCTGTCACCCCGTCTCTTTCTTTCACACGGTCTTATAGCCCGTCTCTTTCATTTATACGGTTTCCCCCCATCTGTTTCATTGATACAGTCCGCCGTCCCATTTCATTCATTCATATGGTCTGTCAACCCGTCTATTTCCTTCATATGGCCTGTTGCACTGTCTCTTTCATTCAAATGGTTTGATACCCAGCCACTATCGTTCATACTGTCTGGCACTCCGTCTCTTTCATTCATACGCTCTGTCAGCTCCTCTCGTTCATTCACACAGTCTGCCATCCCAATTCAATCATCCATACGGTTCATCACACCGTCTCTTTCATTCATATGGTCTGTCAGCCCCTCTCTTTCGTTCATAGGATTTCGCACACCCTTTCCTTCGTTCATACGGTCTGTCACCCCCTCCCTTTCGTTCCTACGGTCTCTCACATCCTCTCTTTCGTTCATACGCTCTGTCACCCTATCTCTTTCGTTCATATTGTCTGGCACCCAGTTTCTTTCGTTAATACGGTCTGGCAACCCGTCTCTTCACTTTATATGGTCTGTCAACCCATCTCTTCCGTTCAAACGCTCTGTCACCTCGTCCCTTTCGTTCATACGGTCTGTCGTCCCTTTTTATTTCGTTCATACAGTCTGGCAACCCCGCTCTTTCATTCATACGTTCTGTCAGCTCCTCTCTTTCATTCGTCCTGTCTGCCACCCCTTTTCATTCGTTCATACGGTCTGTCACCGCGTCTCTTTCGTTCATGCGGTCTGTCACCCCGTCTCTTACGTTCATGCTGTCTGTCAGTTCGTCATTTTCATTCATGCGGTCTGTCACCCCGTCTCTTTCATTAATGGGGTCTATCACCCCGTCTCTTTCATTCATGTGGTTTGGCAGCTTGTCACTTTCATTCATGCGGTCTGTCACCCCGTCTCATTCGTTCATGCGGTCTGTCACCGCGTCTCTTTCTTTCATGCGGTCTGTCACCCCGTCTCATTCGTTCATGCGGTCTTTCACCGCGTCTCATTCGTTCCTGCGGTCTGTCACCGCGTCTCTTTCGTTCATGCGGTCTGTCACCCCATCTCTTTCATTCATACGGTTTGGCAGCCCGTCACTTTCGTTCATGCGGTCTGTCACCCTGTCTCTTTCATTCATGCGGTCTGTCACCCCGTCTCTTTCATTCATACGGTTTGGCAGCTTGTCACTTTCATTCATGTGGTCTGTCGCCCCATCTCTTTCATTCATACGATCAATCACCCCGTGTCATTCATTCATACGGCCTGTCACTCTGTCTCTTTAATTCAAATGGCCTGGCACCCTGTCTCTTTCGGTCCTGCAGTCTGTCACCCGTCTCCTTCTTTCATACGGTCTTATAGCCCGTCTCTTTCATTTATACGGTTTCCCCCCAACCGTTTCATTGATACAAAAGCAAAATACTGCAGATGCTGGAAATCTGAAACAAAAACAAGACATGCCGGATTCACTCAGCAGGTCTGGCAGCATCTGTGGAAAGAGAAGCAGAGTTAACGTTTCGGGTCAGTGACCCTCTTTTTAACTGACAAATATTAGAAAAGTCACAGATTATAAACAAGTGAGGTGGGGGTTGGGCAAGAGATAACATAGGAGAAGGTGCAGATTGGACCAGGCCACATAGCTGACCAAAAGGTCACGGAGCAAAGGCAAACAATATGTTAATGGTGTGTTGAAAGACAAACCATTAGTACAGATTAGGTGTGAATATACTGAATATTGAACATCAGCAAGTGCAAACCTGAAGAAGAACAACCTGAAAAAAACAGTGGGTAAGCAAACTGAACAAACTAAGATGAAATGAAATAAATGCAAAAAAAAACATTGTAAAAAATGTAAAAAGGAATGCAAAAAAAAAGGAAGAAAAAATAACTAAAAATGAAAGTAAAGTGGGGGGCTGTCATGCTCTGAAATTATTGAACTCAATGTTCAGTCCGGCAGGCTGTAGTGTGCCTAATCAGTAGATGAGATGCTGTTCCTCGAGCTTGTGTTGATGTTCACTGGAACACTGCAGCAATCCTAGGACAGAGATGTGAGCATGAGAGCAGGGGGGAGTGTTGAAATGGCAAGCAACCGGAAGCTCAGGGTCCTGCTTGCGGACTGAGCGGAGATGTTCTGCAAAGCATTCACCCAGTCTGCGCTTGGTCTCCCCAATGTAGAGGAGACCACACTGTGAGCAGCGAATACAGTATACTACATTGAAAGAAGTACAAGTAAATCGCTGCTTCACCTGAAGGGAGTGTTTGGGGCCTGGGATAGTGAGGAGAGAGGAGGTAAATGGGCAGGTATTACACCTCCTGCGATTGCAAGGGAAGGTGCCCTGGGACGGGGACGAGGTGGTGGGGGTAATGGAGGAGTGGACCAGGGTGTCGCGGAGGGAACGATCCCTTCGGAATGCTGACAGGGGAAGGGAGGGGAAGATACGACTGGTAGTGGCATCACGCTGCAGGTGGCGAAAATGGCGGAGGATGATCCTTTGGATATGGAGGCTGGTGGGATGAAAAGTGAGGACAAGGGGAACCCTGTCACGGTTCTGGGAGGGAGGGGAAGGGGTGAGGGTAGAGGTGCGGGGAATGGGTCGGACACGGTTGAGGGCCCTGTCAACCACAGTGGGGGGAAATCCTCGGTTGAGGAAAAAGGAGGTCATATCAGAAGCACCGTCATGGAAGGTAGCATCATCAGAGCAGATGCGTCGGAGACGGAGAAACTGGGAGAATGGAATGGAGTCCTTACAGGAGGTAGGGTGTGAAGATGTGTAGTCGAGGTAGCTGTGGGTGTCAGTGGGCTTATAATGGATATTGGTAGACAACCTATCCCCAGAGATGGAGACAGAGAAGTCGAGGAAGGGAAGGGAAGTGTCAGAGATGGACCATGTAAAGGTGAGAGAAGGGTGGAAATTGGAAGCAAAGTTGATAAATTTTTCTAGTTCGGGGCGGGAGCAGGAAACGGCACGATACAGTCATCAATGTACCGGAAAAAGAGTTGGGGGAGGGGGCCTGAGTAGGACTGGAACAAAGAATGCTCGACATATCCCACAAAAAGACAGGCATAACTAGGACCCATGCGGGTACCCATAGTGACACCTTTTACTTGAAGGAAATGCATGGAGTTGAAGGAGAAGTTGTTCAATGTGAGAACAAGTTCACCCAGGTGGAGGAGGGTGTTGGTGGATGGGGACTGGTTGGGCCTCTGTTCCAGGAAGAAGCGGAGAGCCCTCAAACCATCCTGGTGGGGGATGGAGGTGTAGAGCGATTGGACGTCCACAGTGAAGAGGAGGCGGTTGGGACCAGGAAACTGGAAATTGTCAAAATGACGTAGGGCGTCAGAAGAGTCACGGATGTAGGTGGGAAGAGACTGGACCAGCGGAGAAAAGATAGTCTAGATAGGAAGAAATAAGTTCAGTTGGGCAGGAGCAGGCTGACACAATGGTTCTGCCGGGACAGTCCCGTTTGTGGATTTTGAGAAGGAGGTAGAAGCGGGCTGTCCTGGGTTGCGAGACTATGAGTTTGGAAGCTGTAGAGGGAAGATCTCCAGAGGAGATGAGGTCAGTGACAGTCCTTTGGACGGTGGCTTGATGTTCGGTGGTGGGGTCATGGTCCAGAGGGAGGTAGGAAGAGGTGTCTGTGAGTTGGCGTTGAGCTTCTGCAAGGTAGAGGTCGGTACGCCATACAACAACAGCACCACCCTTGTCTGCAGGTTTGATGACCATGTCGGGGTTAGACCTGAGAGAACGGAGTGCCTCATGTTCAGAGGGGGACAGGTTAGAGTGAGTGAGGCGGGCAGAGAAATTGAGACGACCAATGTCAGCCAACAGTTTTCAATGAAGAGATCAAGAGTGGGTAAGAGGCCAGGGTGAGGGGTCCTGGTAGAGGGAGAATGCTGGAGGCGGGTGAATGGGTCTGCTGGTCGGGGGGAGGACTCCTGGTCGAAGAAGTGAGCCCGGAGGCGGAGGCGACGGAAGAAGAGCTCAACGTCATGCCGAGCGCGAAATTCATTGAGGTGGGGGCGTAAGGGGATAAAACTGAGACCTTTGCTGAGCACAGAACGCTCAGCATCAGAGAGGGGGAGGTCAGAGGGTATAGTGAATACACGGCAAGGGGTCAGATCGGAAGGGGTGGGGTCAGAGGGAAGTGAAGCGGAAGGAGGATCTGGAGGGGCATTAGTCCCCATCAGCTGCTGGAGCTTGCATTCCTTAACACCTGAAAGGAAGAAAAAAAGTTTTTCGTTAATGCGTCAGATGAGACGTAAGATGAGATGAAACTGCGGAGGAGAACAGATTTGAGATAAGGTGAGACGGTGCTGCTGGAGAGAGAGGTCCAGTGTGTGCACATGGCGGCGCATGGCACTGAGTGTGGATCTCAGGATGCGGCGAGAGTAGCAGTCCGAGGAACGTTGTATTTCTCGGAGATACCTGTGATCCTGGGTGGTTTCAAAGCATGATGGGTGAAACTGCAGTTGGAATCCACGTGGAATCAGTCGGAGCCGGAGACAGTCACTGAGGAAGGAGATGTGGCTGTGAAAACGAGTTTTGGTAGATACCTTATCAAACACCAGGAGGGAAATAGAAAGCAATGAAGGTGAACAAGGTAAAAGAGACAAACGAAAATCCCGTCGGAGAGAAGAGCACAACTTCTTCAAGGTAGGCATTCCTGGAAGAGAAGTGGCAGTGAATTAAACACTAAAATAAAAGCAAAATACTGCAGATGCTGGAAATCTGAAACAAAAACAAGAAATGCCGTATTCACTCAGCAGGTCTGGCAGCATCTGTGGAAAGAGAAGCAGAGTTAACGTTTCGGGTCAGTGACCCTTCTTCGGAACTGACAAATATTAGAAAAGTCACAGATTATAAACAAGTGAGGTGGGGGTTGGGCAAGAGATAACAAAGGAGAAGGTGCAGATTGGACCAGGCCACATAGCTGACCAAAAGGTCACGGAGCAAAGGCAAACAATATGTTAATGGTGTGTTGAAAGACAAAGCATTAGTACAGATTAGGTGTGAATATACTGAATATTGAACATCAGCAAGTGCAAACCTGAAGAAGAACAACCTGAAAAAAACAGTGGGTAAGCAAACTGAACAAACTAAGATGAAATGAAATAAATGCAAAAAAAGATTGTAAAAAATGTAAAAAGGAATGCAAAAAAAAGGAAGAAAAAATAACTAAAAATGACTAAAAATGAAAGTAAAGTGGGGGGCTGTCATGCTCTGAAATTATTGAACTCAATGTTCAGTCCGGCAGGCTGTAGTGTCCCTAATCGGTAGATGAGATGCTGTTCCTCGAGCTTGCGTTGATGTTCACTGGAACACTGCAGCAATCCCATGACAGAGATGTGAGCATGAGAGCAGGGGGGGAGTGTTGAAATCACAAGCAACCGGAAGCTCAGGGTCCTGCTTGCGGACTGAGCGGAGATGTTCCGCAAAGCGGTCACCCAGTCTGCGCTTGGTCTCCCCAATGTAGAGGAGACCACACTGTGAGCAGCGAATACAGTACACTACATTGAAAGAAGTACAGGGAAATCGCTGCTTCACCTGAAAGGAGTGTTTGGGGCCTGGGATAGTGAGGAGAGAGGAGGTAAATGGGCAGGTATTACACCTCCTGCGATTGCAAGGGAAGGTGCCCTGGGACGGGGACGAGGTGGTGGGGGTAATGGAGGAGTGGACCAGGGTGTCGCGGAGGGAACGATCCCTTCGGAATGCTGACAGGGGAAGGGAGGGGAAGATGCGACTGGTAGTGGCATCACGCTGGAGGTGGCGAAAATGGTGGAGGATGATCCTTTGGATATGTCGGCTGGAGGGATGAAAAGTGAGGACAAGGGGAACCCTGTCACGGTTCTGGCAGGGAGGGGATGGGGTGAGCGTAGAGGTGCGGGGAATGGGTCGGACACGGTTGTGGGCCCTGTCAACCACAGTGGGGGGAAATCCTCGGTTGAGGAAAAAGGAGGTCATATCAGAAGCACCGTCATGGAAGGTAGCATCATCAGAGCAGATGCGTCGGAGACGGAGAAACTGGGAGAATGGAATGGAGTCCTTACAGGAGGTAGGGTGTGAAGAAGTGTAGTCGAGATAGCTGTGGGAGTCAGTGGGCTTATAATGGATATTGGTAGACAACCTATCACCAGAGATGGAGACAGAGAAGTCGAGGAAGGGAAGGGAATTATCAGAGATGGACCATGTAAAGGTGAGAGAAGGGTGGAAATTGGAAGCAAAGTTGTTGATAGAAATACGGGATTAGTGTAGGATTAGTATAAATGGGTGGTTGAAGGTCGGCACAGACTCGGTGGGCCGAAGGGCCTGTTTCAGTGCTGTGTCTCTAAACTAAACTAAATACTGACACCTAGTGTCACAGACACAAACTGATACACAGTAACAAAGACATACACTTACACCAAGTAACAAAGACATACACTGACACCCAGTAACACAGACACACACGGACACCAAGTTACAGAGACACACACTTACACCAAGTAACACAGACACACACTGACACCCAGTAACACAAACAAACACACTGACATCCAGGAACACAGACACACACTGACACCAAGTAACAAAGACATACACTGACACCCAGGAACACAGACACACACTGACACCAAGTAACAAAGACACACACTTACACCAAGTAACAAAGACATACACTGACACCAAGTAACAAAGACACACACTTACACCAAGTAACAATGACATACACTTACACCAAGTAACAAAGACATACACTGACACCAAGTAACAAAGACATACACTGATACCCAGTAACACAGACACACACTTACACCAAGTAACAAAGACATACACTGACACCCAGTAACAAAGACATACACTGACACCAAGTCACAAACACATACTCTGACACCAAGTAACAAAGACATACACTTACACCAAGTAATTAAGACATACACTGATACCCAGTATCACAGACACAAACTGACACCCAGTTAGAAACACACACTGACCCCCAGTAACACAGACACACACTTACACCAAGTAACACAGACATACACTGACACCAAGTAACAAAGACATACACTGATACCCAGTAGCACAGACACACACTGGGCGGCACATTGGCACAGTGGTTAGCAGCCTCACAGCTCCAGGGACCCGGGTTCGATTCTGGGTGCTGCCTGTGCGGAGTTTGCATGTCCTCCCTGTGTCTGCTTGAGTTTCCTCCTGGTGCTCCGGTTTCCTCCCACATGCCAAAGACTTGCAGGTTGACAGGTTAATTGGCCATCATAAATTGCCCCTAGTATAGGTAGGTGGTAGGGAAATATATAGGGACAGGTGGGGTTGTGATAGGAATACGGGATTAGTGTAGGAATAGTATAAATGGGTGGTTGATGGTCGGCACAGACTCGGTGGGCCGAAGGGCCTGTTCAAGTGCGATATCTCTATACTAAACTAAATACTGACACCGAGTGTCACAGACACACACTGACACCCAGTAACACAAACAAACACACACTGACACCCAGTCACACAGAGAACGACTGATACACTGTAACAAAGACATACACTGACACCAAGTCACAAAGACATACACTGATACCAAGTCACAAAGACATACACTGATACCCAGGAACACAGACACACGCTGACACCAACTAACAAAGACATACACTGACACCAAATAACAAAGGCAAACGCTTACACCAAGTAACAAAGACACACACTGACGCCATGTAACACAGACATACACTGACACCAAGTAACAAAGACATACACTGACACCAAGCAACAAAGACACACACTTACACCAAGTAACACAGACATACACTGACACCAAGTAACAGAGACATACACTGATACCCTGTAACACAGACACACACTTACACCAAGTAACAAAGACACACACTTAAACCAAGTAACACAGATATACACTGACATCAAGTCACAAAGACATACACTGATACCAAGTCACAAAGACATACACTGATACCCAGTAACACAGACAGACACTGACACCAACTAACAAAGACATACACTGACACCAAGTAACAAAGGCATACGCTTACACCAAGTAACAAAGACACACACTGACACCATGTAACACAGACATACACTGACACCAAGTAACACAGACATACACTGACACCAAGTAGCAAAGACATCCACTGACACCAAGTAACAAAGACATAAACTGACACCCAGTAACAAAGACATACACTGACACCAAGTCACAAAGACATACGCTGACACCCAGAAACAAAGACATACCCTGACACCAAGTCGCAAAGACATACACTGACACCGAGTAACAAAGACATACACTGATACCCAGTAACACAGACACACACTTACACCAAGTAACAAAGACATACGCTTGCACCAAGTAACACAGACATACACTGACACCAATTAACAAAGACATACAATTACACCAAGTAACAAAGACACACACTTACACCAAGTAACACAGACATGCACTGATACCAAGTAACACAGACACACACTTACACCAAGTAACAAAGACGTACAATTACACCAAGTAACAAAGACACACACTTACACCAAGAAACAAAGACATACACTGTTACCCAGTAACACAGACACACAATTACACCAAGTAACAAAGACATGCACTGATACCAAGTAACACAGACACACACTTACACCAAGTAACACAGACATACACTGACACCAAGTAACAAAGACATACACTGATACCCAGTAGCACAGACACACACTGGGTGGCGCATTGGCACAGTGGTTAGCAGCCTCACAGCTCCAGGGACCCGGGCTCGATTCTGGGGACTGACTGTGCGGAGTTTGCACGTTCTCCCTGTGTCTGCGTGAGTTTCCTCCGGGTGCTCCGGTTTCTTCCCACATGCCAAAGACTTGCAGGTTGATAGGTTAATTGGCCATTATAAATTGACCCTAGTATAGGTAGGTGGTAGGGAAATATATAGGGACAGGTGGGGATGTGATAGGAAAACGGGATTAGTGTAGGATTAGTATAAATTAGTGGTGGATGGTCGGCACAGACTCGGTTGGCCGAAAGGCCTGTTTCAGTGCTGTATCACTAAACTAAATACTGACACCCATTAACACAAACACACACTGACACCCAGTAACATAGAGATACACTGATACACAGTAACAAAGACATACACTGACACACAGACACACACTGTCACCAAGTAACAAAGACATACACTGACACACAGTAACAAAGACATACATTGATAACCAGTAACACAGACACACAATGACAAGAAGTAACAAGGACAGATACTGACACCAAGTAACAAAGACATACACTTACACCAAGTAACAAAGACATACAGTGATACCCAGTAAAACAGACACACACTGACACCAAGTAACAAAGACATACACTGACACCAAGTAACAAAGGCATACACTTACACCAAGTAACAAAGACACACACTTACACCAAGTAACTCAGACATACACTGACACCAAGTAACAAAGACAGACACTGATACCCAGTAACACAGACACACACTTACACCAAGTAACAAAGGCACACACTTACACCAAGTAACACAGACATACACTGACACCAAGTAACAAAGACAGACAATTACACCAAGTAGCAAGGACATACACTTACAGCAAGTAACAAAGACATACACTGATACCCAGTAACACAGACACACACTTACACCAAGTAACACAAACACACACTTACACCAAGTAACAAAGACATACAATTTCACCAAGTAACAAAGACACGCACTTACACCAAGTAACACAGACAGACACTGACACCAAGTAACAAAGACATACACTGATACCCTGTAACACAGACACACACTTACACCAAGTAAAACAGACATACACTGACACCCAGTAACACAGACATACACTGACACCAAGTCACAAAGACATACACTGATACCAAGTCACAAAGACATACACTGATACCCAGTAACACAGACAGACACTGACACCAACTAACAAAGACATACACTGACACCAAGTAACAAAGGCATACGCTTACACCAAGTAACAAAGACACACACTGACACCATGTAACACAGACATACACTTACACCAAGTAACAAAGACATACACTGACACCAAGTAACAAAGACACACACTTACACCAAGTAACACAGACATACACTGACACCAAGTAACAAAGACATACACTGATACCCTGTAACACAGACACTCACTTACACCAAGTAACAAAGACACACACTTACACCAAGTAACAGAGACATACACTGACACCAAGTAGCAAAGACATACACTGACACCAAGTAACAAAGACATAAACTGACACCCAGTAACAAAGACATACACTGACACCAAGTCACAAAGACATACGCTGACACCCAGAAACAAAGACATACCCTGACACCAAGTCGCAAAGACATACACTGACACCGAGTAACAAAGACATACACTGATACCCAGTAACACAGACACACACTTACACCAAGTAACAAAGACATACGCTTGCACCAAGTAACACAGACATACACTGACACCAATTAACAAAGACATACAATTACACCAAGTAACAAAGACACACACTTACACCAAGTAACACAGACATGCACTGATACCAAGTAACACAGACACACACTTACACCAAGTAACAAAGACATACAATTACACCAAGTAACAAAGACACACACTTACACCAAGAAACAAAGACATACACTGTTACCCAGTAACACAGACACACAATTACACCAAGTAACAAAGACATGCACTGATACCAAGTAACACAGACACACACTTACACCAAGTAACACAGACATACACTGACACCAAGTAACAAAGACATACACTGATACCCAGTAGCACAGACACACACTGGGTGGCGCATTGGCACAGTGGTTAGCAGCCTCACAGCTCCAGGGACCCGGGCTCGATTCTGGGGACTGACTGTGCGGAGTTTGCACGTTCTCCCTGTGTCTGCGTGAGTTTCCTCCGGGTGCTCCGGTTTCTTCCCACATGCCAAAGACTTGCAGGTTGATAGGTTAATTGGCCATTATAAATTGACCCTAGTATAGGTAGGTGGTAGGGAAATATATAGGGACAGGTGGGGATGTGATAGGAAAACGGGATTAGTGTAGGATTAGTATAAATTAGTGGTGGATGGTCGGCACAACTCGGTTGGCCGAAAGGCCTGTTTCAGTGCTGTATCACTAAACTAAATACTGACACCCATTAACACAAACACACACTGACACCCAGTAACATAGAGATACACTGATACACAGTAACAAAGACATACACTGACACACAGACACACACTGTCACCAAGTAACAAAGACATACACTGACACCCAGTAACAAAGACATACATTGATAACCAGTAACACAGACACACAATGACAAGAAGTAACAAGGACAGATACTGACACCAAGTAACAAAGACATACACTTACACCAAGTAACAAAGACATACAGTGATACCCAGTAAAACAGACACACACTGACACCAAGTAACAAAGACATACACTGACACCAAGTAACAAAGGCATACACTTACACCAAGTAACAAAGACACACACTTACACCAAGTAACTCAGACATACACTGACACCAAGTAACAAAGACAGACACTGATACCCAGTAACACAGACACACACTTACACCAAGTAACAAAGGCACACACTTACACCAAGTAACACAGACATACACTGACACCAAGTAACAAAGACAGACAATTACACCAAGTAGCAAGGACATACACTTACAGCAAGTAACAAAGACATACACTGATACCCAGTAACACAGACACACACTTACACCAAGTGACACAAACACACACTTACACCAAGTAACAAAGACATACAATTTCACCAAGTAACAAAGACACGCACTTACACCAAGTAACACAGACAGACACTGACACCAAGTAACAAAGACATACACTGATACCCTGTAACACAGACACACACTTACACCAAGTAAAACAGACATACACTGACACCCAGTAACACAGACATACACTGACACCAAGTCACAAAGACATACACTGATACCAAGTCACAAAGACATGCACTGATACCCAGTAACACAGACAGACACTGACACTAACTAACAAAGACATACACTGACACCAAGTAACAAAGGCATACGCTTACACCAAGTAACAAAGACACACACTGACACCATGTAACACAGACATACACTTACACCAAGTAACAAAGACATACACTGACACCAAGTAACAAAGACACACACTTACACCAAGTAACACAGACATACACTGACACCAAGTAACAAAGACATACACTGATACCCTGTAACACAGACACTCACTTACACCAAGTAACAAAGACACACACTTACACCAAGTAACACAGACATACACTGACACCAAGTAGCAAAGACATACACTGACACCAAGTAACAAAGACATAAACTGACACCCAGTAACAAAGACATACACTGACACCAAGTCACAAAGACATACGCTGACACCCAGAAACAAAGACATACCCTGACACCAAGTCGCAAAGACATACACTGACACCGAGAAACAAAGACATAGACTGATACCCAGTAACACAGACACACACTTACACCAAGTAACAAAGACATACGCTTGCACCAAGTAACACAGACATACACTGACACCAATTAACAAAGACATACAATTACACCAAGTAACAAAGACACACACTTACACCAAGTAACACAGACATACACTGACACCAAGTAACAAAGACAGACAATTACACCAAGTAGCAAGGACATACACTTACAGCAAGTAACAAAGACATACACTGATACCCAGTAACACAGACACACACTTACACCAAGTAACACAAACACACACTTACACCAAGTAACAAAGACATACAATTTCACCAAGTAACAAAGACACGCACTTACACCAAGTAACACAGACAGACACTGACACCAAGTAACAAAGACATACACTGATACCCTGTAACACAGACACACACTTACACCAAGTAAAACAGACATACACTGACACCCAGTAACACAGACATACACTGACACCAAGTCACAAAGACATACACTGATACCAAGTCACAAAGACATACACTGATACCCAGTAACACAGACAGACACTGACACTAACTAACAAAGACATACACTGACACCAAGTAACAAAGGCATACGCTTACACCAAGTAACAAAGACACACACTGACACCATGTAACACAGACATACACTTACACCAAGTAACAAAGACATAAACTGACACCAAGTAACAAAGACACACACTTACACCAAGTAACACAGACATACACTGACACCAAGTAACAAAGACATACACTGATACCCTGTAACACAGACACTCACTTACACCAAGTAACAAAGACACACACTTACACCAAGTAACAGAGACATACACTGACACCAAGTAGCAAAGACATACACTGACACCAAGTAACAAAGACATAAACTGACACCCAGTAACAAAGACATACACTGACACCAAGTCACAAAGACATACGCTGACACCCAGAAACAAAGACATACCCTGACACCAAGTCGCAAAGACATACACTGACACCGAGTAACAAAGACATACACTGATACCCAGTAACACAGACACACACTTACACCATGTAACAAAGACATACGCTTGCACCAAGTAACACAGACATACACTGACACCAATTAACAAAGACATACAATTACACCAAGTAACAAAGACACACACTTACACCAAGTAACACAGACATGCACTGATACCAAGTAACACAGACACACACTTACACCAAGTAACAAAGACATACAATTACACCAAGTAACAAAGACACACACTTACACCAAGAAACAAAGACATACACTGTTACCCAGTAACACAGACACACAATTACACCAAGTAACAAAGACATGCACTGATACCAAGTAACACAGACACACACTTACACCAAGTAACACAGACATACACTGACACCAAGTAACAAAGACATACACTGATACCCAGTAGCACAGACACACACTGGGTGGCGCATTGGCACAGTGGTTAGCAGCCTCACAGCTCCAGGGACCCGGGCTCGATTCTGGGGACTGACTGTGCGGAGTTTGCACGTTCTCCCTGTGTCTGCGTGAGTTTCCTCCGGGTGCTCCGGTTTCTTCCCACATGCCAAAGACTTGCAGGTTGATAGGTTAATTGGCCATTATAAATTGACCCTAGTATAGGTAGGTGGTAGGAAAATATATAGGGACAGGTGGGGATGTGATAGGAAAACGGGATTAGTGTAGGATTAGTATAAATTAGTGGTGGATGGTCGGCACAGACTCGGTTGGCCGAAAGGCCTGTTTCAGTGCTGTATCACTAAACTAAATACTGACACCCATTAACACAAACACACACTGACACCCAGTAACATAGAGATACACTGATACACAGTAACAAAGACATACACTGACACACAGACACACACTGTCACCAAGTAACAAAGACATACACTGACACCCAGTAACAAAGACATACATTGATAACCAGTAACACAGACACACAATGACAAGAAGTAACAAGGACAGATACTGACACCAAGTAACAAAGACATACACTTACACCAAGTAACAAAGACATACAGTGATACCCAGTAAAACAGACACACACTGACACCAAGTAACAAAGACATACACTGACACCAAGTAACAAAGGCATACACTTACACCAAGTAACAAAGACACACACTTACACCAAGTAACTCAGACATACACTGACACCAAGTAACAAAGACAGACACTGATACCCAGTAACACAGACACACACTTACACCAAGTAACAAAGGCACACACTTACACCAAGTAACACAGACATACACTGACACCAAGTAACAAAGACAGACAATTACACCAAGTAGCAAGGACATACACTTACAGCAAGTAACAAAGACATACACTGATACCCAGTAACACAGACACACACTTACACCAAGTAACACAAACACACACTTACACCAAGTAACAAAGACATACAATTTCACCAAGTAACAAAGACACGCACTTACACCAAGTAACACAGACAGACACTGACACCAAGTAACAAAGACATACACTGATACCCTGTAACACAGACACACACTTACACCAAGTAAAACAGACATACACTGACACCCAGTAACACAGACATACACTGACACCAAGTCACAAAGACATACACTGATACCAAGTCACAAAGACATACACTGATACCCAGTAACACAGACAGACACTGACACCAACTAACAAAGACATACACTGACACCAAGTAACAAAGGCATACGCTTACACCAAGTAACAAAGACACACACTTACACCATGTAACACAGACATACACTTACACCAAGTAACAAAGACATACACTGACACCAAGTAACAAAGACACACACTTACACCAAGTAACACAGACATACACTGACACCAAGTAACAAAGACATACACTGATACCCTGTAACACAGACACTCACTTACACCAAGTAACAAAGACACACACTTACACCAAGTAACACAGACATACACTGACACCAAGTAGCAAAGACATACACTGACACCAAGTAACAAAGACATAAACTGACACCCAGTAACAAAGACATACACTGACACCAAGTCACAAAGACATACGCTGACACCCAGAAACAAAGACATACCCTGACACCAAGTCGCAAAGACATACACTGACACCGAGTAACAAAGACATACACTGATACCCAGTAGCACAGACACACACTGGGCGGCGCATTGGCACAGTGTTTAGCAGCCTCACAGCTCCAGGGACCCGGGCTCGATACTGGGGACTGACTGTGCGGAGTTTGCACGTTCTCCCTGTGTCTGCGTGAGTTTCCTCCGGGTGCTCCGGTTTCTTCCCACATGCCAAAGACTTGCAGGTTGATAGGTTAATTGGCCATTACAAATTGACCCTAGTATAGGTAGGTGGTAGGGAAATATATAGGGACAGGTGGGGATGTGATAGGCAAACGGGATTAGTGTAGGATTAGTATAAATTAGTGGTTGATGGTCGGCACAGACTCGGTTGGCCGAAAGGCCTGTTTCAGTGCTGTATCACTAAACTCAGTACTGACACCCATTAACAAAAACAAACACACACTGACACCCAGTAACATAGAGATACACTGATACACAGTAACAAAGACATACACTGACACACAGACACACACTGTCACCAAGTAACAAAGACATACACTGACACCCAGTAACAAAGACATACACTGATAACCAGTAACACAGACACACACTGACAAGAAGTAACAAGGACAGATACTGACACCAAGTAACAAAGACATACACTTACACCAAGTAACAAAGACATACAGTGATACCCAGTAAAACAGTCACACACTGACACCAAGTAACAAAGACATACACTGACACCAAGTGACAAAGGCATACACTTACACCAAGTAACAAAGACACACACTTACACCAAGTAACTCAGACATACACTGACACCAAGTAACAAAGACAGACACTGATACCCTGTAACACAGACACACACATACACCAAGTAACAAAGACAGACACTGATACCCAGTAACACAGACACACACTTATACCAAGTACCAAAGGCACACACTTACACCAAGTAACACAGACATACACTGACACCAAGTAACAAAGACAGACAATTACACCAAGTAGCAAGGACATACACTTACAGCAAGTAACAAAGACATACACTGATACCCAGTAACACAGACACACACTTACACCAAGTAACACAGACACGCACTTACACCAAGTAACACAGACAGACACTGACACCAAGTAACAAAGACATACACTGATACCCTGTAACACAGACACACACTTACACCAAGTAAAACAGACATATACTGACACCAAGTAACAAAGACATACACTGATACCCAGTAACGCAGGCACACACTGGGGGGGGGGGGGGGGGGACATTGGCGCAGTGGTTAGCACCGCAGCCTCACAGCTCCAGGGACCCGGGTTCGATTCTGGGTACTGCCTGTGCGGAGTTTGCAATTTCTCTCTCTGTCTTCGTGAGTTTCTTCCGGGTGCTCCGGTTTCCTCCCACATGCCAAAGAATTGCAGGTTGATAGGTTAATTGGCCATCATAAGTTGCCCCTTGTATAGGTAGGTGGTACGGAAATATATAGGGACAGTTGGGGATGTGATAGGAATAGGGGATTAGTGTAGGATTAGTATAAATGGGTGGTTGATGGTCGGCACAGACTCGGTGGGCCGAAGGGCCTGTTTAAGTGCTGTATCTCTAAACAAAACTAAATACTGACACCTAGTGTCACAGACACACACTGACACCCAGTAACACAAACAAACACACACTGACACCCAGTAACAAAGACATACACTGACACCAAGTCACAAAGACATACACTGATACCAAGTCACAAAGACATCCACTGATACCCAGCAACACAGACACACACTGACACCAAGTAAGAAAGACAAACACTGACACCAAGTAACAAAGGCAATCACTTTTACCAAGTAACCAAGACACACACTTACACCAAGTAACACAGACATACGCTGACACCAAGTAACAAAGACAAACAATTACACCAAGTAACAAAGACATACACCGACACCAAGTATTTTGACATACACCGACACCAAGTAACAAAGACATACACTGATACCCAGTAACACAGACACACACTTACACCAAGTAACAAAGACATACACTGACACCAAGTCACAAAGACACACATTGACACCCAATAACAAAGACACACACAGACACCAAGTAACAAAGACAGACACTGATATCCAGTAACACAGACACACACTTACACCAAGTAACAAAGGCACACACTTACACCAAGTAACACAGACATACACTGACACCAAGTAACAAAAACAGACAATTACACCAAGTAACAAAGACATATACCTACACCAAGTATTTTGACATCCACTGACAACAAGTAACAAAGACATACACTGATACCCAGTAACACAGACGCACACTTACAACAAGTAACAAAGACATACACTGACACCCAGTAACAAAGACATACACTGACACCAAGTCACAAAGACATACACTGATACCCAGTAACACAGACACACACTTACACCAAGTAACAAAGACATACACTGACACCCAGTAACAAAGACATACACTGATAACCAGTAACACAGACACACACTTACAAGAAGCAACAACGACATCTACTGACACCAAGTAACAAAGACATACACTTACACCAAGTAACAAAGACATACACTGACACCAAGTAACAAAGGCATACACTTACACCAAGTAACAAAGACACACACTTACACCAAGTAACTCAGACATACACTGATACCAAGTAACAAAGACTGACACTGATACCCAGTAACACAGACACACACTTACACCAAGTAACAAAGGCACACACTTACACCAAGTAACACAGACATACACTGACACCAAGTAACAAAGACAGACAATTGCACCAAGTAACAAGGACATACACTTACAGCAAGTAACAAAGACATACACTGATACCCAGTAACACAGACACACACTTACACCAAGTAACACAAACACACACTTACACCAAGTAACAAAGACATACAATTTCACCAAGTAACAAAGACACGCACTTACACCAAGTAACACAGACAGACACTGATACCAAGTAACAAAGACATACACTGATACCCTGTAAAACAGACACACACTAACACCAAGTAACAAAGACATGCACTGATACCCATTAACACAGACACACACTTACACCAAGTAAAACAGACATACACTGACACCAAGTGACAAAGACATACACTGATACCCAGTAACGCAGGCACTCACTGGGTGGGGGAGTGGCGGGACATTGGCGCCGTGGTTAGCACCGCAGCTTCACAGCTCCAGGGACCCGGGTTCGATTCTGGGTACTGCCTGTGCGGAGTTTGCAAGTTCTCTCTCTGTCTTCGTGAGTTTCTTCCGGGTGCTCCGGTTTCCTCCCACATGCCAAAGACTTGCAGGTTGATAGGTTAATTGGCCATCATAAGTTGCCCCTTGTATAGGTAGGTGGTACAGAAATATATCGGGACAGTTGGGGAAGTGATAGGAATGGGGGATTAGTGCAGGATTAGTATAAATGGGTGGTTGATGTTCGGCACAGACTCGGTAGGCCGAAGGGCCTGTTTAAGTGCTGTATCTCTAAACTAAACTAAATACTGACACCTAGTGTCGCAGACACACACTGACACCCAGTAACACAAACAAACACACACTGACACCCAGTAACAAAGACATACACTGACACCAAGTCACAAAGACATACACTGATACCAAGTCACAAAGACATACACTGATAACCAGCAACACAGACACACACTGACACCAAGTAAGAAAGACAAACACTGACACCAAGTAACAAAGGCATACACTTTTACCAAGTAACAAAGACACACACTTACACCAAGTAACACAGACATACGCTGACACCAAGTAACAAAGACAGACAATTACACCAAGTAACAAAGACATACACCGACACCAAGTATTTTGACATACACCGACACCAAGTAACAAAGACATACACTGATACCCAGTAACACAGACACACACTTCCACCAAGTAACAAAGACATACACTGACACCAAGTCACAAAGACACACACTGACACCCAATAACAAAGACATACACTGACACCAAGTCACAAAGACATACACTGATACCCAGTAACACAGACACACACTTACACCAAGTAACACAGACATACACTGACACCAAGTAACAAAGACATACACTGATACCCAGTTACACAGACACACACATACACCAAGTAACAAAGACAGACACTGATACCCAGTAACACAGACACACACTTACACCAAGTAACAAAGGCACACACTTACACCAAGTAACACAGACATACACTGACACCAAGTAACAAAAACAGACAATTACACCAAGTAACAAAGACATACACCTACACCAAGTATTTTGACATACACTGACACCAAGTAACAAAGACATACACTGATACCCAGTTACACAGACACACACATACACCAAGTAACAAAGACAGACACTGATACCCAGTAACACAGACACACACTTACACCAAGTAACAAAGGCACACACTTACACCAAGTAACACAGACATACACTGACACCAAGTAACAAAAACAGACAATTACACCAAGTAACAAAGACATACACCTACACCAAGTATTTTGACATACACTGACACCAAGTAACAAAGACATACATTGATACCCAGTAACACAGACGCACACTTACAACAAGTAACAAAGACATACACTGACACCCAGTAACAAAGACATGCACTGACACCAAGTCACAAAGACATACACTGATACCCAGTAACACAGACACACACTTACACCAAGTAACAAAGACAAACTCTGACACCAAGTAACAAAGACAGCCACTGACACCAAGAAACAAAGACATACACTTACACCAAGTAACACAGACACACACTGACACCAAGCAACAAAAACAAACACACACTGACACCCAGTAACATAGAGAAACACTGACACACAGTAACAAAGACATACACAGACACACACTGACACCAAGTAGCAAAGACTAACACAGACACACACTGTCACCAAGTAACAAAGACATACACCGACACCCAGTAACAAAGACATACACTGACACCAAGTCACAAAGTCATACACTGATACCCAGTAACACAGACACACACTTCAACAAAGTAACAAAGACAAACTCTGACACCAAGTAACAAAGACATACACTGAAACCCAGTAACACAGACACACACTTACACCAAGTAACAAAGACACAAAATTACACCAAGTAACACAGACATACACTGACACCAAGTAGCAAAGACATACACTGACATCAAGTAGCAAAGACATACAATTACACCAAGTAACAAAGACACACACTTACACCAAATAACACAGACATACACTGACACCAAGTAACAAAGACATACACTGCTCCCAGTAACACAGACACTCACTTACACCAAGTAACAAAGACATACACTGATACCAAGTAACACAGACACACACTTACACCAGGTAACACAGACACACACTTACACCAAGTAACAAAGACATACACTGACACCAAGTTACACAGACATACACTGACACCATGTCGCAAAGACATGCACTGATACCCAGTAACACAGACACACACTTACACTAAGTAACAAAGATATACACTGATACCCAGTAACACAGACACACACTTACACCAAGTAACAAAGACATACACAGACACCAGGTAACAAAGACATGCATTGACACCAAGTCACAAAGACAGACAGTGACACCCAGTAACAAAGACAAACACTGAAACCAAGTAACGAAGACAGACACTGACACCCAGTGACAAAGACAGACAATGACATCACGTCACAAAGACATACAGTGACACCAAGTAACAAAGACATACACTGACACCAAGTAACAAAGACATACAATTACACCAAGTAACAAAGACACAAACTTACACCAAGTAACACAGACATACACTGACATCAAGTAACAAAGACATACACTGTTACCCAGTAACACAGACACACACTTACACCAAGTAACAAAGACATGCACTGATACCAAGTAACACAGACAGACACTTACACCAAGTAACACAGACATACACTGACACCAAGTAACAAAGACATACACTGATACCCAGTAGCACCGACACACACTGGGCGGCACATTGGCACAGTGGTTAGCAGCCTCACAGCTCCAAGGACCCGGGCTCGATTCTGGGTATTGCCTGTGCGGAGTTTGCACGTTCTCCCTGTGTCTGCGTGAGTTTCCTCCGGGTGCTCCGGTTTCTTCCCACATGCCAAAGACTTGCAGGTTGACAGGTTAATTGGACATTATAAATTGACACTAGTAAAGGTAGGTGGTGGGGAAATATATAGGGACAGGTGGGGATGTGATAGGAAAACGGGATGAGAGGAGGATTTGTGTAAATGAGTGGTTGATGGTCGGCACAGAATCGGTTGGCCGAAGGTCCTGTTTCAGTGCAGTATCACTAAACTAAATACTGACACCCAGTAACACAAACAAACACACACTGACACCCAGTAACATAGAGATACACTGATACACAGTAACAAAGACATACACTGCCATACAGACACACACTGTCACCAAGTAACAAAGACATACACTGACACCCAGTAACAAAGAAATACACTGACACCGAGTCACAAAGGCATACACTGATAACCAGTAACACAGACACACACTTGCAAGAAGTCACAACGACATACACTGGCACCAAGTAACAAAGACATACACTTACACCAAGTAACAAAAACAAACACTGACACCAAGTAACAAAGGCATACTCTTACACCAAGTAACAAAGACACACACTTACACCAAGTAACTCAGACATACACTGACACCAAGTAACAAAGACAGACATTTACACCAAGTAACAAAGACATACACTTACACAAAGTATTTTGACATACACTGACACCCAGTAACAAAGACATACACTGATACGCAGTAACACCGACACACACTTACACCAAGTAACAAAGACATACACTGACACCAAGTCACAAAGACACACACTGACACCCAGTAACAAAGACATACACTGACACCAAGTCACTAAGACATACACTGATACCCAGTAACACAGACACACACTTACACAAAGTAACACAGACATACACTGACACCAAGTAACAAAGACATACACTGATACCCAGTAACACAGACACACACTTACACCAAGTAACAAAGACAGACACTGATACCCAGTAACACAGACACACACTTACACCAAGTAACAAAGACATACACTGACACCCAGTAACAAAGACATACACTGACACCCAGTAACACAGGCACACACGGACACCACGTAACAAAGACACACATTGACACCAAGTAACACAGACACACACTGACACCCAGTAACAAAGACATACACTGACACCAAGTAACAAAGACATTCACTGATAGCCAGTAACACAGACACACACTTACACCAAGTAACAAAGACATACACTGACACCAAGTAACAAAGAAATACACTGACAGCAAGTAACAAAGACATACACTGATACCCAGTAACACAGACACACACTTACACCAAGGAACAAAGACATACACTGATACTCAGTAACACAGACACACACTTACACCAAGAAACAAAGACATACACTGACACCAAGTAACAAAGAAATACACTTGCACCAAGTAACAAAGACATACACTGACACCAAGTAACAAAGACATACACTGATACCCGGTAACACAGACACACAATTACACCAAGTAACAAAGACAGACAATGACACCAAGTAACAAAGACATACACTTACACCAAGTAACACAGACATACACTGACCCATGTAACAAAGACACACGCTTACACCAAGTACACAGACATACACTGACACCAAGTAACAAAGACATACACTGACAGCCAGTATCACAGACACACACTTACACCAAGTAACAAAGACATACACTGATACTCAGTTCCACAGACACACACTTACACCAAGTAACAAAGACTGACAATGACACCAAGTAACAAAGACATACACTGATACCCAGTAACACAGACACACACTTACAGCAAGTAACAGAGACATACACTGACACCAAGTAACAAAGACATATACTTACACCAAGTAGCAAAGACTTGCACTGACACCAAGTAACAACGACATACACTTACACCAAGTAACAAAAACATACACTGACACCAAGTAACAAAGACATACACTTACACCAAGTAACACAAACATACAATGACACCAAGTCACAAAGACACACACTTACACCAAGTACACAGACATACACTGACTCCAAATAACTAATTCATACACTGACACCCGGTAACTCAGACACACATTTACACCAAGTAACAAAGACAGAAACTGATACCCAGTAACACAGACACACAATTACACCAAGTAACAAAGAAATACACTGATACTCAGTTACACAGACACACACCTACACCAAGTAACAAAAACATACACTGACACCTAGTTACAAAGACATACACTGATACCCAATAGCAAAGACACACACTTACACCAAGTAACAAAGACTTACACTGATACCCAGTTACACAGACACACACTTACACCAAGTAACACAGACATACACAGACACCAAGTAACAAAGACGTACACTGATACCCAGTAACACAGAGAAACACTTACACCAAGTAACAAATACATACACTGATACCCAGCAACACAGACACACACTTACACCAAGTAACAAAGACATACACTGATACCCAGTTACACAGACACACACTTACACCAAGTAACACAGAAATACACAGACACCATGCAACAAAGAAGTACACTGATACCCAGTAACACAGAGACACACTTACACCAAGTAACAAAGACTTCCACTGACACCAAGTAACAAAGACATACACATACACCAAGTAACAAAGACAGACACTGACACCAAGTAACAAAGACATACACTTACACCAAGTAACACAGACATACACTGACACGAAGTAACACAGACAGACACTGACACCAAGTAACAAATACATACACTGACACCAAGTAACAAAGACATACACTGATACCCAGTAACACAGACACACACTTACACCAAGTAACACAGACACACACTTTCACCAAGTGACAAAGACAGACAATGACACCAAGTAACAAAGACAAACACTGATACCCAGTAACACAGACACACACTTACACCAAGTAACAGAGACATCCACTGACACCAAGTAACAAAGACATACACTTACACCAAGTAACAAAGACATGCACTGACACCAAGAAACAAAGACATACACTTACACCAAGTAACAAAGACCTACACTGACAACAAGTAACACAGACATACACTGACACCCAGTAACAAAGACGCACACATACACCAAGTACACAGACATACACTGACACCAAGTAACAAAGACATACACTGATACCCAGTAACACAGACACACACTTACACCAAGTAACAAAGACAGACACTGATACCCAGTAACACAGACACACAGTAACATCAAGTCACAAAGACATACACTGACACCCAGTAGCAAGGGCAAACACTGAGACCCAGTAACAGAGACACACACTGACACCAAGTAACAAAGACACACACTTACACCAAGTAACAAAGACATACACAGACACCAAGTAACAAAGACAGACTCTGATACCCAGTACCACAGACACACACTTACACCAAGTAACAAAGACATGCACTGATACCCAGCAACACAGCACACACTTAGACAAAGTAACAAAGACATACACAGACACCAAGTAACAAAGACATACTCTTAGACCAAGTAACAAAGACATGCACAGACACCAAGTAACAAAGACATACACTTACACTAAGTAACACAGACATACACTGACCCATGTAACAAAGACACACACTTACACCAAGTACACAGACATACACTGACACCAAGTAACAAAGACATAAACTGACACCCAGTAACACAGACACACACTTACACCAAGTAACAAAAACATACACTGACACCCAGTAACAAAGACATACACTGACACCCAGTAACACAGGCACACACGGACACCGCGTAACAAAGACACACACTGACACCAAGTAACACAGACACACACTGACACCCAGTAACAAAGACATACACTGACACCAAGTAACAAAGACATTCACTGATAGCCAGTAACACAGACACACACTTACACCAAGTAACAAAGACATACACTGACACCAAGTAACAAAGAAATACACTGACAGCAAGTAACAAAGACATACACTGATACCCAGTAACACAGACACACACTTACACCAAGGAACAAAGACATACACTGATACTCAGTAACACAGACACACACTTACACCAAGAAACAAAGACATACACTGACACCAAGTAACAAAGAAATACACTTGCACCAAGTAACAAAGACATACACTGACACCAAGTAACAAAGACATACACTGATACCCGGTAACACAGACACACAATTACACCAAGTAACAAAGACAGACAATGACACCAAGTAACAAAGACATACACTTACACCAAGTAACACAGACATACACTGACCCATGTAACAAAGACACACGCTTACACCAAGTACACAGACATACACTGACACCAAGTAACAAAGACATACACTGACACCCAGTATCACAGACACACACTTACACCAAGTAACAAAGACATACACTGATACTCAGTTCCACAGACACACACTTACACCAAGTAACAAAGACTGACAATGACACCAAGTAACAAAGACATACACTGATACCCAGTAACACAGACACACACTTACAGCAAGTAACAGAGACATAGACTGACACCAAGTAACAAAGACATATACTTACACCATGTAGCAAAGGCATGCACTGACACCAAGTAACAACGACATACACTTACTCCAAGTAACAAAAACATACACTGACACCAAGTAACAAAGACATACACTTACACCAAGTAACACAAACATACAATGACACCAAGTCACAAAGACACACACTTACACCAAGTACACAGACATACACTGACTCCATATAACTAATTCATACACTGACACCCGGTAACTCAGACACACATTTACACCAAGTAACAAAGACAGAAACTGATACCCAGTAACACAGACACACAATTACACCAAGTAACAAAGAAATACACTGATACTCAGTTACACAGACACACACCTACACCAAGTAACAAAAACATACACTGACACCTAGTTACAAAGACATACACTGATACCCAATAGCAAAGACACACACTTACACCAAGTAACAAAGACTTACACTGATACCCAGTTACACAGACACACACTTGCACCAAGTAACACAGACATACACAGACACCAAGTAACAAAGACGTACACTGATACCCAGTAACACAGAGAAACACTTACACCAAGTAACAAAGACATACACTGATACCCAGCAACACAGACACACACTTACACCAAGTAACAAAGACATACACTGATACCCAGTTACACAGACACACACTTACACCAAGTAACACAGAAATACACAGACACCATGCAACAAAGAAGTACACTGATACCCAGTAACACAGAGACACACTTACACCAAGTAACAAAGACTTCCACTGACACCAAGTAACAAAGACATACACATACACCAAGTAACAAAGACAGACACTGACACCAAGTAACAAAGACATACACTTACACCAAGTAACACAGACATACACTGACACGAAGTAACATAGACAGACACTGACACCAAGTAACAAATACATACACTGACACCAAGTAACAAAGACATACACTGATACCCAGTAACACAGACACACACTTACACCAAGTAACACAGACACACACTTTCACCAAGTGACAAAGACAGACAATGACACCAAGTAACAAAGACAAACACTGATACCCAGTAACACAGACACACACTTACACCAAGTAACAGAGACATCCACTGACACCAAGTAACAAAGACATACACTTACACCAAGTAACAAAGACATGCACTGACACCAAGAAACAAAGACATACACTTACACCAAGTAACAAAGACCTACACTGACAACAAGTAACACAGACATACACTGACACCCAGTAACAAAGACGCACACATACACCAAGTACACAGAAATACACTGACACCAAGTAACAAAGACATACACTGATACCCAGTAACACAGACACACACTTACACCAAGTAACAAAGACAGACACTGATACCCAGTAACACAGACACACAGTAACATCAAGTCACAAAGACATACACTGACACCCAGTAGCAAGGGCAAACACTGAGACCCAGTAACAGAGACACACACTGACACCAAGTAACAAAGACACACACTTACACCAAGTAACAAAGACATACACAGACACCAAGTAACAAAGACAGACTCTGATACCCAGTACCACAGACACACACTTACACCAAGTAACAAAGACATGCACTGATACCCAGCAACACAGCACACACTTAGACAAAGTAACAAAGACATACACAGACACCAAGTAACAAAGACATACTCTTAGACCAAGTAACAAAGACATGCACAGACACCAAGTAACAAAGACATACACTTACACTAAGTAACACAGACATACACTGACCCATGTAACAAAGACACACACTTACACCAAGTACACAGACATACACTGACACCAAGTAACAAAGACATAAACTGACACCCAGTAACACAGACACACACTTACACCAAGTAACAAAAACATACACTGATACTCAGTTACACAGACACACACTTACACCAAGTAACAAAGACAGACAATGACATCAAGTAACAAAGACATACACTGATACCCAGTAACACAGACACACACTTACACCAAGTAACACAGACATACACTGACACCAAGTAACAAAGACATACAGTGATACCAAGTTACAAAGACATACACTGACACCAAGTAACAAAGACATACACTGATACCCAGTAACACAGACACACACTTACACCAAGTAACAAAGACAGACAATGACATCAAGTAACAAAGACATACACTGATACCCAGTAACACAGACACACACTTACACCAAGTAACACAGACATACACTGACACCAAGTAACAAAGACATACACTTACACCAAGTAACACAGACATACACAGACACAAAGTAACAAAGACGTACACTGATACCCAGTAACGCAGAGACACACTTACACCAAGTAACAAAGACTTCCACTGACACCAAGTAACAAAGACATACACATACACCAAGTAACAAAGACAGACACTGACATCAAGTAACAAAGACATACACTTACACCAAGTAACACAGACATACACTGACACGAAGTAACACAGACAGACACTGACACCAATTACAAATACATACACTGACACCAAGTAACAAAGACATACTCTGATACCCAGTAACACAGACACACACTTACACCAAGTAACAAAGACAGACACTTTCACCAAGTAACAAAGACAGACAATGACACCAAGTAACAAAGACAAACACTGATACCCAGGATCACAGACACACACTTACACCAAGTAACAGAGACATACACTGACACCAAGTAACAAAGACATACACTTACACCAAGTAACAAAGACATACACTGACACCAAGTAACAAAGACATACACTTACACCAAGTAACACAGACATACAATGACACCCAGTAACAAAGACGCACACATACATGAAGTACACAGACAGACACTGACACCAAGTAACAGAGACATCCACTGACACCAAGTAACAAAGACATACACTTACACCAAGTAACAAAGACATGCACTGACACCAAGAAACAAAGACATACACTTACACCAAGTAACAAAGACCTACACTGACAACAAGTAACACAGACATACACTGACACCCAGTAACAAAGACGCACACATACACCAAGTACACAGACATACACTGACAGCAAGTAACAAAGACATACACTGATACCCAGTAACACAGACACACACTTACACCAAGTAACAAAGACAGACACTGATACCCAGTAACACAGACACACAGTAACATCAAGTCACAAAGACATACACTGACACCCAGTAGCAAGGGCAAACACTGAGACCCATTAACAGAGACACACACTGACACCAAGTAACAAAGACACACACTTACACCAAGTAACAAAGACATACACAGACACCAAGTAACAAAGACAGACTCTGATACCCAGTACCACAGACACACACTTACACCAAGTAACAAAGACATGCACTGATACCCAGCAACACAGCACACACTTAGACAAAGTAACAAAGACATACACAGACACCAAGTAACAAAGACATACTCTTAGACCAAGTAACAAAGACATGCACAGACACCAAGTAACAAAGACATACACTTACACTAAGTAACACAGACATACACTGACCCATGTAACAAAGACACACACTTACACCAAGTACACAGACATACACTGACACCAAGTAACGAAGACATAAACTGACACCCAGTAACACAGACACACACTTACACCAAGTAACAAAAACATACACTGACACCCAGTAACAAAGACATACACTGACACCCAGTAACACAGGCACACACGGACACCACGTAACAAAGACACACACTGACACCAAGTAACACAGACACACACTGACACCCAGTAACAAAGACATACACTGACACCAAGTAACAAAGACATTCACTGATAGCCAGTAACACAGACACACACTTACACCAAGTAACAAAGACATACACTGACACCAAGTAACAAAGAAATACACTGACAGCAAGTAACAAAGACATACACTGATACCCAGTAACACAGACACACACTTACACCAAGGAACAAAGACATACACTGATACTCAGTAACACAGACACACACTTACACCAAGAAACAAAGACATACACTGACACCAAGTAACAAAGAAATACACTTGCACCAAGTAACAAAGACATACACTGACACCAAGTAACAAAGACATACACTGATACCCGGTAACACAGACACACAATTACACCAAGTAACAAAGACAGACAATGACACCAAGTAACAAAGACATACACTTACACCAAGTAACACAGACATACACTGACCCATGTAACAAAGACACACGCTTACACCAAGTACACAGACATACACTGACACCAAGTAACAAAGACATACACTGACACCCAGTATCACAGACACACACTTACACCAAGTAGCAAAGACATACACTGATACTCAGTTCCACAGACACACACTTACACCAAGTAACAAAGACTGACAATGACACCAAGTAGCAAAGACATACACTGATACCCAGTAACACAGACACACACTTACAGCAAGTAACAGAGACATAGACTGACACCAAGTAACAAAGACATATACTTACACCATGTATCAAAGGCATGCACTGACACCAAGTAACAACGACATACACTTACTCCAAGTAACAAAAACATACACTGACACCAAGTAACAAAGACATACACTTACACCAAGTAACACAAACATACAATGACACCAAGTCACAAAGACACACACTTACACCAAGTACACAGACATACACTGACTCCAAATAACTAATTCATACACTGACACCCGGTAACTCAGACACACATTTACACCAAGTAACAAAGACAGAAACTGATACCCAGTAACACAGACACACAATTACACCAAGTAACAAAGAAATACACTGATACTCAGTTACACAGACACACACCTACACCAAGTAACAAAAACATACACTGACACCTAGTTACAAAGACATACACTGATACCCAATAGCAAAGACACACACTTACACCAAGTAACAAAGACTTACACTGATACCCAGTTACACAGACACACACTTGCACCAAGTAACACAGACATACACAGACACCAAGTAACAAAGACGTACACTGATACCCAGTAACACAGAGAAACACTTACACCAAGTAACAAAGACATACACTGATACCCAGCAACACAGACACACACTTACACCAAGTAACAAAGACATACACTGATACCCAGTTACACAGACACACACTTACACCAAGTAACACAGAAATACACAGACACCATGCAACAAAGAAGTACACTGATACCCAGTAACACAGAGACACACTTACACCAAGTAACAAAGACTTCCACTGACACCAAGTAACAAAGACATACACATACACCAAGTAACAAAGACAGACACTGACACCAAGTAACAAAGACATACACTTACACCAAGTAACACAGACATACACTGACACGAAGTAACACAGACAGACACTGACACCAAGTAACAAATACATACACTGACACCAAGTAACAAAGACATACACTGATACCCAGTAACACAGACACACACTTACACCAAGTAACACAGACACACACTTTCACCAAGTGACAAAGACAGACAATGACACCAAGTAACAAAGACAAACACTGATACCCAGTAACACAGACACACACTTACACCAAGTAACAGAGACATCCACTGACCCCAAGTAACAAAGACATACACTTACACCAAGTAACAAAGACATGCACTGACACCAAGAAACAAAGACATACACTTACACCAAGTAACAAAGACCTACACTGACAACAAGTAACACAGACATACACTGACACCCAGTAACAAAGACGCACACATACACCAAGTACACAGACATACACTGACACCAAGTAACAAAGACATACACTGATACCCAGTAACACAGACACACACTTACACCAAGTAACAAAGACAGACACTGATACCCAGTAACACAGACACACAGTAACATCAAGTCACAAAGACATACACTGACACCCAGTAGCAAGGGCAAACACTGAGACCCAGTAACAGAGACACACACTGACACCAAGTAACAAAGACACACACTTACACCAAGTAACAAAGACATACACAGACACCAAGTAACAAAGACAGACTCTGATACCCAGTACCACAGACACACACTTACACCAAGTAACAAAGACATGCACTGATACCCAGCAACACAGCACACACTTAGACAAAGTAACAAAGACATACACAGACACCAAGTAACAAAGACATACTCTTAGACCAAGTAACAAAGACATGCACAGACACCAAGTAACAAAGACATACACTTACACTAAGTAACACAGACATACACTGACCCATGTAACAAAGACACACACTTACACCAAGTACACAGACATACACTGACACCAAGTAACAAAGACATAAACTGACACCCAGTAACACAGACACACACTTACACCAAGTAACAAAAACATACACTGATACTCAGTTACACAGACACACACTTACACCAAGTAACACAGACATACACTGACACCAAGTAACAAAGACATACAGTGATACCAAGTTACAAAGACATACACTGACACCAAGTAACAAAGACATACACTGATACCCAGTAACACAGACACACACTTACACCAAGTAACAAAGACAGACAATGACATCAAGTAACAAAGACATACACTGATACCCAGTAACACAGACACACACTTACACCAAGTAACACAGACATACACTGACACCAAGTAACAAAGACATACACTTACACCAAGTAACACAGACATACACAGACACAAAGTAACAAAGACGTACACTGATACCCAGTAACGCAGAGACACACTTACACCAAGTAACAAAGACTTCCACTGACACCAAGTAACAAAGTCATACACATACACCAAGTAACAAAGACAGACACTGACATCAAGTAACAAAGACATACACTTACACCAAGTAACACAGACATACACTGACACGAAGTAACACAGACAGACACTGACACCAATTACAAATACATACACTGACACCAAGTAACAAAGACATACTCTGATACCCAGTAACACAGACACACACTTACACCAAGTAACACAGACAGACACTTTCACCAAGTAACAAAGACAGACAATGACACCAAGTAACAAAGACAAACACTGATACCCAGGATCACAGACACACACTTACACCAAGTAACAGAGACATACACTGACACCAAGTAACAAAGACATACACTTACACCAAGTAACAAAGACATACACTGACACCAAGTAACAAAGACATACACTTACACCAAGTAACACAGACATACAATGACACCCAGTAACAAAGACGCACACATACATGAAGTACACAGACAGACACTGACACCAAGTAACAAAGACATACACTGATACCCAGAAACACAGACACATACTTACACCAAGTAACAAAGACAGACACTGATACCCAGTAACACAGACACACACTAACATCAAATCACAAAGACATACAATGACACCCAGTAGCAAGGACAAACACTGACACCCAGTAACAAAGACACACACTGACACCAAGTAACAAAGACACACACTTACACCAAGTAACAAAGACATACACAGACACCAAGTAACAAAGACAGACACTGATACCCAGTAACACAGGCACACACTTAGACAAAGTAACAAAGACATACACAGACACCAAGTAACAAAGACATACACTTACACCAAGTAACAAAGACATGCACAGACACCAAGTAACAAAGACATACACTTACACCAAGTAACACAGACATACACTGACACCAAGTAACAAAGACATACACTTACAACAAGTAACAAAGACATACACAGACACCAAGTAACAAAGACAGACACTGATACCCAGTAACACAGACATACACTTACACGAAGTATCAAAGACATACACTGACACCAAGTAGCAAAGACAAACACTGACACCAAGTAACAAAGACATACACTTACACCATGTAACACAGACATACACTGACACCAAGTAACAAAGACATACACTGATACCCAGTAACACAGACACACACTTACACCAAGTAACACAGACATACAGTGACACCAAGTAACAAAGACATACACTGACACCAAGTAACAAAGACATACACTGATACCCAGTAACACAGACACACACTTACACCAAGTAACACAGACATACAGTGACACCAAGTAACAAAGACATACACTGACACCAAGTAACAAAGACAGACACTGATACCCAGTAACACAGACATACACTTACACGAAGTATCAAAGACATACACTGACACCAAGTAGCAAAGACAAACACTGACACCAAGTAACAAAGACATACACTTACACCATGTAACACAGACATACACTGACACCAAGTAACAAAGACATACACTGATACCCAGTAACACAGACACACACTTACACCAAGTAACACAGACATACAGTGACACCAAGTAACAAAGACATACACTGACACCAAGTAACAAAGACATACACTGATACCCAGTAACACAGACACACACTTACACCAAGTAACACAGACATACAGTGACACCAAGTAACAAAGACATACACTGACACCAAGTAACAAAGACATACACTGATACCCAGTAACACAGACACACACTTACACCAAGGAACAAAGACATGCACTGATACCCAGCAACACAGGCACACACTTAGGCAAAGTAACAAAGACATACACAGACACCAAGTAACAAAGACATACACTTACACCAAGTAACAAAGACATGCACAGACACCAAGTAACAAAGACATACACTTATTCCAAGTAACACAGACATACACTGACACCAAGTAACAAAGACATACACTTACAACAAGTAACAAAGACATACACAGACACCAAGTAACAAAGACAGACACTGACACCCAGTAACACAGACATACACTTACACTAAGTATCAAAGACATACACTGACACCAAGTAACAAAGACATACACTTACACCAAGTAACACAGACATACACTGACACCAAGTAACAAAGACATACACTGATACCCAGTAACACAGACACACACTTACACCAAGCAACACAGACATACACTGACACCAAGTAACAAAGACATACACTTACACCAAGTTACAAAGACATGCACTGACACCAAGTAACAAAGACATACACTTACACCCAGTAACAAAGACATACACTGACACCAAGTAACAAAGACACACACTTACACCAAGTACACAGACATACACTGACACCAATTAACAATGACATACACTGATACCCAGTAACACAGACACACACCAACTTCAAGTAACAAAGACAGACACTGATAGCCAGGAACACAGACACACACTAACACCAAGTCACAACGACATACACTGACACCCAGTAACAAAGACAAACACTTATACCCAGTAACAAAGACAAACACTGACACGAAGTAACAAAGACACACACAGACACCAAGTAACAAAGACATACACAGACACCAAGTAACAACGACATGCACTGATACCCAGTAACACAGACACACACTTACACCAAGTAACAAAGACATACACTGATACCCAGCAACACAGACACACACTGACACCAAGTATCACAGACATACATAGACACCAAGTAACAAAGACATACACTGATACCCAGTAACGCAGACACACACTTACACCGAGTAACAAAGACATACACTGACATCAAGTAGCAAAGACTTACACTTACACCAAGTAACAAAGACACACTGACACCAAGTAACAAAGCCATACACTAACACAAAGTAACAAAGACACACACTTACACCAATTAACACAGACATACACTGACACCAAGTAACAAAGACATACACTGATACCCAGTAACACAGTCACACACTTACAACAAGTAAGAATGAGAGACACTGATACCCAGTAACACATACACACACTTACACCAAGTAACAAGGACATACACTGACACCAAGTAACAAAGAAATTCACTGATACCCAGTAACACAGACACACACTTACACCAAGTAACAAAGACAGACAATGACACCAAGTAACAAAGACAAGCACTGATACCCAGTAACACAGACACACATTTACACCAAGTAACACAGACACACACTTACACCAAGTAACAAGGACATACACTGACACCAAGTAACAAAGAAATTCACTGATACCCAGTAACACAGACACACACTTACACCAAGTAACAAAGACAGACAATGACACCAAGTAACAAAGACATCCACTGACACCAAGTAACAAACACACACACTGATACCCAGTAACACAGACACACACTTACACCAAGTAACACAGACATACGCTAACACCAAGTAACAAAGACATACACTGACACCAAGTAACAAAGACATACACTTACACCAAGTAACAAAGACATACACTGACACCAAGTAACAAAGACAGACAATGACACCAAGTGACACAGACATACACTGATACCCAGTAACAGAGACACACACTTACACCAAGTAACAAAGACAGACAATGACACCAAGTAACAAAGACAAGCACTTACACCAAGTTACAAAGACATGCACTGACACCAAGTAACAAAGACATACACTTAGACCCAGTAACAAAGACAGACACTGAAACCAAGGAACAAAGACATACACTTACACCAAGTAACACTGACATACACTGACACCAAGTAACAAAGACACACACTTACACCAAGTAACAAAGACATACACTGATACCCAGCAACACAGACACACACTTACAACAAGTATCACAGACATACATAGACACCAAGTAACAAAGACATACACTGATACCCAGTAACACAGTCACACACTTACAACAAGTAAGAATGAGAGACACTGATACCCAGTAACACATACACACACTTACACCAAGTAACAAGGACATACACTGACACCAAGTAACAAAGAAATTCACTGATACCCAGTAACACAGACACACACTTACACCAAGTAACAAAGACAGACAATGACACCAAGTAACAAAGACAAGCACTGATACCCAGTAACACAGACACACATTTACACCAAGTAACACAGACACACACTTACACCAAGTAACAAGGACATACACTGACACCAAGTAACAAAGAAATTCACTGATACCCAGTAACACAGACACACACTTACACCAAGTAACAAAGACAGACAATGACACCAAGTAACAAAGACATCCACTGACACCAAGTAACAAACACACACACTGATACCCAGTAACACAGACACACACTTACACCAAGTAACACAGACATACGCTAACACCAAGTAACAAAGACATACACTGACACCAAGTAACAAAGACATACACTTACACCAAGTAACAAAGACATACACTGACACCAAGTAACAAAGACAGACAATGACACCAAGTGACACAGACATACACTGATACCCAGTAACAGAGACACACACTTACACCAAGTAACAAAGACAGACAATGACACCAAGTAACAAAGACAAGCACTTACACCAAGTTACAAAGACATGCACTGACACCAAGTAACAAAGACATACACTTAGACCCAGTAACAAAGACAGACACTGAAACCAAGGAACAAAGACATACACTTACACCAAGTAACACTGACATACACTGACACCAAGTAACAAAGACACACACTTACACCAAGTAACAAAGACATACACTGATACCCAGCAACACAGACACACACTTACAACAAGTATCACAGACATACATAGACACCAAGTAACAAAGACATACACTGATACCCAGTAACACAGACACACACTTACACCGAGTAACAAAGACATACACTGACACCAAGTAACAAAGACATACACTTACACAAAGTAACAAAGACACACACTTACACCAATTAACACAGACATACACTGACACCAAGTAACAAAGACATACACTGATACCCAGTAACACAGTCACACACTTACAACAAGTAACAATGACAGACACTGATACCCAGTAACACATACACACGCTTACACCAAGTCACAAAGACATACACTGACACCCAGTAACAAAGGCATACACTGACACCCAGTAATAAAGACACACAATGACACCAAGTAACAAAGGCACACACTGACAGCAAGTAACAAAGACATACACTGATACCCAGTAACACAGACACTCCCTTACACCAAGTAACAAGGACATACACTGACACCAAGTAACAAAGAAATTCACTGATACCCAGTAACACAGACACACACTTACACCAAGTAACACAGACATACACTGACACCAAGTAACAAAGACATACACTGATACCCAGTAACACAGACACACACTTACACCAAGTAACACAGACATACACTGACACCAAGTAACAAAGACATCCACTGACACCAAGTAACAAAGACATACACTGATACCCAGTAACACAGACACACACTTACACCAAGTAACAAAGACATACACTTACACCAAGTTACAAAGACTTGCACTGACACCAAGTAACAAAGACATACACTTACACCCAGTAACAAAGACATACACTGAAACCAAGGAACAAAGACATACACTTACACCAAGTAACACTGACATACACTGACACCAAGTAACAAAGACACACACTTACACCAAGTACACAGACATACACTGACACCAATTAACAAAGACATACACTGATACCCAGTAACACAGACACACACTTACTCCAAGTAACAAAGACAGACACTGATACCCAGTAACACAGACACACACTAACACCAAGTCACAAAGACATACACTGACACCCAGTAACAAAGACAAACACTGACACCCAGTAACAAAGACACACACTGACACGAAGTAACAAAGACACACACTTACACCAAGTAACAAAGACATACACTGATACCCAGCAACACAGACACATACTTACACCAAGTATCACAGACATACACAGACACCAAGTAACAAAGACATACACTGATACCCAGTAACACAGACACACACTTACACCATGTAACAAAGACATACAATGACACCTAGTAACAAAGACATAAACTGACACCAAGTAGCAAAGACTTACACTTACACCAAGTAACAAAGACATACACTGACACCAAGTAACAAAGACATACACTTACACCAAGTAACAAAGACATACTCTGACACCAAGTAGCAAAGACGTACACTTACATAAATTAACAAAGACATCCACTGATACCAAGTAACAAAGACATACACTGATACCCAGTAACACAGACACACACTTACACCAAGGAACAAAGACATACACTGATACTCAGTTACACAGACACACATGGATACCAAGTAACAAAGGCATACACTGACACCCAGTAACAAAGACACACACTTACACCAAGTAACAAAGACATACACTGACACCAAGTAACAAAGACATACACTGATACCCAGTAACAAAGACATACACTTACACCAAGTAACAAAGACATACACTGACACCAAGTAACAAAGACAGACAATGACACCAAGTAACACAGACATACACTGATACCCAGTAACAGAGACACACACTTACACCAAGTAACAAAGACAGACAATGACACCAAGTAACAAAGACAAGCACTTACACCAAGTTACAAAGACATGCACTGACACCAAGTAACAAAGACATACACTTAGACCCAGTAACAAAGACATACACTGAAACCAAGGAACAAAGACATACACTTACACCAAGTAACACTGACATACACTGACACCAAGTAACAAAGACACACACTTACACCAAGTAACAAAGACATACACTGATACCCAGCAACGCAGACACACACTTCCACCAAGTATCACAGACATACATAGACACCAAGTAACAAAGACATACACTGATACCCAGTAACACAGACACACACTTACACCGAGTAACAAAGACATACACTGACATCAAGTAGCAAAGACTTACACTTACACCAAGTAACAAAGACATACACTGACACCAAGTAACAAAGACATACACTGACACAAAGTAACAAAGACACACACTTACACCAATTAACACAGACACACACTGACACCAAGTAACAAAGACATACACTGATACCCAGTAACACAGTCACACACTTACAACAGGTAACAATGACAGACACTGATACCCAGTAACACATACACACGCTTACACCAAGTCACAAAGACATACACTGACACCCAGTAACAAAGGCATACACTGACACCCAGTAACAAAGACACACAATGACACCAAGTAACAAAGGCACACACTGACACCAAGTAACAAAGACATACACTGATACCCAGTAACACAGACACACCCTTACACCAAGTAACAAGGACATACACTGACACCAAGTAACAAAGAAATTCACTGATACCCAGTAACACAGACACACACTAACACCAAGTAACACAGACATACACTGACACCAAGTAACAAAGACATACACTGATACCCAGTAACACAGACACACACTTACACCAAGTAACACAGACATACACTGACACCAAGTAACAAAGACATCCACTGATACCCAGCAACACAGACACACACTTACAACAAGTATCACAGACATACATAGACACCAAGTAACAAAGACATACACTGATACCCAGTAACACAGACACACACTTACACCGAGTAACAAAGACATACACTAACATCAAGTAGCAAAGACTTACACTTACACCAAGTAACAAAGACATACACTGACACCAAGTAACAAAGACATACACTTACACAAAGTAACAAAGACACACACTTACACCAATTAACACAGACATACACTGACACCAAGTAACAAAGACATACACTGATACCCAGTAACACAGTCACACACTTACAACAAGTAACAATGACAGACACTGATACCCAGTAACACATACACACGCTTACACCAAGTCACAAAGACATACACTGACACCCAGTAACAAAGGCATACACTGACACCCAGTAACAAAGACACACAATGACACCAAGTAACAAAGGCACACACTGACACCAAGTAACAAAGACATACACTGATACCCAGTAACACAGACACACCCTTACACCAAGTAACAAGGACATACACTGACACCAAGTAACAAAGAAATTCACTGATACCCAGTAACACAGACACACACTTACACCAAGTAACACAGACATACGCTGACACCAAGTAACAAAGACATACACTGATACCCAGTAACACAGACACACACTTACACCAAGTAACACAGACATACACTGACACCAAGTAACAAAGACATCCACTGACACCAAGTAACAAAGACATACACTGATACCCAGTAACACAGACACACACTTACACCAAGTAACAAAGACATACACTTACACCAAGTTACAAAGACTTGCACTGACACCAAGTAACAAAGACATACACTTACACCCAGTAACAAACACATACACTGAAACCAAGGAACAAAGACATACACTTACACCAAGTAACACTGACATACACTGACACCAAGTAACAAATACACACACTTACACCAAGTACACAGACATACACTGACACCAATTAACAAAGACATACACTGATACCCAGTAACACAGACACACACTTACTCCAAGTAACAAAGACAGACACTGATACCCAGTAACACAGACACACACTAACACCAAGTCACAAAGACATACACTGACACCCAGTAACAAAGACAAACACTGACACCCAGTAACAAAGACACACACTGACACGAAGTAACAAAGACACACACTTACACCAAGTAACAAAGACATACACTGATACCCAGCAACACAGACACATACTTACACCAAGTATCACAGACATACACAGACACCAAGTAACAAAGACATACACTGATACCCAGTAACACAGACACACACTTACACCATGTAACAAAGACATACAATGACACCTAGTAACAAAGACATAAACTGACACCAAGTAGCAAAGACTTACACTTACACCAAGTAACAAAGACATACACTGACACCAAGTAACAAAGACATACACTTACACCAAGTAACAAAGACATACTCTGACACCAAGTAGCAAAGACGTACACTTACATCAATTAACAAAGACATCCACTGATACCAAGTAACAAAGACATACACTGATACCCAGTAACACAGACACACACTTACACCAAGGAACAAAGACATACACTGATACTCAGTTACACAGACACACATGGATACCAAGTAACAAAGGCATACACTGACACCCAGTAACAAAGACACACACTGACACCAAGTAACAAAGACATTCACTGATACCCAGTAACACAGACACACACTTACACCAAGTAACAAAGACATACACTGACACCAAGTAACAAAGACATACACTGATACTCAGTAACAAAGACATACACTTACACCACGTAACAAAGACATACACTGACACCAAGTAACAAAGACAGACAATGACACCAAGTAACACAGACACACACTTACACCAAGTAACAAAGACATACACTGACACCAAGTAACAAAGACATACACTGATACTCAGTAACAAAGACATACACTTACACCAAGTAACAAAGACATACACTGATACCCAGTAACACAGACACACACTTACTCCAAGTAACAAAGACAGACACTGATACCCAGTAACACAGACACACACTAACACCAAGTCACAAAGACATACACTGACACCCAGTAACAAAGACAAACACTGACACCCAGTAACAAAGACACACACTGACACGAAGTAACAAAGACACACACTTACACCAAGTAACAAAGACATACACTGATACCCAGCAACACAGACACATACTTACACCAAGTATCACAGACATACACAGACACCAAGTAACAAAGACATACACTGATACCCAGTAACACAGACACACACTTACACCATGTAACAAAGACATACAATGACACCTAGTAACAAAGACATAAACTGACACCAAGTAGCAAAGACTTACACTTACACCAAGTAACAAAGACATACACTGACACCAAGTAACAAAGACATACACTTACACCAAGTAACAAAGACATACTCAGACACCAAGTAGCAAAGACGTACACTTACATCAATTAACAAAGACATCCACTGATACCAAGTAACAAAGACATACACTGATACCCAGTAACACAGACACACACTTACACCAAGGAACAAAGACATACACTGATACTCAGTTACACAGACACACATGGATACCAAGTAACAAAGGCATACACTGACACCCAGTAACAAAGACACACACTGACACCAAGTAACAAAGACATTCACTGATACCCAGTAACACAGACACACACTTACACCAAGTAACAAAGACATACACTGACACCAAGTAACAAAGACATACACTGATACTCAGTAACAAAGACATACACTTACACCAAGTAACAAAGACATACACTGACACCAAGTAACAAAGACAGACAATGACACCAAGTAACACAGACATACACTGATACCCAGTAACAGAGACACACACTTACACCAAGTAACAAAGACAGACAATGACACCAAGTAACAAAGACAAGCACTTACACCAAGTTACAAAGACATGCACTGACACCAAGTAACAAAGACATACACTTAGACCCAGTAACAAAGACATACACTGAAACCAAGGAACAAAGACATACACTTACACCAAGTAACACTGACATACACTGACACCAAGTAACAAAGACACACACTTACACCAAGTAACAAAGACATACACTGATACCCAGCAACGCAGACACACACTTCCACCAAGTATCACAGACATACATAGACACCAAGTAACAAAGACATACACTGATACCCAGTAACACAGACACACACTTACACCGAGTAACAAAGACATACACTGACATCAAGTAGCAAAGACTTACACTTACACCAAGTAACAAAGACATACACTGACACCAAGTAACAAAGACATACACTGACACAAAGTAACAAAGACACACACTTACACCAATTAACACAGACATACACTGACACCAAGTAACAAAGACATACACTGATACCCAGTAACACAGTCACACACTTACAACAGGTAACAATGACAGACACTGATACCCAGTAACACATACACACGCTTACACCAAGTCACAAAGACATACACTGACACCCAGTAACAAAGGCATACACTGACACCCAGTAACAAAGACACACAATGACACCAAGTAACAAAGGCACACACTGACACCAAGTAACAAAGACATACACTGATACCCAGTAACACAGACACACCCTTACACCAAGTAACAAGGACATACACTGACACCAAGTAACAAAGAAATTCACTGATACCCAGTAACACAGACACACACTAACACCAAGTAACACAGACATACACTGACACCAAGTAACAAAGACATACACTGATACCCAGTAACACAGACACACACTTACACCAAGTAACACAGACATACACTGACACCAAGTAACAAAGACATCCACTGACACCAAGTAACAAAGACATACACTGATACCCAGTAACACAGACACACACTTACACCAAGTAACAAAGACATACACTTACACCAAGTTACAAAGACATGCACTGACACCAAGTAACAAAGACATACACTTACACCCAGTAACAAAGACATACACTGAAACCAAGGAACAAAGACATACACTTACACCAAGTAACACTGACATACACTGACACCAAGTAACAAAGACACACACTTACACCAAGTACACAGACATACACTGACACCAATTAACAAAGACATACACTGATACCCAGTAACACAGACACACACTTACTCCAAGTAACAAAGACAGACACTGATACCCAGTAACACAGACACACACTAACACCAAGTCACAAAGACAGACACTGACACCCAGTAACAAAGACAAACACTGACACCCAGTAACAAAGACACACACTGACACGAAGTAACAAAGACACACACTTACACCAAGTAACAAAGACATACACTGATACCCAGCAACACAGACACATACTTACACCAAGTATCACAGACATACACATACACCAAGTAACAAAGACATACACTGATACCCAGTAACACAGACACACACTTACACCATGTAACAAAGACATACAATGACACCTAGTAACAAAGACATAAACTGACACCAAGTAGCAAAGACTTACACTTACACCAAGTAACAAAGACATACACTGACACCAAGTAACAAAGACATACACTTACACCAAGTAACAAAGACATACTCTGACACCAAGTAGCAAAGACTTACACTTACATCAAGTAACAAAGACATCCACTGATACCAAGTAACAAAGACATACACTGATACCCAGTAACACAGACACACACTTACACCAAGGAACAAAGACATACACTGATACTCAGTTACACAGACACACATGGATACCAAGTAACAAAGGCATACACTGACACCCAGTAACAAAGACACACACTGACACCAAGTAACAAAGACACACATTTCCACCAAGTAACAGAGACATGCACTGACACCAAGTAACAAAGACATACACTTACACCAAGTAACAAAGACATGCACTGACACCAAGTAACAAAGACATACACTTACACCCAGTAACAAAGACATACACTGACACGAAGTAACAAAGACATACACTGACAGCAAGTAACAAAGACATACACTGATACCCAGTAACACAGACAAACACTTACACCAAGGAACAAAGACATACACTGATACTCAGTAACACAGACACACACTTACACCAAGTAACAAAGACATACACTGACACCAAGTAACAAAGACATACACTGACACCAAGTAACAAAGACATACACTGATACCCAGTAACACAGACACACACTTACACCAAGTAACACAGATATACGCTGACACCAAGTAACAAAGACACACACTTACACCAAGTAACAAAGACAGACAATGACACCAAGTAACAAAGACAAGCACTGATACCCAGTAACACAGACACACATTTCCACCAAGTAACAGAGACATGCACTGACACCAAGTAACAAAGACATACACTTACACCAAGTAACAAAGACATGCACTGACACCAAGTAACAAAGACATACACTTACACCCAGTAACAAAGACATACACTGACACGAAGTAACAAAGACATACACTTACACCAAGTAACACAGACATACACTGACACCAAGTAACAAAGACACACACTCACACCAAGTACACAGACATACACTGACTCCAATTAACAAAGACATACACTGATACCCAGTAACACAGACACACACCAACTCCAAGTAACAAAGACAGACACTGATACCCAGGAACACAGACACACACTAACACCAAGTCACAAAAACATACACTGACACCCAGTAACAAAGACAAACACTTACACCCAGTAACAAAGACACACACTGACACGAAGTAACAAAGACACACACTGACACCAAGTAACAAAGACATACACAGACACCACGTAACAACGACATGCACTGATACCCAGTAACACAGACACACACTTACACCAAGTAACAAAGACATACACTGATACCCAGCAACACAGACACACACTTACACCAAGTATCACAGACATACATAGACACCAAGTAACAAAGACATACACTGATACCCAGTAACACAGACACACACTTACACCGAGTAACAAAGACATACACTGACATCACGTAGCAAAGACTTGCACTTACACCAAGTAACAAAGACATACACTGACACCAAGTAACAAAGACATACACTTACACAAAGTAACAAAGACACACACTTACACCAATTAAAACAGACATACACTGACACCAAGTAACAAAGACATACACTGATACCCAGTAACACAGTCACATACTTACAACAAGTAACAATGACAGACACTGATACCCAGTAACACATACACACGCTTACACCAAGTCACAAAGACATACACTGACACCCAGTAACAAAGGCATACACTGACACCCAGTAACAAAGACACACAATGACACCTAGTAACAAAGGCACACACTGACACCAAGTAACAAAGACATACACTGATACCCAGTAACACAGACACACCCTTACACCAAGTAACAAGGACATACACTGACACCAAGTAACAAAGAAATTCACTGATACCCAGTAACACAGACACACACTTACACCAAGTAACACAGACATACACTGACACCAAGTAACAAAGACATACACTGATACCCAGTAACACAGACACACACTTACACCAAGTAACACAGACATACACTGACACCAAGTAACAAAGACATCCACTGACACCAAGTAACAAAGACATACACTGATACCCAGTAACACAGACACACACTTACACCAAGTAACAAAGACATACACTTACACCAAGTTACAAAGACATGCACTGACACCAAGTAACAAAGACATACACTTAGACCCAGTAACAAAGACATACACTGAAACCAAGGAACAAAGACATACACTTACACCAAGTAACACTGACATACACTGACACCAAGTAACAAAGACACACACTCACACCAAGTAACAAAGACATACACTGATACCCAGCAACACAGACACACACTTACACCAAGTATCACAGACATACATAGACACCAAGTAACAAAGACATACACTGATACCCAGTAACACAGACACACACTTACACCGAGTAACAAAGACATACACTGACATCAAGTAGCAAAGACTTACACTTACACCAAGTAACAAAGACATATACTGACACTAAGTAACAAAGACATACACTTACACAAAGTAACAAAGACACACACTTACACCAATTAACACAGACATACACTGACACCTAGTAACAAAGACATACACTGATACCCAGTAACACAGTCACACACTTACAACAAGTAACAATGACAGACACTGATACCCAGTAACACATACACACGCTTACACCAAGTCACAAAGACATACACTGACACCCAGTAACAAAGGCATACACTGACACCCAGTAACAAAGACATACAATGACACCAAGTAACAAAGGCACACACTGACACCAAGTAACAAAGACATACACTTAGACCCAGTAACAAAGACATACACTGAAACCAAGGAACAAAGACATACACTTACACCAAGTAACACTGACATACACTGACACCAAGTAACAAAGACACACACTCACACCAAGTAACAAAGACATACACTGATACCCAGCAACACAGACACACACTTACACCAAGTATCACAGACATACATAGACACCAAGTAACAAAGACATACACTGATACCCAGTAACACAGACACACACTTACACCGAGTAACAAAGACATACACTGACATCAAGTAGCAAAGACTTACACTTACACCAAGTAACAAAGACATATACTGACACCAAGTAACAAAGACATACACTTACACAAAGTAACAAAGACACACACTTACACCAATTAACACAGACATACACTGACACCTAGTAACAAAGACATACACTGATACCCAGTAACACAGTCACACACTTACAACAAGTAACAATGACAGACACTGATACCCAGTAACACATACACACGCTTACACCAAGTCACAAAGACATACACTGACACCCAGTAACAAAGGCATACACTGACACCCAGTAACAAAGACACACAATGACACCAAGTAACAAAGGCACACACTGACACCAAGTAACAAAGACATACACTGATACCCAGTAACACAGACACACCCTTACACCAAGTAACAAGGACATACACTGACACCAAGTAACAAAGAAATTCACTGATACCCAGTAACACAGACACACACTTACACCAAGTAACACAGACATACACTGACACCAAGTAACAAAGACATACACTGATACCCAGTAACACAGACACACACCAACTCCAAGTAACACAGACATACACTGATACCCAGTAACACAGACACACCCTTACACCAAGTAACAAGGACATACACTGACACCAAGTAACAAAGAAATTCACTGATACCCAGTAACACAGACACACACTTACACCAAGTAACACAGACATACACTGACACCAAGTAACAAAGACATACACTGATACCCAGTAACACAGACACACACTTACACCAAGTAACACAGACATACACTGACACCAAGTAACAAAGACATCCCCTGACACCAAGTAACAAAGACATGCACTGATACCCAGTAACACAGACACACACTTACACCAAGTAACAAAGACATACACTTACACCAAGTTACAAAGACATGCACTGACACCAAGTAACAAAGACATACACTTACACCCAGTAACAAAGACATACACTGAAACCAAGGAACAAAGACATACACTTACACCAAGTAACACTGACATACACTGACACCAAGTAACAAAGACACACACTTACACCAAGTACACAGACATACACTGACACCAATTAACAAAGACATACACTGATACCCAGTAACACAGACACACACGTACTCCAAGTAACAAAGACAGACACTGATACCCAGTAACACAGACACACACTAACACCAAGTCACAAAGACATACACTGACACCCAGTAACAAAGACAAACACTGACACCCAGTAACAAAGACACACACTGACACGAAGTAACAAAGACACAAACTTACACCAAGTAACAAAGACATACACTGATACCCAGCAACACAGACACATACTTACACCAAGTATCACAGACATACACAGACACCAAGTAACAAAGACATACACTGATACCCAGTAACACAGACACACACTTACACCATGTAACAAAGACATACAATGACACCTAGGAACAAAGACATAAACTGACACCAAGTAGCAAAGACTTACACTTACACCAAGTAACAAAGACATACACTGACACCAAGTAACAAAGACATACACTTACACCAAGTAACAAAGACATACTCTGACACCAAGTAGCAAAGACTTACACTTACATCAAGTAACAAAGACATCCACTGATACCAAGTAACAAAGACATACACTGATACCCAGTAACACAGACACACACTTACACCAAGGAACAAAGACATACACTGATACTCAGTTACACAGACACACATGGATACCAAGTAACAAAGGCATACACTGACACTCAGTAACAAAGACACACACTGACACCAAGTAACAAAGACATTCACTGATACCCAGTAACACAGACACACACTTACACCAAGTAACAAAGACATACACTGACACCAAGTAACAAAGACATACACTGACAGCAAGTAACAAAGACATACACTGATACCCAGTAACACAGACAAACACTTACACCAAGGAACAAAGACATACACTGATACTCAGTAACACAGACACACACTTACACCAAGTAACAAAGACATACACTGACACCAAGTAACAAAGACATACACTGACACCAAGTAACAAAGACATACACTGATACCCAGTAACACAGACACACACTTACACCAAGTAACACAGACATACTCTGACACCAAGTAACAAAGACACACACTTACACCAAGTAACAAAGACAGACAATGACACCAAGTAACAAAGACATACACTGATACCCAGTAACACAGACACACACTTACACCAAGTAACACAGACATACACTGACACCAAGTAACAAAGACATACACTTACACCAAGTAACAAAGACATGCACTGACACCAAGTAACAAAGACATACACTTACACCCAGTAACAAAGACATACACTGACACCAAGTAACAAAGACATACACTTACACCAAGTAACACAGACATACACTGACACCAAGTAACAAAGACACACACTTACACCAAGTACACAGACATACACTGACACCAATTAACAAAGACATACTCTGGTACCCAGTAACACAGACACACACCAACTCCAAGTAACAAAGACAGACACTGATACCCAGGAACACAGACAAACACTGATACCCAGGAACAAAGACACACACTGACACGAAGTAACAAAGACACACACTGACACCAAGTAACAAAGACATACACAGACACCAAGTAACAACGACATGCACTGATACCCAGTAACACAGACACACACTTACACCAAGTAACAAAGACATACACTGATACCCAGCAACACAGACACACACTTACACCAAGTATCACAGACATACACAGACACCAAGTAACAAAGCCATACACTGATACCCAGTAACACAGACACACACTTACACCATGTAACAAAGACATACACTGACACCAAGTAACAAAGACACACACTTACACCAAGTAACAAAGACATACACTGATACCCAGTAACAAAGTCACACACTTACAACAAGAAACAATGACAGACACTGATACCCAGTAACACATACACACACTTACACCAAGTCGCAAAGACATACACTGACACCCAGTAACAAAGGCATACACTGACACCCAGTAACAAAGACACACAATGACACCAAGTAACAAAGGCACACACTGACACTAAGTAACAAAGACATACACTGATACCCAGTAACACAGACACACACTTACACCAAGTAACAAGGACATACACTGACACCAAGTAACAAAGAAATTCACTGATACCCAGTAACACAGACACAAACTTACACCATGTAACAAAGACATACACTGACACCCAGAAACACAGACACACACTTACACCAAGTAACAAAGACATACACTGATACTCAGTTAAACAGACACACATGGATACCAAGTAACAAAGGCATACACTGACACCCAGTAACAAAGACACACACTGACACCAAGTAACAAAGACATTCACTGATACCCAGTAACACAGACACACACTTACACCAAGTAACAAAGACATACACTGACACCAAGTAACAAAGACATACACTGACAGCAAGTAACAAAGACATACACTGATACCCAGTAACACAGACAAACACTTACACCAAGGAACAAAGACATACACTGATACTCAGTAACACAGACACACACTTACACCAAGTAACAAAGATATACACTGACACCAAGTAACAAAGACATACACTGACACCAAGTAACAAAGACAGACAATGACACCAAGTAACACAGACATACACTGATACCCAGTAACACAGACACACACTTACACCAAGTAACACAGACACTCTCTTTCACCAAGTAACAAAGACAGACAATGACACCAAGTAACAAAGACATACACTGACACCCAGAAACACAGACACACACTTACACCAAGTAACAAAGACATACACTGATACTCAGTTACACAGACACACATGGATACCAAGTAACAAAGGCATACACTGACACCCAGTAACAAAGACACACACTGACACCAAGTAACAAAGACATTCACTGATACCCAGTAACACAGACACACACTTACACCAAGTAACAAAGACATACACTGACACCAAGTAACAAAGACATACACTGACAGCAAGTAACAAAGACATACACTGATACCCAGTAACACAGACAAACACTTACACCAAGGAACAAAGACATACACTGATACTCAGTAACACAGACACACACTTACACCAAGTAACAAAGACATACACTTACACCAAGTAACAAAGACATACACTGACACCAAGTAACAAAGACATACACTGATACCCACTAACACAGACACACAATTACACCAAGTAACACAGACATACACTGACACCAAGTAATAAAGACATACACTGACACCAAGTAACAAAGACATACACTGATACCCAGTAACACAGACACACACTTACACCAAGTAACAAAGACAGACAATGACACCAAGTAACAAAGACATACACTTACACCAAGTAACACAGACATACACTGACCCAAGTAACAAAGACACACACTTACACCAAGTAACAAAGACAGACAATGACACCAAGTAACAAAGACATACACTGATACCCAGTAACACAGACAAACACTTACACCAAGTAACAGAGACATACACTGACACCAAGTAACAAAGACATACACTGATACCCACTAACACAGACACACACTTACACCAAGTAACAGAGACATACACTGACACCAAGTAACAAACACATACACTTACACCAAGTAACAAAGACATGCACTGACACCAAGTAACAAAGACATACACTTACACCAAGTAACAAAAACATACACAGACACCAAGTAACAAAGACATACACTTACACCAAGTAACACAAACATACACTGACACCAAGTCACAAAGGCACACACTTACACCAAGTACACAGACATACACTGACACCAAATAACTAAGACATACACTGACACCCAGGAACTCAGACACACATTTACACCAAGTAACAAAGACAGAAACTGATACCAAGTAACACAGACACACAATTACACCAAGTAACAAGGACATACACTGATACTCAGTTACACAGACACACACCTACACCAACTAACAAAGACATACACTGACACCAAGTTACAAAGACATACACGGATACCCAATCACACAGACACACACTTACACCAAGTAACAAAGACTTACACTGATACCCAGTTACACAGACACACACTTACACCAAGTAACACAGACATACACAGACACCAAGTAACAAAGACTTACACTGATACCCAGTAACACAGAGAAACACTTACACCAAGTAACAAAGACTTACACTGATACCCAGCAACACAGACACACACTTACACCAAGTAACAAAGACATACACTGATACCCAGTTACACAGACACACACTTACACCAAGTAACACAGACGTATACAGACACCAAGTAACAAAGACGTCCACTGATACCCAGTAACACAGAGACACACTTACACCAATTAACAAAGACATACACTGACACCAAGTTACAAAGACATACACAGACACCAAGTAACAAAGACTTACACTGATACCCAGTAACACAGAGAAACACTTACACCAAGTAACAAAGACTTACACTGATACCCAGCAACACAGACACACACTTACACCAAGTAACAAAGACATACACTGATACCCAGTTACACAGACACACACTTACACCAAGTAACACAGACATATACAGACACCAAGTAACAAAGACGTCCACTGATACCCAGTAACACAGAGACACACTTACACCAATTAACAAAGACATACACTGACACCAAGTAACAAAGACATACACTTACACCAAGTAACAAAGACATACACTGACACCAAGTAACAAAGACAGACAATGACACCAAGTAACACAGACATACACTGATACCCAGTAACACAGACACACACTTACACCAAGTAACACAGACACTCTCTTTCACCAAGTAACAAAGACAGACAATGACACCAAGTAACAAAGACATACACTGACACCCAGAAACACAGACACACACTTACACCAAGTAACAAAGACATACACTGATACTCAGTTACACAGACACACATGGATACCAAGTAACAAAGGCATACACTGACACCCAGTAACAAAGACACACACTGACACCAAGTAACAAAGACATTCACTGATACCCAGTAACACAGACACACACTTACACCAAGTAACAAAGACATACACTGACACCAAGTAACAAAGACATACACTGATACTCAGTTACACAGACACACATGGATACCAAGTAACAAAGGCATACACTGACACCCAGTAACAAAGACACACACTGACACCAAGTAACAAAGACATTCACTGATACCCAGTAACACAGACACACACTTACACCAAGTAACAAAGACATACACTGACACCAAGTAACAAAGACATACACTGACAGCAAGTAACAAAGACATACACTGGTACCCAGTAACACAGACAAACACTTACACCAAGGAACAAAGACATACACTGATACTCAGTAACACAGACACACACTTACACCAAGTAACAAAGACATACACTGACACCAAGTAACAAAGACATACACTGACACCAAGTAACAAAGACATACACTGATACCCACTAACACAGACACACAATTACACCAAGTAACACAGACATACACTGACACCAAGTAATAAAGACATACACTGACACCAAGTAACAAAGACATACACTGATACCCAGTAACACAGACACACACTTACACCAAGTAACAAAGACAGACAATGACACCAAGTAACAAAGACATACACTTACACCAAGTAACACAGACATACACTGACCCAAGTAACAAAGACACACACTTACACCAAGTAACAAAGACAGACAATGACACCAAGTAACAAAGACATACACTGATACCCAGTAACACAGACAAACACTTACACCAAGTAACAGAGACATACACTGACACCAAGTAACAAAGACATACACTGATACCCAGTTACACAGACACACACTTACACCAAGTAACAGAGACATACACTGACACCAAGTAACAAAGACATACACTTACACCAAGTAACAAAGACATGCACTGACACCAAGTAACAAAGACATACACTTACACCAAATAACAAAAACATACACAGACACCAAGTAACAAAGACATACACTTACACCAAGTAACACAAACATACACTGACACCAAGTCACAAAGGCACACACTTACACCAAGTACACAGACATACACTGACACCAAATAACTAAGACATACACTGACACCCAGGAACTCAGACACACATTTACACCAAGTAACAAAGACAGAAACTGATACCCAGTAACACAGACACACAATTACACCAAGTAACAAGGACATACACTGATACTCAGTTACACAGACACACACCTACACCAACTAACAAAGACATACACTGACACCAAGTTACAAAGACATACACGGATACCCAATCACACAGACACACACTTACACCAAGTAACAAAGACTTACACTGATACCCAGTTACACAGACACACACTTACACCAAGTAACACAGACATACACAGACACCAAGTAACAAAGACGTACACTGATACCCAGTAACACAGAGAAACACTTACACCAAGTAACAAAGACATACACTGATACCCAGCAACACAGACATACACTTACACCAAGTAACAAAGACATACACTGATACCCAGTGACACAGACACACACTTACACCAAGTAACACAGACATATACAGACCCCAAGTAACAAAGACGTCCACTGATACCCAGTAACACAGAGACACACTTACACCAATTAACAAAGACATACACTGACACCAAGTAACAAAGACATACACTTACACCAAGTAACAAAGACATACACTGACACCAAGTAACAAAGACAGACAATGACACCAAGTAACACAGACATACACTGATACCCAGTAACACAGACACACACTGACACCAAGTAACACAGACACACTCTTTCACCAAGTAACAAAGTTAGACAATGACACCAAGTAACAAAGACATACACTGATACCCAGTAACACAGACACACACTTACACCAATTAACAGAGACATACACTGACACCAAGTAACAAAGACATACACTTACACCAAGTAACAAAGACATGCACTGACACCAAAAAACAAAGACATACACTTACACCAAGTAACAAAGACAGACACTGACACCAAGTAACAAAGACATACACTTACACCAAGTAACACAGACATACACTGACACCCAGTAACAAAGACGCACACATGCACCAAGTACACAGACATACACTGACACCAAGTAACAAAGACATACACTGATACCCAGTAACACAGACACACACTTACACCAAGTAACAAAGACAGACACTGATACCCAGTAACACAGACACACACTAACACCAAGTCACAAAGACATACACTGACACCCAGAAACACAGACACACACTTACACCAAGTAACAAAGACATACACTGTTACTCAGTTACACAGACACACATGGATACCAAGTAACAAAGGCATACACTGACACCCAGTAACAAAGACACACACTGACACCAAGTAACAAAGACATTCACTGATACCCAGTAACACAGACACACACTTACACCAAGTAACAAAGACATACACTGACACCAAGTAACAAAGACATACACTGACAGCAAGTAACAAAGACATACACTGATACCCAGTAACACAGACAAACACTTACACCAAGGAACAAAGACATACACTGATACTCAGTAACACAGACACACACTTACACCAAGTAACAAAGACATACACTGACACCAAGTAACAAAGACATACACTGATACCCACTAACACAGACACACAATTACACCAAGTAACACAGACATACACTGACACCAAGTAATAAAGACATACACTGACACCATGTAACAAAGACATACACTGATACCCAGTAACACAGACACACACTTACACCAAGTAACAAAGACAGACAATGACACCAAGTAACAAAGACATACACTTACACCAAGTAACACAGACATACACTGACCCAAGTAACAAAGACACACACTTACACCAAGTAACAAAGACAGACAATGACACCAAGTAACAAAGACATACACTGATACCCAGTAACACAGACACACACTTACACCAAGTAACAGAGACATACACTGACACCAAGTAACAAAGACATACACTGATACCCAGTAACACAGACACACACTTGCACCAAGTAACAGAGACATACACTGACACCAAGTAACAAACACATACACTTACACCAAGTAACAAAGACATGCACTCACACCAAGTAACAAAGACATACACTTACACCAAGTAACAAAAACATACACAGACACCAAGTAACAAATACATACACTTACACCAAGTAACACAAACATGCACTGACACCAAGTCACAAAGGCACACACTTACACCAAGTACACAGACATACACTGACACCAAATAACTAAGACATACACTGACACCCAGGAACTCAGACACACATTTACACCAAGTAACAAAGACAGAAACTGATACCCAGTAACACAGACACACACTTACACCAAGTAACAAAGACATACACTGACACCAAGTAACAAAGACATACACTGACAGCAAGTAACAAAGACATACACTGATACCCAGTAACACAGACAAACACTTACACCAAGGAACAAAGACATACACTGATACTCAGTAACACAGACACACACTTACACCAAGTAACAAAGACATACACTGACACCAAGTAACAAAGACATACACTGATACCCACTAACACAGACACACAATTACACCAAGTAACACAGACATACACTGACACCAAGTAATAAAGACATACACTGACACCATGTAACAAAGACATACACTGATACCCAGTAACACAGACACACACTTACACCAAGTAACAAAGACAGACAATGACACCAAGTAACAAAGACATACACTTACACCAAGTAACACAGACATACACTGACCCAAGTAACAAAGACACACACTTACACCAAGTAACAAAGACAGACAATGACACCAAGTAACAAAGACATACACTGATACCCAGTAACACAGACACACACTTACACCAAGTAACAGAGACATACACTGACACCAAGTAACAAAGACATACACTGATACCCAGTAACACAGACACACACTTACACCAAGTAACAGAGACATACACTGACACCAAGTAACAAACACATACACTTACACCAAGTAACAAAGACATGCACTCACACCAAGTAACAAAGACATACACTTACACCAAGTAACAAAAACATACACAGACACCAAGTAACAAATACATACACTTACACCAAGTAACACAAACATGCACTGACACCAAGTCACAAAGGCACACACTTACACCAAGTACACAGACATACACTGACACCAAATAACTAAGACATACACTGACACCCAGGAACTCAGACACACATTTACACCAAGTAACAAAGACAGAAACTGATACCCAGTAACACAGACACACAATTACACCAAGTAACAAGGACATACACTGATACTCAGTTGCACAGACACACACCTACACCAACTAACAAAGACATTGACTGACACCAAGTTACAAAGACATACACGGATACCCAATCACACAGACACACACTTACACCAAGTAACAAATACTTACACTGATACCCAGTTACACAGACACACACTTACACCAAGTAACACAGACATACACAGACACCAAGTAACAAAGACGTACACTGATACCCAGTAACACAGAGAAACACTTACACCAAGTAACAAAGACATACACTGATACCCAGCAACACAGACACACACTTACACCAAGTAACAAAGACATACACTGATACCCAGTTACACAGACACACACTTACACCAAGTAACACAGACATATACAGACACCAAGTAACAAAGACGTCCACTGATACCCAGTAACACAGAGACACACTTACACCAATTAACAAAGACATACACTGACACCAAGTAACAAAGACATACACTTACACCAAGTAACAAAGACATACACTGACACCAAGTAACAAAGACAGACAATGACACCAAGTAACACAGACATACACTGATACCCAGTAACACAGACACACACTTACACCAATTAACTGAGACATGCACTGACACCAAGTAACAAAGACATACACTTACACCAAGTAACAAAGACATGCACTGACACCAAAAAACAAAGACATACACTTACACCACGTAACAAAGACAGACACTGACACCAAGTAACAAAGACATACACTTACACCAAGTAACACAGACATACACTGACACCCAGTAACAAAGACGCACACATGCACCAAGTACACAGACATACACTGACACCAAGTAACAAAGACATACACTGATACCCAGTAACACAGACACACACTAACACCAAGTCACAAAGACATACACTGACACCAAGTAGCAAGGACAAACACTGACACCCAGGAACAAAGACACACACTGACACCAAGTAACAAAGACACACACTTACACCAAGTAACAAAGACATACACAGACACCAAGTAACAAAGACAGACACTGATACCCAGTAACACAGACACACACTTACACCAAGTAACAAAGACATACACTGATACCCAGCAATACAGGCACACACGGACACAAAGTAACAAAGACATACACAGACACAAAGTAACAAAGACATACACTTACACAAAGTAACAAAGACATGCACAGACACCAAGTAACAAAGACATACACTTACACCAAGTAACACAGACATACATTGACACCAAGTAACAAAGACACACACTTACACCAAGTAACAAAGACATACACAGACACCAAGTATCAAAGACAGACACTGATACCCAGTAACACAGACACACACTTACACCAAGTAACACAGACATACACTGACACCAAGTAACAAAGACATACACTGACACCAAGTAACAAAGACATACACCGATACCCAGTAACACAGACACACACTTACACCAAGTAACAAAGACAGACAATGACACCAAGTAACAAAGACATACACTTACACCAAGTAACAAAGACATGCACTGACACCAAGTAACAAAGACATACACTTACACCCAGTAACAAAGACATACACTGACACCAAGTAACAAAGACATACACTTACACCAAGTAACACAGACATACACTGACACCAAGTAACAAAGACACACACTTACACCAAGTAACACAGACATACACTGACACCAAGTTACAAAGACATACATGGATACCCAATCACACAGACACACACTTACAACAAGTAACAAAGACTTACACTGATACCCAGTTACACAGACACACACTTACACCAAGTAACACAGACATACACGGACACCAAGTGACAAAGACGTACACTTACACCAAGTAACAAAGACATGCACTGACACCAAGTAACAAAGACATACACTTACACCAAGTAACAAAAACATACACAGACACCAAGTAACAAAGACATACACTTACACCAAGTAACACAAACATACACTGACACCAAGTCACAAAGGCACACACTTACACCAAGTACACAGACATACACTGACACCAAATAACTAAGACATACACTGACACCCAGGAACTCAGACACACATTTACACCAAGTAACAAAGACAGAAACTGATACCCAGTAACACAGACACACAATTACACCAAGTAACAAGGACATACACTGATACTCAGTTACACAGACACACACCTACACCAACTAACAAAGACATACACTGACACCAAGTTACAAAGACATACACGGATACCCAATCACACAGACACACACTTACACCAAGTAACAAAGACTTCCACTGATACCCAGTTACACAGACACACACTTACACCAAGTAACACAGACATACACAGACACCAAGTAACAAAGACGTACACTGATACCCAGTAACACAGAGAAACACTTACACCAAGTAACAAAGACATACACTGATACCCAGCAACACAGACACACACTTACACCAAGTAACAAAGACATACACTGATACCCAGTTACACAGACACACACTTACACCAAGTAACACAGACATATACAGACACCAAGTAACAAAGACGTCCACTGATACCCAGTAACACAGAGACACACTTACACCAATTAACAAAGACATACACTGATACCAAGTAACAAAGACATACACTTACACCAAGTAACAAAGACATACACTGACACCAAGTAACAAAGACAGACAATGACACCAAGTAACACAGACATACACTGATACCCAGTAACACAGACACACACTTACACCAAGTAACACAGACACACTCTTTCACCAAGTAACAAAGACAGACAATGACACCAAGTAACAAAGACATACACTGATACCCAGTAACACAGACACACACTTACACCAATTAACAGAGACATACACTGACACCAAGTAACAAAGACATACACTTACACCAAGTAACAAAGACATGCACTGACACCAAAAAACAAAGACATACACTTACACCAAGTAACAAAGACAGACACTGACACCAAGTAACAAAGACATACACTTACACCAAGTAACACAGACATACACTGACACCCAGTAACAAAGACGCACACATGCACCAAGTACACAGACATACACTGACACCAAGTAACAAAGACATACACTGATACCCAGTAACACAGACACACACTAACACCAAGTCACAAAGACATACACTGACACCAAGTAGCAAGGACAAACACTGACACCCAGGAACAAAGACACACACTGACACCAAGTAACAAAGACACACACTTACACCAAGTAACAAAGACATACACAGACACCAAGTAACAAAGACAGACACTGATACCCAGTAACACAGACACACACTTACACCAAGTAACAAAGACATACACTGATACCCAGCAATACAGGCACACACTGACACAAAGTAACAAAGACATACACAGACACCAAGTAACAAACACATACACTTACACAAAGTAACAAAGACATGCACAGACACCAAGTAACAAAGACATACACTTACACCAGGTAACACAGACATACATTGACACCAAGTAACAAAGACACACACTTACACCAAGTAACAAAGACATACACAGACACCAAGTAACAAAGACAGACACTGATACCCAGTAACACAGACATACACTTACACGAAGAATCAAAGACATACACTGACACCAAGTAGCAAAGACTTACAATTACACCAAGTAACAAAGACATCCACTGACACCAAGTAACAAAGACATACACTGATACCCAGTAACACAGACACACACTTACACCAAGTAACACAGACATGCACTGACACCAAGTAACAAAGACATACACTGACACCAAGTAACAAAGACATACACTGATACCCAGTAACACAGACACACACTTACACCAAGTAACAAAGACAGACAATGACACCAAGTAACAAAGACATACACTGATACCCAGTAACACAGACACACACTTACACCAAGTAACAGAGACATACACTGACACCAAGTAACAAAGACATGCACTGACACCAAGTAACAAAGACATAAACTTACACCCAGTAACAAAGACATACACTGACACCAAGTAACAAAGACATACACTTACACCAAGTAACACAGACATACACTGACACCAAGTAACAAAGACACACACTTACACCAAGTAACACAGACATACACTGACACCAAGTTACAAAGACATACACGGATACCCAATCACACAGACACACACTTACACCAAGTAACAAAGACTTACACTGATACCCAGTTACACAGACACACACTTACACCAAGTAACACAGACATACACAGACACCAAGTAACAAAGACGTACACTGATACCCAGTAACACAGAGAAACACTTACACCAAGTAACAAAGACAGACACTGACACCCAGCAACACAGACACACACTTACACCAAGTAACAAAGACATACACTGATACCCAGTTACACGGACACACACTTACACCAAGTAACACAGACATATACAGACACCAAGTAACAAAGACGTCCACTGATACCCAGTAACACAGAGACACACTTACACCAATTAACAAAGACATACACTGACACCAAGTAACAAAGACAAACACTTACACCAAGTAACAAAGACATACACTGACACCAAGTAACAAAGACAGACAATGACACCAAGTAACACAGACATACACTGATACCCAGTAACACAGACACACACTTACACCAAGTAACACAGACACACTCTTTCACCAAGTAACAAAGACAGACAATGACACCAAGTAACAAAGACAATCACTGATACCCAGTAACACAGACACACACTTACACCAATTAACAGAGACATACACTGACACCAAGTAACAAAGACATACACTTACACCAAGTAACAAAGACATGCACTGACACCAAAAAACAAAGACATACACTTACACCAAGTAACAAAGACAGACACTGACACCAAGTAACAAAGACATACACTTACACCAAGTAACACAGACATACACTGACACCCAGTAACAAAGACGCACACATGCACCAAGTGCACAGACATACACTGACACCAAGTAACAAAGACATACACTGATACCCAGTAACACAGACACACACTAACACCAAGTCACAAAGACATACACTGACACCAAGTAGCAAGGACAAACACTGACACCCAGGAACAAAGACACACACTGACACCAAGTAACAAAGACACACACTTACACCAAGTAACAAAGACATACACAGACACCAAGTAACAAAGACAGACACTGATACCCAGTAACACAGACACACACTTACACCAAGTAACAAAGACATACACTGATACCCAGCAATACAGGCACACACTGACACAAAGTAACAAAGACATACACAGACACCAAGTAACAAAGACATACACTTACACAAAGTAACAAAGACATGCACAGACACCAAGTAACAAAGACATACACTTACACCAAGTAACACAGACATACATTGACACCAAGTAACAAAGACACACACTTACACCAAGTAACAAAGACATACACAGACACCAAGTAACAAAGACAGACACTGATACCCAGTAACACAGACACACACTTACACCAAGTAACAAAGACATACACTGATACCCAGCAATACAGGCACACACTGACACAAAGTAACAAAGACATACACAGACACCAAGTAACAAAGACATACACTTACACAAAGTAACAAAGACATGCACAGACACCAAGTAACAAAGACGTACACTTACACCAAGTAACACAGACATACATTGACACCAAGTAACAAAGACATACACTTACACCAAGTAACAAAGACATACACAGACACCAAGTAACAAAGACAGACACTGATACCCAGTAACACAGACATACACTTACACGAAGAATCAAAGACATACACTGACACCAAGTAGCAAAGACTTACAATTACACCAAGTAACAAAGACATCCACTGACACCAAGTAACAAAGACATACACTGATACCCAGTAACACAGACACACACTTACACCAAGTAACACAGACATACACTGACACCAAGTAACAAAGACATACACTGATACCCAGTAACACAGACACACACTTACACCAAGTAACAAAGACAGACAATGACACCAAGTAACAAAGACATACACTGATACCCAGTAACACAGACACACACTTACACCAAGTAACAGAGACATACACTGACACCAAATAACAAAGACATACACTGACACCAAGTAACAAAGACATGCACTGACTCCAAGTAACAAAGACATACACTTACACCAAGTAACACAGACATACACTGACACCAAGTAACAAAGACACACATTTACACCAAGTACACAGACATACACTGACACCAATTAACAAAGACATACACTGATACCCAGTAACACAGACACACACTTACATCAAGTAACAAAGACAGACAATGACACCAAGTAACAAAGACAAGCACTGATACCCAGTAACACAGACACACATTTACACCAAGTAACACAGACACACACTTACACCAGGTAACAAGGACATACACTGACACCAAGTAACAAAGAAATTCACTGATACCCAGTAACACAGACACACAGTTACACCAAGTAACAAAGACATACACTTACACCAAGTAACAAAGACATACACTGACACCAAGTAACAAAGACAGACAATGACACCAAGTAACACAGACATACACTGATACCCAGTAACACAGACACACACTTACACCAAGTAACACAGACACACTCTTTCACCAGGTAACAAAGACAGACAATGACACCAAGTAACAAAAACAATCACTGATACCCAGTAACACAGACACACACTTACACCAATTAACAGAGACATACACTGACACCAAGTAACAAAGACATACACTTACACCAAGTAACAAAGACATGCACTGACACCAAAAAACAAAGACATACACTTACATCAAGTAACAAAGACAGACACTGACACCAAGTAACAAAGACATACACTTACACCAAGTAACACAGACATACACTGACACCCAGTAACAAAGACGCACACATGCACCAAGTACACAGACATACACTGACACCAAGTAACAAAGACATACACTGATACCCAGTAACACAGACACACACTTACACCAAGTAACAAAGACAGACACTGATACCCAGTAACACAGACACACACTAACACCAAGTCACAAAGACATACACTGACACCAAGTAGCAAGGACAAACACTGACACCCAGGAACAAAGACACACACTGACACCAAGTAACAAAGACACACACTTACACCAAGTAACAAAGACATACACAGACACCAAGTAACAAAGACAGACACTGATACCCAGTAACACAGACACACACTTACACCAAGTAACAAAGACATACACTGATACCCAGCAATACAGGCACACACTGACACAAAGTAACAAAGACATACACAGACACCAAGTAACAAAGACATACACTTACACAAAGTAACAAAGACATGCACAGACACCAAGTAACAAAGACGTACACTTACACCAAGTAACACAGACATACATTGACACCAAGTAACAAAGACATACACTTACACCAAGTAACAAAGACATACACAGACACCAAGTAACAAAGACAGACACTGATACCCAGTAACACAGACATACACTTACACGAAGAATCAAAGACATACACTGACACCAAGTAGCAAAGACATACAATTACACCAAGTAACAAAGACATCCACTGACACCAAGTAACAAAGACATACACTGATACCCAGTAACACAGACACACACTTACACCAAGTAACACAGACATACACTGACACCAAGTAACAAAGACATACACTGATACCCAGTAACACAGACACACACTTACACCAAGTAACAAAGACAGACAATGACACCAAGTAACAAAGACATACACTGATACCCAGTAACACAGACACACACTTACACCAAGTAACAGAGACATACACTGACACCAAGTAACAAAGACATACACTTACACCAAGTAACAAAGACATGCACTGACTCCAAGTAACAAAGACATACACTTACACCCAGTAACAAAGACATACACTGACACCAAGTAACAAAGACATACACTTACACCAAGTAACACAGACATACACTGACACCAAGTAACAAAGACACACATTTACACCAAGTACACAGACATACACTGACACCAATTAACAAAGACATACACTGATACCCAGTAACACAGACACACACTTACATCAAGTAACAAAGACAGACAATGACACCAAGTAACAAAGACAAGCACTGATACCCAGTAACACAGACACACATTTACACCAAGTAACACAGACACACACTTACACCAAGTAACAAGGACATACACTGACACCAAGTAACAAAGAAATTCACTGATACCCAGTAACACAGACACACAGTTACACCAAGTAACAAAGACAGACAATGACACCAAGTAACAAAGACATCCACTGACACCAAGTAACAAACACATACACTGATACCCAGTAACACCGACACACACTTACACCAAGTAACACAGACATACGCTGACACCAAGTAACAAAGACATACACTGACACCAAATAACAAAGACATACACTGATACCCAGTAACACAGACACACACTTACACCAAGTAACAAAGACAGACAATGACACCAAGTAACAAAGACAAGCACTGATACCCAGTAACACAGACATACACTGACACGAAGTAACAAAGACATACACTTACACCAAGTTACACAGACATACACTGACACCAAGTAACAAAGACACACACTCACACCAAGTACACAGACATACACTGACTCCAATTAACAAAGACATACACTGATACCCAGTAACACAGACACACACCAACTCCAAGTAACAAAGACAGACACTTATACCCAGGAACACAGACACACACTAACACCAAGTCACAAAGACATGCACTGACACCAAGTAACAAAGACATACACTTACACCCAGTAACAAAGACATACACAGACACCAAGTAACAAAGACATGCACTGACACCAAGTAACAAAGACAGACACTTACACCCAGTAACAAAGACATACAATGACGCGAAGTAACAAAGACATACACTTACACCAAGTAACACAGACATACACTGACACCAAGTAACAAAGACACACACTCACACCAAGTACACAGACATACACTGACTCCAATTAACAAAGACATACACTGATACCCAGTAACACAGACACACACCAACTCCAAGTAACAAAGACAGACACTGATACCCAGGAACACAGACACACACTAACACCAAGTCACAAAGACATACACTGACACCCAGTAACAAAGACAAACACTTACACACAGTAACAAAGACACACACTGACACGAAGTAACAAAGACACACACTGACACCAAGTAACAAAGACATACACAGACACCAAGTAACAACGACATGCACTGATACCCAGTAACACAGACACACACTTACACCAAGTAACAAAGACTTACACTGATACCCAGCAACACAGACACACACTTACACCAAGTATCACAAACATACATAGACACCAAGTAACAAAGACATACACTGATACCCAGAAACACAGACACACACTTACACCGAGTAACAAAGACATACACTGACATCAAGTAGCAAAGACTTACACTTACACCAAGTAACAAAGACATACACTGACACTAAGTAACAAAGACATACACTTACACCAAGTCACAAAGACATACACTGACACCCAGTAACAAAGGCATACACTGACACCCAGTAACAAAGACACACAATGACACCAAGTAACAAAGGCACACACTGACACCAAGTAACAAAGACATACACTGATACCCAGTAACACAGACACACCCTTACACCAAGTAACAAGGACATACACTGACACCAAGTAACAAAGAAATTCACTGATACCCAGTAACACAGACACACACTTACACCAAGTAACACAGACATACACTGACACCAAGTAACAAAGACATACACTGATACCCAGTAACACAGACACACACTTACACCAAGTAACACAGACATACACTGACACCAAGTAACAAAGACATCCACTGACACCAAGTAACAAAGACATACACTGATACCCAGTAACACAGACACACACTTACACCAAGTTACAAAGACATGCACTGACACCAAGTAACAAAGACATACACTTACACCCAGTAACAAAGACATACACTGAAACCAAGGAACAAAGACATACACTTACACCAAGTAACACTGACATACACTGACACCAAGTAACAAAGACACACACTTACACCAAGTACACAGACATACACTGACACCAATTAACAAAGACATACACTGATACCCAGTAACACAGACACACACTTACTCCAAGTAACAAAGACAGACACTGAAACCCAGTAACACAGACACACACTAACACCAAGTCACAAAGACATACACTGACACCCAGTAACAAAGACAAACACTGACACCCAGTAACAAAGACACACATTGACACGAAGTAACAAAGACACACACTGACACCAAGTAACAAAGACATACACAGACACCAAGTAACAACGACATACACTGATACCCGGTAACACAGACACTCACTTACACCAAGTAACAAAGACATACACTGATACCCAGCAACACAGACACATACTTACACCAAGTATCACAGACATACACAGACACCAGGTAACAAAGACATACACTGATACCCAGTAACACAGACACACACTTACACCATGTAACAAAGACATACAATGACACCTAGTAACAAAGACATAAACTGACACCAAGTAGCAAAGACTTACACTTACACCAAGTAACAAAGACATACACTGACACCAAGTAACAAAGACATACACTTACACCAATTAACAAAGACATACTCTGACACCAAGTAGCAAAGACTTACACTTCCATCAAGTAACAAAGACATCCACTGACACCAAGTAACAAAGACATACACTGATACCCAGTAACACAGACACACACTTACACCAAGTAACAAAAACATACACAGACACCAAGTAACAAAGACATACACTTACACCAAGTAACACAAACATACACTGACACCAAGTCACAAAGGCACACACTTACACCAAGTACACAGACATACACTGACACCAAATAACTAAGACATACACTGACACCCAGGAACTCAGACACACATTTACACCAAGTAACAAAGACAGAAACTGATACCCAGTAACACAGACACACAATTACACCAAGTAACAAGGACATACACTGATACTCAGTTACACAGACACACACCTACACCAACTAACAAAGACATACACTGACACCAAGTTACAAAGACATACACGGATACCCAATCACACAGACACACACTTACACCAAGTAACAAAGACTTACACTGATACCCAGTTACACAGACACACACTTCCACCAAGTAACACAGACATACACAGACACCAAGTAACAAAGACGTACACTGATACCCAGTAACACAGAGAAACACTTACACCAAGTAACAAAGACATACACTGATACCCAGCAACACAGACACACACTTACACCAAGTAAGAAAGACATACACTGATACCCAGTTACACAGACACACACTTACACCAAGTAACACAGACATATACAGACACCAAGTAACAAAGACGTCCACTGATACCCAGTAACACAGAGACACACTTACACCAATTAACAAAGGCATACACTGACACCAAGTAACAAAGACATACACTTACACCAAGTAACAAAGACATGCACTGACACCAAGTAACAAAGACAGACAATGACACGAAGTAACACAGACATACACTGATACCCAGTAACACAGACACACACTTACACCAAGTAACACAGACACACTCTTTCACCAAGTAACAAAGACAGACAATGACACCAAGTAACAAAGACATACACTGATACCCAGTAACACAGACACACACTTACACCAATTAACAGAGACATACACTGACACCAAGTAACAAAGACATACACTTACACCAAGTAACAAAGACATGCACTGACACCAAAAAACAAAGACATACACTTACACCAAGTAACAAAGACAGACACTGACACCAAGTAACAAAGACATACACTTACACCAAGTAACACAGACACACACTGACACCCAGTAACAAAGACGCACACATGCACCAAGTACACAGACATACACTGACACCAAGTAACAAAGACATACACTGATACCCAGTAACACAGACACACACTTACACCAAGTAACAAAGACAGACACTGATACCCAGTAACACAGACACACACTAACACAAAGTCACAAAGACAGACACTGACACCAAGTCGCAAGGACAAACACTGACACCCAGGAACAAAGACACACACTGACACCAAGTAACAAAGACACACACTTACACCAAGTAACAAAGACATACACAGACACCAAGTAACAAAGACAGACACTGATACCCAGTAACACAGACACACACTTACACCAAGTAACAAAGACATACACTGATACCCAGCAATACAGGCACACACTGACACAAAGTAACAAAGACATACACAGACACCAAGTAACAAAGACATACACTTACACAAAGTAACAAAGACATGCACAGACACCAAGTAACAAACACATACACTTACACCAAGTAACACAGACATACATTGACACCAAGTAACAAAGACACACACTTACACCAAGTAACAAAGACATACACAGACACCAAGTAACAAAGACAGACACAGATACCCAGTAACACAGACATACACTTACACGAAGAATCAAAGACATACACTGACACCAAGTAGCAAAGACTTACAATTACACCAAGTAACAAAGACATCCACTGACACCAAGTAACAAAGACATACACTGATACCCAGTAACACAGACACACACTTACACCAAGTAACACAGACATACACTGACACCAAGTAACAAAGACATACACTGACACCAAGTAACAAAGACATACACTGATACCCAGTAACACAGACACACACTTACACCAAGTAACAAAGACAGACAATGACACCAAGTAACAAAGACATACACTGATACCCAGTAACACAGACACACACTTACACCAAGTAACAGAGACATACACTGACACCAAGTAACAAAGACATACACTTACACCAAGTAACAAAGACATGCACTGACACCAAGTAACAAAGACATACACTTACACCCAGTAACAAAGACATACACTGACACCAAGTAACAAAGACATACACTTACACCAAGTAACACAGACATACACTGACACCAAGTAACAAAGACACACACTTACACCAAGTAACACAGACATACACTGACACCAAGTTACAAAGACATACACGGATACCCAATCACACAGACACACACTTACACCAAGTAACAAAGACTTACACTGATACCCAGTTACACAGACACACACTTACACCAAGTAACACAGACATACACAGACACCAAGTAACAAAGACGTACACTGATACCCAGTAACACAGAGAAACACTTACACCAAGTAACAAAGACATACACTGATACCCAGCAACACAGACACACACTTACACCAAGTAACAAAGACATACACTGATACCCAGTTACACAGACACACACTTACACCAAGTAACACAGACATATACAGACACCAAGTAACAAAGACGTCCACTGATACCCAGTAACACAGAGACACACTTACACCAATTAACAAAGACATACACTGACACCAAGTAACAAAGACATACACTTACACCAAGTAACAAAGACATACACTGACACCAAGTAACAAAGACAGACAATGACACCAAGTAACACAGACATACACTGATACCCAGTAACACAGACACACACTTACACCAAGTAACACAGACACACTCTTTCACCAAGTAACAAAGACAGACAATGACAACAAGTAACAAAGACAAACACAGATACCCAGTAACACAGACACACACTTACACCAATTAACAGAGACATACACTGACACCAAGTAACAAAGACATACACTTACACCAAGTAACAAAGACATGCACTGACACCAAAAAACAAAGACATACACTTACACCAAGTAACAAAGGCAGACACTGACACCAAGTAACAAAGACATACACTTACACCAAGTAACACAGACATACACTGACACCCAGTAACAAAGACGCACACATGCACCAAGTACACAGACATACACTGACACCAAGTAACAAAGACATACACTGATACCCAGTAACACAGACACACACTTACACCAAGTAACAAAGACAGACACTGATACCCAGTAACACAGACACACACTAACACCAAGTCACAAAGACATACACTGACACCAAGTAGCAAGGACAAACACTGACACCCAGGAACAAAGACACACACTGACACCAAGTAACAAAGACACACACTTACACCAAGTAACACAGACATACACTGACACCAAGTTACAAAGACATACACGGATACCCAATCACACAGACACACACTTACACCAAGTAACAAAGACTTACACTGATACCCAGTTACACAGACACACACTTACACCAAGTAACACAGACATACACAGACACCAAGTAACAAAGACGTACACTGATACCCAGTAACACAGAGAAACACTTACACCAAGTAACAAAGACATACACTGATACCCAGCAACACAGACACACACTTACACCAAGTAACAAAGACATACACTGATACCCAGTTACACAGACACACACTTACACCAAGTAACACAGACATATACAGACACCAAGTAACAAAGACGTCCACTGATACCCAGTAACACAGAGACACACTTACACCAATTAACAAAGACATACACTGACACCAAGTAACAAAGACATACACTTACACCAAGTAACAAAGACATACACTGACACCAAGTAACAAAGACTGACAATGACACCAAGTAACACAGACATACACTGATACCCAGTAACACAGACACACACTTACACCAAGTAACACAGACACACTCTTTCACCAAGTAACAAAGACAGACAATGACACCAAGTAACAAAGACAAACACAGATACCCAGTAACACAGACACACACTTACACCAATTAACAGAGACATACACTGACACCAAGTAACAAAGACATACACTTACACCAAGTAACAAAGACATGCACTGACACCAAAAAACAAAGACATACACTTACACCAAGTAACAAAGGCAGACACTGACACCAAGTAACAAAGACATACACTTACACCAAGTAACACAGACATACACTGACACCCAGTAACAAAGACGCACACATGCACCAAGTACACAGACATACACTGACACCAAGTAACAAAGACATACACTGATACCCAGTAACACAGACACACACTTACACCAAGTAACAAAGACAGACACTGATACCCAGTAACACAGACACACACTAACACCAAGTCACAAAGACATACACTGACACCAAGTAGCAAGGACAAACACTGACACCCAGGAACAAAGACACACACTGACACCAAGTAACAAAGACACACACTTACACCAAGTAACAAAGACATACACAGACACCAAGTAACAAAGACAGACACTGATACCCAGTAACACAGACACACACTTACACCAAGTAACAAAGACATACACTGATACCCAGCAATACAGGCACACACTGACACAAAGTAACAGAGACATACACTTACACAAAGTAACAAAGACATGCACAGACACCAAGTAACAAAGACATACACTTACACCAAGTAACACAGACATACATTGACACCAAGTAACAAAGACACACACTTACACCAAGTAACAAAGACATACACAGACACCAAGTAACAAAGACAGACACTGATACCCAGTAACACAGACACACACTTACACCAAGTAACAAAGACATACACTGATACCCAGCAATACAGGCACACACTGACACAAAGTAACAAAGACATACACAGACACCAAGTAACAAAGACATACACTTACACAAAGTAACAAAGACATGCACAGACACCAAGTAACAAAGACATACACTTACACCAAGTAACACAGACATACATTGACACCAAGTAACAAAGACATACACTTACACCAAGTAACAAAGACATACACAGACACCAAGTAACAAAGACAGACACTGATACCCAGTAACACAGACATACACTTACACGAAGAATCAAAGACATACACTGACACCAAGTAGCAAAGACTTACAATTACACCAAGTAACAAAGACATCCACTGACACCAAGTAACAAAGACATACACTGATACCCAGTAACACAGACACACACTTACACTAAGTAACACAGACATACACTGACACCAAGTAACAAAGACATACACTGATACCCAGTAACACAGACACACACTTACACCAAGTAACAAAGACAGACAATGACACCAAGTAACAAAGACATACACTGATACCCAGTAACACAGACACACACTTACACCAATTAACAGAGACATACACTGACACCAAGTAACAAAGACATACACTTACACCAAGTAACAAAGACATGCACTGACTCCAAGTAACAAAGACATACACTTACACCAAGTAACAAAGACATACACTGACACCAAGTAACAAAGACAGACAATGACACCAAGTAACACAGACAAGCACTGATACCCAGTAACACAGACACACACTTACACGAAGAATCAAAGACATACACTGACACCAAGTAGCAAAGACTTACAATTACACCAAGTAACAAAGACATCCACTGACACCAAGTAACAAAGACATACACTGATACCCAGTAACACAGACACACACTTACACCAAGTAACACAGACATACACTGACACCAAGTAACAAAGACATACACTGATACCCAGTAACACAGACACACACTTACACCAAGTAACAAAGACAGACAATGACACCAAGTAACAAAGACATACACTGATACCCAGTAACACAGACACACACTTACACCAAGTAACAGAGACATACACTGACACCAAGTAACAAAGACATACACTTACACCAAGTAACAAAGACATGCACTGACTCCAAGTAACAAAGACATACACTTACACCAAGTAACAAAGACATACACTGATACCAAGTAACAAAGACAGACAATGACACCAAGTAACACAGACATACACTGATACCCAGTAACACAGACACACACTTACACCAATTAACAGAGACATACACTGACACCAAGTAACAAAGACATACACTTACACCAAGTAACAAAGACATGCACTGACACCAAAAAACAAAGACATACACTTACACCAAGTAACAAAGACAGACACTGACACCAAGTAACAAAGACATACACTTACACCAAGTAACACAGACATACACTGACACCCAGTAACAAAGACGCACACATGCACCAAGTACACAGACATACACTGACACCAAGTAACAAAGACATCCACTGATACCCAGTAACACAGACACACACTTACACCAAGTAACAAAGACAGACACTGATACCCAGTAACACAGACAAACACTAACACCAAGTCACAAAGACATACACTGACACCAAGTAGCAAGGACAAACACTGACACCCAGGAACAAAGACACACACTGACACCAAGTAACAAAGACACACACTTACACCAAGTAACAAAGACATACACAGACACCAAGTCACAAAGACAGACACTGATACCCAGTAACACAGGCACACACTGACACAAAGTAACAAAGACATACACAGACACCAAGTAACAAAGACATACACTTACACAAAGTAACAAAGACATGCACAGACACCAAGTAACAAAGACATACACTTACACCAAGTAACACAGACATACACTGACACCAAGTAACAAAGACATACACTGATACCCAGTAACACAGACACACACTTACACCAAGTAACAAAGACAGACAATGACACCAAGTAACAAAGACATACACTGATACCCAGTAACACAGACACACACTTACACCAAGTAACAGAGACATACACTGACACCAAGTAACAAAGACATACACTTACACCAAGTAACAAAGACATGCACTGACTCCAAGTAACAAAGACATACACTTACACCAAGTAACAAAGACATACACTGACACCAAGTAACAAAGACAGACAATGACACCAAGTAACACAGACATACACTGATACCCAGTAACACAGACACACACTTACACCAATTAACAGAGACATACACTGACACCAAGTAACAAAGACATACACTTACACCAAGTAACAAAGACATGCACTGACACCAAAAAACAAAGACATACACTTACACCAAGTAACAAAGACAGACACTGACACCAAGTAACAAAGACATACACTTACACCAAGTAACACAGACATACACTGACACCCAGTAACAAAGACGCACACATGCACCAAGTACACAGACATACACTGACACCAAGTAACAAAGACATACACTGATACCCAGTAACACAGACACACACTTACACCAAGTAACAAAGACAGACACTGATACCCAGTAACACAGACAAACACTAACACCAAGTCACAAAGACATACACTGACACCAAGTAGCAAGGACAAACACTGACACCCAGGAACAAAGACACACACTGACACCAAGTAACAAAGACACACACTTACACCAAGTAACAAAGACATACACAGACACCAAGTAACAAAGATAGACACTGATACCCAGTAACACAGGCACACACTGACACAAAGTAACAAAGACATACACAGACACCAAGTAACAAAGACATACACTTACACAAAGTAACAAAGACATGCACAGACACCAAGTAACAAAGACATACACTTACACCAAGTAACACAGACATACATTGACACCAAGTAACAAAGACAGACACTGATACCCAGTAACACAGACATACACTTACACGAATAATCAAAGACATACACTGACACCAAGTAGCAAAGACTTACAATTACACCAAGTAACAAAGACATCCACTGACACCAAGTAACAAAGACATACACTGATACCCAGTAACACAGACACACACTTACACCAAGTAACACAGACATACACTGACACCAAGTAACAAAGACATACACTGACACCAAGTAACAAAGACATACACTGATACCCAGTAACACAGACACACACTTACAACAAGTAACAAAGACAGACAATGACACCAAGTAACAAAGACATACACTGATACCCAGTAACACAGACACACACTTACACCAAGTAACAGAGACATACACTGACACCAAGTAACAAAGACATACACTTACACCAAGTAACAAAGACATGCACTGACACCAAGTAACAAAGACATACACTTACACCCAGTAACAAAGACATACACTGACACCAAGTAACAAAGACATACACTTACACCAAGTAACACAGACATACACTGACACCAAGTAACAAAGACACACACTTACACCAAGTAACACAGACATACACTGACACCAAGTTACAAAGTCATACATGGATACCCAATCACACAGACAAACACTTACACCAAGTATCAAAGACTTACACTGATACCCAGTTACACAGACACACACTTACACCAAGTAACACAGACATACACAGACACCAAGTAACAAAGACGTACACTGATACCCAGTAACACAGAGAAACACTTACACCAAGTAACAAAGACATACACTGATACCCAGCAACACAGACACACACTTACACCAAGTAACAAAGACATACACTGATACCCAGTTACACAGACACACACTTACACCAAGTAACACAGACATATACAGACACCAAGTAACAAAGACGTCCACTGATACCCAGTAACACAGAGACACACTTACACCAATTACAAAGACATACACTGACACCAAGTAACAAAGACATACACTTACACCAAGTAACAAAGACATACACTGACACCAAGTAACAAAGACAGACAATGACACCAAGTAACACAGACATACACTGATACCCAGTAACACAGACACACACTTACACCAAGTAACACAGACACACTCTTTCACCAAGTAACAAAGACAGACAATGACACCAAGTAACAAAGACAAACACTGATACCCAGTAACACAGACACACACTTACACCAATTAACAGAGACATACACTGACACCAAGTAACAAAGACATACACTTACACCAAGTAACAAAGACATGCACTGACACCAAAAAACAAAGACATACACTTACACCAAGTAACAAAGGCAGACACTGACACCAAGTAACAAAGACATACACTTACACCAAGTAACACAGACATACACTGACACCCAGTAACAAAGACGCACACATGCACCAAGTACACAGACATACACTGACACCAAGTAACAAAGACATACACTGATACCCACTAACACAGACACACACTTACACCAAGTAACAAAGACAGACACTGATACCCAGTAACACAGACACACACTAACACCAAGTCACAAAGACATACACTGACACCAAGTAGCAAGGACAAACACTGACACCCAGGAACAAAGACACACACTGACACCAAGTAACAAAGACACACACTTACACCAAGTAACAAAGACATACACAGACACCAAGTAACAAAGACAGACACTGATACCCAGCAATACAGGCACACACTGACACAAAGTAACAGAGACATACACAGACACCAAGTAACAAAGACATACACTTACACAAAGTAACAAAGACATGCACAGACACCAAGTAACAAAGACATACACTTACACCAAGTAACACAGACATACATTGACACCAAGTAACAAAGACACACACTTACACCAAGTAACAAAGACATACACAGACACCAAGTAACAAAGACAGACACTGATACCCAGTAACACAGACACACACTTACACCAAGTAACAAAGACATACACTGATACCCAGCAATACAGGCACACACTGACACAAAGTAACAAAGACATACACAGACACCAAGTAACAAAGACATACACTTACACAAAGTAACAAAGACATGCACAGACACCAAGTAACAAAGACATACACTTACACCAAGTAACACAGACATACATTGACACCAAGTAACAAAGACATACACTTACACCAAGTAACAAAGACATACACAGACACCAAGTAACAAAGACAGACACTGATACCCAGTAACACAGACATACACTTACACGAAGAATCAAAGACATACACTGACACCAAGTAGCAAAGACTTACAATTACACCAAGTAACAAAGACATCCACTGACACCAAGTAACAAAGACATACACTGATACCCAGTAACACAGACACACACTTACACCAAGTAACACAGACATACACTGACACCAAGTAACAAAGACATACACTGATACCCAGTAACACAGACACACACTTACACCAAGTAACAAAGACAGACAATGACACCAAGTAACAAAGACATACACTGATACCCAGTAACACAGACACACACATACACCAAGTAACAGAGACATACACTGACACCAAGTAACAAAGACATACACCTACACCAAGTAACAAAGACATGCACTGACTCCAAGTAACAAAGACATACACTTACACGCAGTAACAAAGACATACACTGACACCAAGTAACAAAGACATACACTTACACCAAGTAACACAGACATACACTGACACCAAGTAACAAAGACACACATTTACACCAAGTACACAGACATACACTGACACCAATTAACAAAGACATACACTGATACCCAGTAACACAGACACACACTTACATCAAGTAACAAAGACAGACAATGACACCAAGTAACAAAGACAAGCACTGATACCCAGTAACACAGACACACATTTACACCAAGTAACACAGACACACACTTACACCAAGTAACAAGGACATACACTGACACCAAGTAACAAAGAAATTCACTAATACCCAGTAACACAGACACACAGTTACACCAAGTAACAAAGACAGACAATGACACCAAGTAACAAAGACATCCACTGACACCAAGTAACAAACACATACACTGATACCCAGTAACACCGACACACACTTACACCAAGTAACACAGACATACGCTGACACCAAGTAACAAAGACATACACTGACACCAAATAACAAAGACATACACTGATACCCAGTAACACAGACACACACTTACACCAAGTAACAAAGACAGACAATGACACCAAGTAACAAAGACAAGCACTGATACCCAGTAACACAGACATACACTGACACGAAGTAACAAAGACATACACTTACACCAAGTAACACAGACATACACTGACACCAAGTAACAAAGACACACACTCACACCAAGTACACAGACATACACTGACTCCAATTAACAAAGACATACACTGATACCCAGTAACACAGACACACACCAACTCCAAGTAACAAAGACAGACACTTATACCCAGGAACACAGACACACACTAACACCAAGTCACAAAGACATGCACTGACACCAAGTAACAAAAACATACACTTACACCCAGTAACAAAGACATACACTTACACCAAGTAACAAAGACATGCACTGACACCAAGTAACAAAGACAGACACTTACACCCAGTAACAAAGACATACACTGACACGAAGTAACAAAGACATACACTTACACCAAGTAACACAGACATACACTGACACCAAGTAACAAAGACACACACTCACACCAAGTACACAGACATTCACTGACTCCAATTAACAAAGACATACACTGATACCCAGTAACACAGACACACACCAACTCCAAGTAACAAAGACAGACACTGATACCCAGGAACACAGACACACACTAACACCAAGTCACAAAGACATACACTGACACCCAGTAACAAAGACAAACACTTACACCCAGTCACAAAGACACACACTGACACGAAGTAACAAAGACACACACTGACACCAAGTAACAAAGACATACACAGACACCAAGTAACAACGACATGCACTGATACCCAGTAACACAGACACACACTTACACCAAGTAACAAAGACACACACTCACACCAAGTACACAGACATACACTGACTCCAATTAACAAAGACATACACTGATACCCATTAACACAGACACACACCAACTCCAAGTAACAAAGACAGACACTTATACCCAGGAACACAGACACACACTAACACCAAGTCACAAAGACATGCACTGACACCAAGTAACAAAGACATACACTTACACCCAGTAACAAAGACATACACTTACACCAAGTAACAAAGACATGCACTGACACCACGTAACAAAGACAGACACTGACACGAAGTAACAAAGACATACACTTACACCAAGTAACACAGACATACACTGACACCAAGTAACAAAGACACACACTCACACCAAGTACACAGACATTCACTGACTCCAATTAACAAAGACATACACTGATACCCAGTAACACAGACACACACCAACTCCAAGTAACAAAGACAGACACAGATACCCAGGAACACAGACACACACTAACACCAAGTCACAAAGACATACACTGACACCCAGTAACAAAGACAAACACTTACACCCAGTCACAAAGACACACACTGACACGAAGTAACAAAGACACACACTGACACCAAGTAACAAAGACATACACAGACACCAAGTAACAACGACATGCACTGATACCCAGTAACACAGACACACACTTACACCAAGTAACAAAGACATACACTGATACCCAGCAACACAGACACACACTTACACCAAGTATCACAAACATACATAGACACCAAGTAACAAAGACATACACTGATACCCAGAAACACAGACACACACTTACACCGAGTAACAAAGACATACACTGACATCAAGTAGCAAAGACTTACACTTACACCAAGTAACAAAGACATACACTGACACCAAGTAACAAAGACATACACTTACACAAAGTAACAAAGACACACACTTACACCAATTAACACAGACATACACTGACACCAAGTAACAAAGACATACACTGATACCCAGTAACACAGTCACACACTTACAACAAGTAACAATGACAGACACTGATACCCAGTAACACATACACACGCTTACACCAAGTCACAAAGACATACACTGACACCCAGTAACAAAGGCATACACTGACACACAGTAACAAAGACACACAATGACACCAAGTAACAAAGGCACACACTGACACCAAGTAACAAAGACATACACTGATACCCAGTAACACAGACACACCCTAACACCAAGTAACAAGGACATACACTGACACCAAGTAACAAAGAAATTCACTGATACCCAGTAACACAGACACACACTTACACCAAGTAACACAGACATACACTGACACCAAGTAACAAAGACATACACTGATACCCAGTAACACAGACACACACTTACACCAAGTAACACAGACATACACTGACACCAAGTAACAAAGACATCCACTGACACCAAGTAACAAAGACATACACTGATACCCAGTAACACAGACACACACTTACACCAAGTTACAAAGACATGCACTGACACCAAGTAACAAAGACATACACTTACACCCAGTAACAAAGACATACACTGAAACCAAGGAACAAAGACATACACTTACACCAAGTAACACTGACATACACTGACACCAAGTAACAAAGACACACACTTACACCAAGTACACAGACATACACTGACACCAATTAACAAAGACATACACTGATACCCAGTAACACAGACACACACTTACTCCAAGTAACAAAGACAGACACTGAAACCCAGTAACACAGACACACACTAACACCAAGTCACAAAGACATACACTGACACTCAGTAACAAAGACAAACACTGACACCCATTAACAAAGACACACACTGACACGAAGTAACAAAGACACACACTGACACCAAGTAACAAAGACATACACAGACACCAAGTAACAACGACATACACTGATACCCGGTAACACAGACACTCACTTACACCAAGTAACAAAGACATACACTGATACCCAGCAACACAGACACATACTTACACCAAGTATCACAGACATACACAGACACCAAGTAACAAAGACATACACTGATACCCAGTAACACAGACACTCACTTACACCATGTAACAAAGACATACAATGACACCTAGTAACAAAGACATAAACTGACACCAAGTAGCAAAGACTTACACTTACACCAAGTAACAAAGACATACACTGACACCAAGTAACAAAGACATACACTTACACCAAGTAACAAAGACATACTCTGACACCAAGTAGCAAAGATTTACACTTACATCAAGTAACAAAGACATCCACTGACACCAAGTAACAAAGACATACACTGATACCCAGTAACACAGACACACACTTACACCAAGTAACACAGACATACACTGACACCAAGTAACAAAGACATACACTGACACCAAATAACAAAGACATACACTGATACCCAGTAACACAGACACACACTTACACCAAGTAACAAAGACAGACAATGACACCAAGTAACAAAGACATACACTGATACCCAGTAACACAGACACACACTTACACCAAGTAACAGAGACATACACTGACACCAAGTAACAAAGACATACACTTACACCAAGTAACAAAGACATGCACTGACACCAAGTAACAAAGACATACACTTACACCCAGTAACAAAGACATACACTGACACCAAGTAACAAAGACATACACTTACACCAAGTAACACAGACATACACTGACACCAAGTAACAAAGACACACACTTACACCAAGTACACAGACATACACTGACACCAATTAACAAAGACATACACTGATACCCAGTAACACAGACACACACCAACTCCAAGTAACAAAGACAGACACTGATACCCAGGAACACAGACACACACTAACACCAAGTCACAAAGACATACACTGACACCCAGTAACAAAGACAAACACTGATACCCAGTAACAAAGACACACACTGACACGAAGTAACAAAGACACACACTGACACCAAGTAACAAAGACATACACAGACACCAAGTAACAACGACATGCACTGATACCCAGTAACACAGACACACACTTACACCAAGTAACAAAGACATACACTGATACCCAGCAACACAGACACACACTTACACCAAGTATCACAGACATACACAGACACCAAGTAACAAAGACATACACTGATACCCAGTAACACAGACACACACTTACACCATGTAACAAAGACATACAATGACACCAAGTAACAAAGACATACACTGACACCAAGTAACAAAGACACACACTTACACCAAGTAACAGAGACATACACTGACACAAAGTAACAAAGACACACACTTACACCAATTAAAACAGACATACAATGACACCAAGTAACAAAGACATACACTGATACCCAGTAACACAGTCACACACTTACAACAAGTAACAATGACAGACACTGATACCCAGTAACACATACACACACTTACACCAAGTCACAAAGACATACACTGACACCCAGTAACAAAGGCATACACTGACACCCAGTAACAAAGACACACAATGACACCAAGTAACAAAGGCACACACTTACACCAAGTAACAAAGACATACACTGATAACCAGGAATACAGGCACACACTGACACAAAGTAACAAAGACATACACAGACACCAAGTAACAAAGACATACACTTACACAAAGTAACAAAGACATGCACAGACACCAAGTAACAAAGACATACACTTACACCAAGTAACACAGACATACATTGACACCAAGTAACAAAGACATACACTTACACCAAGTAACAAAGACATACACAGACACCAAGTAACAAAGACAGACACTGATACCCAGTAACACAGACATACACTTACACGAAGAATCAAAGACATACACTGACACCAAGTAGCAAAGACTTACAATTACACCAAGTAACAAAGACATCCACTGACACCAAGTAACAAAGACATACACTGATACCCAGTAACACAGACACACACTTACACCAAGTAACACAGACATACACTGACACCAAGTAACAAAGACATACACTGACACCAAGTAACAAAGACATACACTGATACCCAGTAACACAGTCACACACTTACAACAAGTAACAATGACAGACACTGATACCCGGTAACACATACACACACTTACACCAAGTCACAAAGACATACACTGACACCCAGTAACAAAGGCATACAATGACACCAAGTAACAAAGACATACACTGATACCCAGTAACACAGTCACACACTTACAACAAGTAACAATGACAGACACTGATACCCAGTAACACATACACACACTTACACCAAGTCACAAAGACATACACTGACACCCAGTAACAAAGGCATACACTGACACCCAGTAACAAAGACACACAATGACACCAAGTAACAAAGGCACACACTTACACCAAGTAACAAAGACATACACTGATAACCAGGAATACAGGCACACACTGACACAAAGTAACAAAGACATACACAGACACCAAGTAACAAAGACATACACTTACACAAAGTAACAAAGACATGCACAGACACCAAGTAACAAAGACATACACTTACACCAAGTAACACAGACATACATTGACACCAAGTAACAAAGACATACACTTACACCAAGTAACAAAGACATACACAGACACCAAGTAACAAAGACAGACACTGATACCCAGTAACACAGACATACACTTACACGAAGAATCAAAGACATACACTGACACCAAGTAGCAAAGACTTACAATTACACCAAGTAACAAAGACATCCACTGACACCAAGTAACAAAGACATACACTGATACCCAGTAACACAGACACACACTTACACCAAGTAACACAGACATACACTGACACCAAGTAACAAAGACATACACTGACACCAAGTAACAAAGACATACACTGATACCCAGTAACACAGTCACACACTTACAACAAGTAACAATGACAGACACTGATACCCGGTAACACATACACACACTTACACCAAGTCACAAAGACATACACTGACACCCAGTAACAAAGGCATACACTGACACCCAGTAACAAAGACAGACAATGACACCAAGTAACAAAGTCATACACTGATACCCAGTAACACAGACACACACTTACACCAAGTAACAAAGACATACACTTACACCAAGTAACAAAGACATGCACTGACACCAAGTAACAAAGACATACACTTACACCCAGTAACAAAGACATACACTGACACCAAGTAACAAAGACATACACTTACACCAAGTAACACAGACATACACTGACACCAAGTAACAAAGACACACATTTACACCAAGTACACAGACATACACTGACACCAATTAACAAAGACATACACTGATACCCAGTAACACAGACACACACTTACACCAAGTAACAAAGACAGACAATGACACCAAGTAACAAAGGCAAGCACTGATACCCAGTAACACAGACACACATTTACACCAAGTAACACAGACACACACTTACACCAAGTAACAAGGACATACACTGACACCAAGTAACAAAGAAATTCACTGATACCCAGTAACACAGACACACCCTTACACCAAGTAACAAAGACAGACAATGACACCAAGTAACAAAGACATCCACTGACACCAAGTAACAAACACATACACTGATACCCAGTAACACCGACACACACTTACACCAAGTAACACAGACATACGCTGACACCAAGTAACAAAGACATACACTGACACCAAATAACAAAGACATACACTGATACCCAGTAACACAGACACACACTTACACCAAGTAACAAAGACAGACAATGACACCAAGTAACAAAGACAAGCACTGATACCCAGTAACACAGTCACACATTTACACCAAGTAACAGAGACATACACTGACACCAAGTAACAAAGACATACACTTACACCAAGTAACAAAGACATGCACTGACACCAAGTAACAAAGACATACACTTACACCCAGTAACAAAGACATACACTGACACGAAGTAACAAAGACATACACTTACACCAAGTAACACAGACATACACTGACACCAAGTAACAAAGACACACACTCACACCAAGTACACAGACATACACTGACTCCAATTAACAAAGACATACACTGATACCCAGTAACACAGACACACACTTACACCAAGTAACAAAGACATACACTTACACCAAGTAACAAAGACATGCACTGACACCAAGTAACAAAGACATACACTTACACCCAGTCACAAAGACATACACTGACACCAAGTAACAAAGACATACACTTACACCAAGTAACACAGACATACACTGACACCAAGTAACAAAGACACACATTTACACCAAGTACACAGACATACACTGACACCAATTAACAAAGACATACACTGATACCCAGTAACACAGACACACACTTACACCAAGTAACAAAGACAGACAATGACACCAAGTAACAAAGACAAGCACTGATACCCAGTAACACAGACACACATTTACACCAAGTAACACAGACACACATTTACACCAAGTAACAAGGACATACACTGACACCAAGTAACAAAGAAATTCACTGATACCCAGTAACACAGACACACACTTACACCAAGTAACAAAGACATACAATGACACCTAGTAACAAAGACATAAACAGACACCAAGTAGCAAAGACTTACACTTACACCAAGTAACAAAGACATACACTGACACCAAGTAACAAAGACATACACTTACACCAAGTAACAAAGACATACTCTGACACCAAGTAGCAAAGACTTACACTTACATCAAGTAACAAAGACATCCACTGACACCAAGTAACAAAGACATACACTGATACCCAGTAACACAGACACACACTTACACCAAGTAACACAGACATACGCTGACACCAAGTAACAAAGACATACACTGACACCAAATAACAAAGACATACACTGATACCCAGTAACACAGACACACACTTACACCAAGTAACAAAGACAGACAATGACACCAAGTAACAAAGACATACACTGATACCCAGTAACACAGACACACACTTACACCAAGTAACAGAGACATACACTGACACCAAGTAACAAAGACATACACTTACACCAAGTAACAAAGACATGCACTGACACCAAGTAACAAAGACATACACTTACACCCAGTAACAAAGACATACACTGACACCAAGTAACAAAGACATACACTTACACCAAGTAACACAGACATACACTGACACCAAGTAACAAAGACACACACTTACACCAAGTACACAGACATACACTGACACCAATTAACAAAGACATACACTGATACCCATTAACACAGACACACACCAACTCCAAGTAACAAAGACAGACACTGATACCCAGGAACACAGACACACACTAACACCAAGTCACAAAGACATACACTGACACCCAGTAACAAAGACAAACACTGATACCCAGTAACAAAGACACACACTGACACGAAGTAACAAAGACGCACACTGACACCAAGTAACAAAGACATACACAGACACCAAGTAACAACGACATGCACTGATACCCAGTAACACAGACACACACTTACACCAAGTAACAAAGACATACACTGATACCCAGCAACACAGACACACACTTACACCAAGTATCACAGACATACACAGACACCAAGTAACAAAGACATACACTGATACCCAGTAACACAGACACACACTTACACCAAGTAACAGAGACATACACTGACACCAAGTAACAAAGACATACACTTACACCAAGTAACAAAGACATGCACTGACACCAAGTAACAAAGACATACACTTACACCCAGTTACAAAGACATACACTGACACCAAGTAACAAAGACATACACTTACACCAAGTAACACAGACATACACTGACACCAAGTAACAAAGACACACACTTACACCAAGTACACAGACATACACTGACACCAATTAACAAAGACATACACTGATACCCATTAACACAGACACACACCAACTCCAAGTAACAAAGACAGACACTGATACCCAGGAACACAGACACACACTAACACCAAGTCACAAAGACATACACTGACACCCAGTAACAAAGACAAACACTGATACCCAGTAACAAAGACACACACTGACACGAAGTAACAAAGACACACACTGACACCAAGTAACAAAGACATACACAGACACCAAGTAACAACGACATGCACTGATACCCAGTAACACAGACACACACTTACACCAAGTAACAAAGACATACACTGATACCCAGCAACACAGACACACACTTACACCAAGTATCACAGACATACACAGACACCAAGTAACAAAGACATACACTGATACCCAGTAACACAGACACACACTTACACCATGTAACAAAGACATACAATGACACCAAGTAACAAAGACATACACTGACACCAAGTAACAAAGACACACACTTACACCAAGTAACACAGACATACACTGACACAAAGTAACAAAGACACACACTTACACCAATTAACACAGACATACACTGACACCAAGTAACAAAGACATACACTGATACCCAGTAACACAGTCACACACTTACAACAAGTAACAATGACAGACACTGATACCCGGTAACACATACACACACTTACACCAAGTCACAAAGACATACACTGACACCCAGTAACAAAGGCATACACTGACACCCAGTAACAAAGACACACAATGACACCAAGTAACAAAGGCACACACTTACACCAAGTAACAAAGACATACACTGATAAACAGCAATACAGGCACACACTGACACAAAGTAACAAAGACATACACAGACACCAAGTAACAAAGACATACACTTACACAAAGTAACAAAGACATGCACAGACACCAAGTAACAAAGACATACACTTACACCAAGTAACACAGACATACATTGACACCAAGTAACAAAGACATACATTTACACCAAGTAACAAAGACATACACAGACACCAAGTAACAAAGACAGACACTGATACCCAGTAACACAGACATACACTTACACGAAGAATCAAAGACATACACTGACACCAAGTAGCAAAGACTTACAATTACACCAAGTAACAAAGACATCCACTGACACCAAGTAACAAAGACATACACTGATACCCAGTAACACAGACACACACTTACACCAAGTAACAAAGACATACACTGACACCAAGTAACAAAGACATACACTGACACCAAGTAACAAAGACATACACTGATACCCAGGAACACAGACACACACTTACACCAAGTAACAAAGACAGACAATGACACCAAGTAACAAAGACATACACTGATACCCAGTAACACAGACACACACTTACACCAAGTAACAAAGACATACACTTACACCAAGTAACAAAGACATGCACTGACACCAAGTCACAAAGACATACACTTACACCCAGTAACAAAGACATACACTGACACCAAGTAACAAAGACATACACTTACACCAAGTAACACAGACATACACTGACACCAAGTAACAAAGACACACATTTACACCAAGTACACAGACATACACTGACACCAATTAACAATGACATACACTGATACCCAGTAACACAGACACACACTTACACCAAGTAACAAAGACAGACAATGACACCAAGTAACAAAGACAAGCACTGATACCCAGTAACACAGACACACATTTACACCAAGTAACACAGACACACACTTACACCAAGTAACAAGGACATACACTGACACCAAGTAACAAAGAAATTCACTGATACCCAGTCACACAGACACACACTTACACCAAGTAACAAAGACAGACAATGACACCAAGTAACAAAGACATCCACTGACACCAAGTAACAAACACATACACTGATACCCAGTAACACCGACACACACTTACACCAAGTAACACAGACATACGCTGACACCAAGTAACAAAGACATACACTGACACCAAATAACAAAGACATACACTGATACCCAGTAACACAGACACACACTTACACCAAGTAACAAAGACAGACAATGACACCAAGTAACAAAGACAAGCACTGATACCCAGTAACACAGTCACACATTTACACCAAGTAACAGAGACATACACTGACACCAAGTAACAAAGACATACACTTACACCAAGTAACAAAGACATGCACTGACACCAAGAAACAAAGACATACACTTACACCCAGTAACAAAGACATACACTGACACGAAGTAACAAAGACATACACTTACACCAAGTAACACAGACATACACTGACACCAAGTAACAAAGACACACACTCACACCAAGTACACAGACATACACTGACTCCAATTAACAAAGACATACACTGATACCCAGTAACACAGACACACACTTACACCAAGTAACAAAGACATACACTTACACCAAGTAACAAAGACATGCACTGACACCAAGTAACAAAGACATACACTTACACCCAGTAACAAAGACATACACTGACACCAAGTAACAAAGACATACACTTACACCAAGTAACACAGACATACACTGACACCCAGTAACAAAGACACACATTTACACCAAGTACACAGACATACACTGACACCAATTAACAAAGACATACACTGATACCCAGTAACACAGACACACACTTACACCAAGTAACAAAGACAGACAATGACACCAAGTAACAAAGACAAGCACTGATACCCAGTTACACAGACACACATTTACACCAAGTAACACAGACACACACTTACACCAAGTAACAAGGACATACACTGACACCAAGTAACAAAGAAATTCACTGATACCCAGTAACACAGACACACACTTACACCAAGTAACAAAGACATACAATGACACCTAGTAACAAAGACATAAACTGACACCAAGTAGCAAAGACTTACACTTACACCAAGTAACAAAGACATACACTGACACCAAGTAACAAAGACATACACTTACACCAAGTAACAAAAACATACTCTGACACCAAGTAGCAAAGACTTACACTTACATCAAGTAACAAAGACATCCACTGACACCAAGTAACAAAGACATACACTGATACCCAGTAACACAGACACACACTTACACCAAGTAACACAGACATACGCTGACACCAAGTAACAAAGACATACACTGACACCAAATAACAAAGACATACACTGATACCCAGTAACACAGACACACACTTACACCAAGTAACAAAGACAGACAATGACACCAAGTAACAAAGACATACACTGATACCCAGTAACACAGACACACACTTACACCAAGTAACAGAGACATACACTGACACCAAGTAACAAAGACATACACTTACACCAAGTAACAAAGACATGCACTGACACCAAGTAACAAAGACATACACTTACACGCAGTAACAAAGACATACACTGACACCAAGTAACAAAGACATACACTTACACCAAGTAACACAGACATACACTGACACCAAGTAACAAAGACACACACTTACACCAAGTACACAGACATACACTGACACCAATTAACAAAGACATACACTGATACCCATTAACACAGACACACACCAACTCCAAGTAACAAAGACAGACACTGATACCCAGGAACACAGACACACACTAACACCAAGTCACAAATACATACACTGACACCCAGTAACAAAGACAAACACTGATACCCAGTAACAAAGACACACACTGACACGAAGTAACAAAGACACACACTGACACCAAGTAACAAAGACATACACAGACACCAAGTAACAACGACATGCACTGATACCCAGTAACACAGACACACACTTACACCAAGTAACAAAGACATACACTGATACCCAGCAACACAGACACACACTTACACCAAGTATCACAGACATACACAGACACCAAGTAACAAAGACATACACTGATACCCAGTAACACAGACACACACTTACACCATGTAACAAAGACATACAATGACACCAAGTAACAAAGACATACACTGACACCAAGTAACAAAGACACACACTTACACCAAGTAACACAGACATACACTGACACAAAGTAACAAAGACACACACTTACACCAATTAACACAGACATACACTGACACCAAGTAACAAAGACATACACTGATACCCAGTAACACAGTCACACACTTACAACAAGTAACAATGACAGACACTGATACCCGGTAACACATACACACACTTACGCCAAGTCACAAAGACATACACTGACACCCAGTAACAAAGGCATACACTGACACCCAGTAACAAAGACACACAATGACACCAAGTAACAAAGGCACCCACTTACACCAAGTAACAAAGACATACACTGATAACCAGCAATACAGGCACACACTGACACAAAGTAACAAAGACATACACAGACACCAACTAACAAAGACATACACTTACACAAAGTAACAAAGACATGCACAGACACCAAGTAACAAAGACATACACTTACACCAAGTAACACAGACATACATTGACACCAAGTAACAAAGACATACACTTACACCAAGTAACAAAGACATACACAGACACAAAGTAACAAAGACAGACACTGATACCCAGTAACACAGACATACACTTACACGAAGAATCAAAGACATACACTGACACCAAGTAGCAAAGACTTACAATTACACCAAGTAACAAAGACATCCACTGACACCAAGTAACAAAGACATACACTGATACCCAGTAACACAGACACACACTTACACCAAGTAACAGAGACATACACTGACACCAAGTAACAAAGACATACACTGACACCAAGTAACAAAGACATACACTGATACCCAGGAACACAGACACACACTTACACCAAGTAACAAAGACAGACAATGACACCAAGTAACAAAGACATACACTGATACCCAGTAACACAGACACACACTTACACCAAGTAACAAAGACATACACTTACACCAAGTAACAAAGACATGCACTGACACCAAGTAACAAAGACATACACTTACACAAAGTAACAAAGACATACACTGACACCAAGTAACAAAGACATACACTTACACCAAGTAACACAGACATACACTGACACCAAGTAACAAAGACACACATTTACACCAAGTACACGGACATACACTGACACCAAAAAACAAAGACATACACTGATACCCAGTAACACAGACACACACTTACACCAAGTAACAAAGACAGACAATGACACCAAGTAACAAAGACAAGCACTGATACCCAGTAACACAGACACACATTTACACCAAGTAACACAGACACACACTTACACCAAGTAACAAGGACATACACTGACACCAAGTAACAAAGAAATTCACTGATACCCAGTAACACAGACACACACTTACACCAAGTAACAAAGACAGACAATGACACCAAGTAACAAAGACATCCACTGACACCAAGTAACAAACACATACACTGATACCCAGTAACACCGACACACACTTACACCAAGTAACACAGACATACGCTGACACCAAGTAACAAAGACATACACTGACACCAAATAACAAAGACATACACTGATACCCAGTAACACAGACACACACTTACACCAAGTAACAAAGACAGACAATGACACCAAGTAACAAAGACAAGCACTGATACCCAGTAACACAGTCACACATTTACACCAAGTAACAGAGACATACACTGACACCAAGTAACAAAGACATACACTTACACCAAGTAACAAAGACATGCACTGACACCAAGTAACAAAGACATACACTTACACCCAGTAACAAAGACATACACTGACACGAAGTAACAAAGACATACACTTACACCAAGTAACACAGACATACACTGACACCAAGTAACAAAGACATACACTGATACCCAGTAACACAGACACACACTTACACCAAGTAACAAAGACATACACTTACACCAAGTAACAAAGACATGCACTGACACCAAGTAACAAAGACATACACTTACACCCAGTAACAAAGACATACACTGACACCAAGTAACAAAGACATACACTTACACCAAGTAACACAGACATACACTGACACCAAGTAACAAAGACACACATTTACACCAAGTACGCAGACATACACTGACACCAATTAACAAAGACATACAAAGATACCCAGTAACACAGACACACACTTACACCAAGTAACAAAGACAGACAATGACACCAAGTAACGAAGACAAGCACTGATACCCAGTAACACAGACACACATTTACACCAAGTAACATAGACACACACTTACACCAAGTAACAAGGACATACACTGACACCAAGTAACAAAGAAATTCACTGATACCCAGTAACACAGACACACACTTACACCAAGTAACAAAGACAGACAATGACACCAAGTAACAAAGACATCCACTGACAACAAGTAACAAACACATACACTGATACCCAGTAACACCGACACACACTTACACCAAGTAACACAGACATACGCTGACACCAAGTAACAAAGACATACACTGACACCAAATAACAAAGACATACACTGATACCCAGTAACACAGACACACACTTACACCAAGTAACAAAGACAGACAATGACACCAAGTAACAAAGACAAGCACTGATACACAGTAACACAGTCTCACATTTACACCAAGTAACAGAGACATACACTGACACCAAGTAACAAAGACATACACTTACACCAAGTAACAAAGACATGCACTGACACCAAGTAACAAAGACATACACTTACACCCAGTAACAAATACATACACTGACACCAAGTAACAAAGACACACACTCACACCAAGTACACAGACATACACTGACTCCAATTAACAAAGACATACACTGATACCCAGTAACACAGACACACACCAACTCCAAGTAACAAAGACAGACACTGATACCCAGGAACACAGACACACACTAACACCAAGTCACAAAGACATACACTGACACCCAGTAACAAAGACACACACTGACACGAAGTAACAAAGACACACACTGACACCAAGTAACAAAGACATACACAGTCACCATGTAACAACGACATGCACTGATACCCAGTAACACAGACACACACTTACACCAAGTAACAAAGACATACACTGATACCCAGCAACACAGACACTCACTTACACCAAGTATCACAAACATACATAGACACCAAGTAACAAAGACATACACTGATACCCAGAAACACGGACACACACTTACACCGAGTAACAAAGACATACACTGACATCAAGTAGCAAAGACTTACACTTACACCAAGTAACAAAGACATACACTGACACCAAGTAACAAAGACATACACTTACACAAAGTAACAAAGACACACACTTACACCAATTAACACAGACATACACTGACACCAAGTAACAAAGACATACACTGATACCCAGTAACACAGTCACACACTTACAACAAGTAACAATGACAGACACTGATACCCAGTAACACATACACACGCTTAAACCAAGTCACAAAGAATTACACTGACACCCAGTAACAAAGGCATACACTGACACCCAGTAACAAAGACACACAATGACACCAAGTAACAAAGGCACACACTGACACCAAGTAACAAAGACATACACTGATACCCAGTAACACAGACACACCCTTACACCAAGCAACAAGGACATACACTGACACCAAGTAACAAAAGAAATTCACTGATACCCAGTAACACAGACACACACTTACACCAAGTAACACAGACATACACTGACACCAAGTAACAAAGACATACACTGATACCCAGTAACACAGACACACACTTACACCAAGTAACACAGACATACACTGACACCAAGTAACAAAGACATCCACTGACACCAAGTAACAAAGACATACACTGATACCCAGTAACACAGACCACACACTTACACCAAGTTACAAAGACATGCACTGACACCAAGTAACAAAGACATACACTTACACCCAGTAACAAAGACATGCACTGAAACCAAGGAACAAAGACATACACTTACACCAAGTAACACTGACATACACTGACACCAAGTAACAAAGACACACACTTACACCAAGTACACAGACATACACTGACACCAATTAACAAAGACATACACTGATACCCAGTAACACAGACACACACTTACTCCAAGTAACAAAGACAGACACTGAAACCCAGTAACACAGACACACACTAACACCAAGTCACAAAGACATACACTGACACCCAGTAACAAAGACAAACACTGACACACAGTAACAAAGACACACACTGACACGAAGTAACAAAGGCACACACTGACACCAAGTAACAAAGACATACACAGACACCAAGTAACAACGACATACACTGATACCCGGTAACACAGACACACACTTACACCAAGTAACAAAGACATACACAGATACCCAGCAACACAGACACATACTTACACCAAGTATCACAGACATACACAGACACCAAGTAACAAAGACATACACTGATACCCAGTAACACAGACACACACGTACACCATGTAACAAAGACATACAATGACACCTAGTAACAAAGACATAAACTGACACCAAGTAGCAAAGACTTACACTTACACCAAGTAACAAAGACATACACTGACACCAACTAACAAAGACATACACTTACACCAAGTAACAAAGACATACTCTGACACCAAGTAGCAAAGACTTACACTTACGTCAAGTAACAAAGACATCCACTGACACCAAGTAACAAAGACATACACTGATACCCAGTAACACAGACACACACTTACACCAAGTAACACAGACATACGCTTACACCAAGTAACAAAGACATACACTGACACCAAATAACAAAGACATACACTGATACCCAGTAACACAGACACATACTTACACCAAGTAACAAAGACAGACAATGACACCAAGTAACAAAGACATACACTGATACCCAGTAACACAGACACACACTTACACCAAGTAACAAAGACATACACTGACACCCAGTAACAAAGACAAACACTGATACCCAGTAACAAAGACACACACTGACACGAAGTAACAAAGACACACACTGACACCAAATAACAAAGACATGCACAGACACCAAGTAACAACCACATGCACTGATACCCAGTAACACAGACACACACTTACACCAAGTAACAAAGACATACACTGATACCCAGCAACACAGACACACACTTACACCAAGTATCACAGACATACACAGACACCAAGTAACAAAGACATACACTGATACCCAGTAACACAGACACACACTTACACCATGTAACAAAGACATACAATGACACCAAGTAACAAAGACATACACTGACACCAAGTAACAAAGACACACACTTACACCAAGTAACACAGACATACACTGACACAAAGTAACAAAGACACATCCTTACACCAATTAACACAGACATACACTGACACCAAGTAACAAAGACATACACTGATACCCAGTAACACAGTCACACACTTACAACAAGTAACAATGACAGACACTGATACCCGGTAACACATACACACACTTACACCAAGTCACAAAGACACACAATGACACCAAGTAACAAAGGCACACACTGACACCAAGTAACAAAGACATACACTGATACCCAGTAACACAGACACACACTTACACCAAGTAACAAGGACATACACTGACACCAAGTAACAAAGAAATTCACTGATACCCAGTAACACAGACACACACTTACACCATGTAACAAAGACATACACTGACACCCAGAAACACAGACACACACTTACACCAAGTAACAAAGACATACACTGATACTCAGTTACACAGACACACATGGATACCAAGTAACAAAGGCATACACTGACACCCAGTAACAAAGACACACACTGGCACCAAGTAACAAAGACATTCACTGATACCCAGTAACACAGACACACACTTACACCAAGTAACAAAGACATACACTGACACCAAGTAACAAAGACATACACTGACAGCAAGTAACAAAGACATACACTGATACCCAGTAACACAGACAAACACTTACACCAAGGAACAAAGACATACACTGATACTCAGTAACACAGACACACACTTACACCAAGTAACAAAGACATACACTGACACCAAGTAACAAAGACATACACTGACACCAAGTAACAAAGACATACACTGATACCCACTAACACAGACACACAATTACACCAAGTAACACAGACATACACTGACACCAAGTAATAAAGACATACACTGACACCAAGTAACAAAGACATACACTGATACCCAGTAACACAGACACACACTTACACCAAGTAACAAAGACAGACAATGACACCAAGTAACAAAGACATACACTTACACCAAGTAACACAGACATACACTGACCCAAGTAACAAAGACCCACACTTACACCAAGTAACAAAGACAGACAATGACACCAAGTAACAAAGACATACACTGATACCCAGTAACACAGACACACACTTACACCAAGTAACAGAGACATACACTAACACCAAGTAACAAAGACATACACTGATACCCAATAACACAGACACACACTTACACCAAGTAACAGAGACATAAACTGACACCAAGTAACAAAGACATACACTTACACCAAGTAACAAAGACATGCACTGACACCAAGTAACAAAGACATACACTTACACCAAGTAACAAAAACATACACAGACACCAAGTAACAAAGGCACACACTTACACCAAGTACACAGACATACACTGACACCAAATAACTAAGACATACACTGACACCCAGGAACTCAGACACACATTTAAACCAAGTAACAAAGACAGAAACTGATACCCAGTAACACAGACACACAATTACACCAAGTAACAAGGACATACACTGATACTCACTTACACAGACACACACCTACACCAACTAACAAAGACATACACTGACACCAAGTTACAAAGACATACACGGATACCCAATCACACAGACACACACTTACACCAAGTAACAAAGACTTACACTGATACCCAGTTACACAGACACACACTTACACTAAGTAACACAGACATACACAGACACCAAGTAACAAAGACGTACACTGATACCCAGTAACACAGAGAAACACTTACACCAAGTAACAAAGACATACACTGATACCCAGCAACACAGACACACACTTACACCAAGTAACAAAGACATACACTGATACCCAGTAACACAGACACACACTTACACCAAGTTACAAAGACATGCACTGACACCAAGTAACAAAGACATACACTTACACCCAGTAACAAAGACATACACTGAAACCAAGGAACAAAGACATACACTTACACCAAGTAACACTGACATACACTGACACCAAGTAACAAAGACACACACTTACACCAAGTACACAGACATACACTGACACCAATTAACAAAGACATACACTGATACCCAGTAACACAGACACACACTTACTCCAAGTAACAAAGACAGACACTGAAACCCAGTAACACAGACACACACTAACACCAAGTCACAAAGACATACACTGACACCCAGTAACAAAGACAAACACTGACACCCAGTAACAAAGACACACACTGACACGAAGTAACAAAGGCACACACTGACACCAAGTAACAAAGACATACACAGACACCAAGTAACAACGACATACACTGATACCCGGTAACACAGACACACACTTACACCAAGTAACAAAGACATACACTGATACCCAGCAACACAGACACATACTTACACCAAGTATCACAGACATACACAGACACCAAGTAACAAAGACATACACTGATACCCAGTAACACAGACACACACTTACACCATGTAACAAAGACATACAATGACACCTAGTAACAAAGACATAAACTGACACCAAGTAGCAAAGACTTACACTTACACCAAGTAACAAAGACATACACTGACACCAAGTAACAAAGACATACACTTACACCAAGTAACAAAGACATACTCTGACACCAAGTAGCAAAGACTTACACTTACATCGGGTAACAAAGACATCCACTGACTCCAAGTAACAAAGACATACACTGATACCCAGTAACACAGACACACACTTACACCAAGTAACACAGACATACGCTGACACCAAGTAACAAAGACATACACTGACACCAAATAAAAAAGACATACACTGATACCCAGTAACACAGACACATACTTACACCAAGTAACAAAGACAGACAATGACACCAAGTAACAAAGACATACACTGATACCCAGTAACACAGACACACACTTACACCAAGTAACAGAGACATACACTGACACCAAGTAACAAAGACATACACTTACACCAAGTAACAAAGACATGCACTGACACCAAGTAACAAAGACATACACTTACACCCAGTAACAAAGACATGCACTGACACCAAGTAACAAAGACATACACTTACACCAAGTAACACAGACATACACTGACACCAAGTAACAAAGACACACACTTACACCAAGTACACAGACATACACTGACACCAATTAACAAAGACATACACTGATACCCAGTAACACAGACACACACCAACTCCAAGTAACAAAGACAGACACTGATACCCAGGAACACAGACACACACTAACACCAAGTCACAAAGACATACACTGACACCCAGTATCAAAGACAAACACTGATACCCAGTAACAAAGACACACACTGACACGAAGTAACAAAGACACACACTGACACCAAGTAACAAAGTCATGCACAGACACCAAGTAACAACGATTTGCACTGATACCCAGTAACACAGACACACACTTACACCAAGTAACAAAGACATACACTGATACCCAGCAACACAGACACACACTTACACCAAGTATCACAGAAATACACAGACACCAAGTAACAAAGACATACACTGATACCCAGTAACACAGACACACACTTACACCATGTAACAAAGACATACAATGACACCAAGTAACAAAGACATACACTGACACCAAGTAACAAAGACACACACTTACACCAAGTAACACAGACATACACTGACACAAAGTAACAAAGACACACACTTACACCAATTAACACAGACATACACTGACACCAAGTAACCAAGACATACACTGATACCCAGTAACACATTCACACACTTACAACAAGTAACAATGACAGACACTGATATCCGGTAACACATACACACACTTACACCAAGTCACAAAGACATACACTGACACCCAGTAACAAAGGCATACACTGACACCCAGTAACAAAGACACACAATGACACCAAGTAACAAAGGCACACACTGACACCAAGTAACAAAGACATACACTGATACCCAGTAACACAGACACACACTTACACCAAGTAACAAGGACATACACTGACACCAAGAAACAAAGAAATTCACTGATACCCAGTAACACAGACACACACTTACACCATGTAACAAAGACATACACTGACACCCAGAAACACAGACACACACTTACACCATGTAACAAAGACATACACTGATACTCAGTTACACAGACACACATGGATACCAAGTAACAAAGGCATACACTGACACCCAGTAACAAAGACACACACTGGCATCAAGTAACAAAGACATTCACTGATACCCAGTAACACAGACACACACTTACACCAAGTAACAAAGACATACACTGACACCAAGTAACAAAGACATACACGGATACCCAATCACACAGACACACACTTACACCAAGTAACAAAGACTTACACTGATACCCAGTTACACAGACACACACTTACACTAAGTAACACAGACATACACAGACACCAAGTAACAAAGACGTACACTGATACCCAGTAACACAGAGAAACACTTACACCAAGTAACAAAGACATACACTGATACCCAGCAACACAGACACACACTTACAGAAGTAACAAAGACATACACTGATACCCAGTTACACAGACACACACTTACACCAAGTAACACAGACATATACAGACATCAAGTAACAAAGACGTCCACTGATACCCAGTAACAGAGACATACACTGACACCAATTATCAAAGACAGACAATGACACCAAGTAACACAGATATACACTGATACCCAGTAACACAGACACACACTTACACCAAGTAACACAGACACACTCTTTCACCAAGTAACAAAGACAGACAATGACACCAAGTAACAAAGACATACACTGATACCCAGTAACACAGACACACACTTACACTAATTAACAGAGACATACACTGACACCAAGTAACAAAGACATACACTTACACCAAGTAACAAAGACATGCACTGACACCAAAAAACAAAGACATACACTTACACCAAGTAACAAAGACAGACACTGACACCAAGTAACAAAGACATACACTTACACCAAGTAACACAGACATACACTGACACCCAGTAACAAAGACGCACACATGCACCAAGTACACAGACATACACTGACACCAAGTCACAAAGACATACACTGATACCCAGTAACACAGACACACACTTACACCAAGTAACAAAGACAGACACTGATACCCAGTAACACAGACACACACTAACACCAAGTCACAAAGACATACATTGACACCAAGTAGCAAGGACAAAGACTGACACCCAGGAACAAAGACACACACTGACACCAAGTAACAAAGACATACACAGACACCAAGTAACAACGACATGCACTGATACCCAGTAACACAGACACACACTTACACCAAGTAACAAAGACATACACTGATACCCAGCAACACAGACACACACTTACACCAAGTATCACAGACATACATAGACACCAAGTAACAAAGACATACACTGATACCCAGTAACACAGACACACACTTACACCGAGTAACAAAGACATACACTGACATCAAGTAGCAAAGACTTACACTTACACCAAATAACAAAGACATACACTGACACCAAGTAACAAAGACATACACTTACACAAAGTAACAAAGACACACACTTACACCAAGTAACAAAGACATACACAGACACCAAGTAACAACGACATGCACTGAGACCCAGTAACACAGACACACACTTACACCAAGTAACAAAGACATACACTGATACCCAGCAACACAGACACACACTTACACCAAGTATCACAGACATACACAGACACCAAGTAACAAAGACATACACTGATACCCAGTAACACAGACACACACTTACACCATGTAACAAAGACATACAATGACACCAAGTAACAAAGACATACACTGACACCAAGTAACAAAGACACACACTTACACCAAGTAACACAGACATACACTGACACAAAGTAACAAAGACACACACTTACACCAATTAACACAGACATACACTGACACCAAGTAACAAAGACATACACTGATACCCAGTAACACAGTCACACACTTACAACAAGTAACAATGACAGACACTGATACCCGGTAACACATACACACACTTACACCAAGTCAAAAAGACATACACTGACACCCAGTAACAAAGGCATACACTGACACCCAGCAACAAAGACACACAATGACACCAAGTAACAAAGGCACACACTGACACCAAGTAACAAAGACATACACTGATACCCAGTAACACAGACACACACTTACACCAAGTAACAAGGACATACACTGACACCAAGTAACAAAGAAATTCACTGATACCCAGTAACACAGACACACACTTACACCATGTAACAAAGACATACACTGACACCCAGAAACACAGACACACACTTACACCAAGTAACAAAGACATACACTGATACTCAGTTACACAGACACACATGGATACCAAGTAACAAAGGCATACACTGACACGCAGTAACAAAGACATACACTGACACCAAGTAACAAAGACATACACTGATACCCACTAACACAGACACACAAACCACCAAGTAACACAGACATACACTGACACCAAGTAATAAAGACATACACTGACACCAAGTAACAAAGACATACACTGATACCCAGTAACACAGACAAACACTTACACTAATTAACAGAGACCTACACTGACTCCAAGTAACAAAGACATACACTTACACCAAGTAACAAAGACATGCACTGACACCAAAAAACAAAGACATACACTTACACCAAGTAACAAAGACAGACACTGACACCAAGTAACAAAGACATACACTTACACCAAGTAACACAGACATACACTGACACCCAGTAACAAAGACGCACACATGCACCAAGTACACAGACATACACTGACACCAAGTAACAAAGACATACACTGATACCCAGTAACACAGACACACACTTACACCAAGTAACAAAGACAGACACTGATACCCAGTAACACAGACACACACTAACACCAAGTCACAAAGACATACACTGACACCAAGTAGCAAGGACAAAGACTGACACCCAGGAACAAAGACACACACTGACACCAAGAAACAAAGACATACACAGACACCAAGTAACAACGACATGCACTGATACCCAGTAACACAGACACACACTTACACCAAGTAACAAAGACATACACTGATACCCAGCAACACAGACACACACTTACACCAAGTGTCACAGACATACATAGACACCAAGTAACAAAGACATACACTGATACCCAGTAACACAGACACACACTTACACCGAGTAACAAAGACATACACTGACATCAAGTAGCAAAGACTTACACTTACACCAAGTAACAAAGACATACACTGACACCAAGTAACAAAGACATACACTTACACAAAGTAACACAGTCACACACTTACAACAAGTAACAATGACAGACACTGATACCCGGTAACACATACACACACTTACACCAAGCCAAAAAGACATACACTGACACCCAGTAACAAAGGCATACACTGACACCCAGTAACAAAGACACACAATGACACCAAGTAACAAAGGCACACACTGACACCAAGTAACAAAGACATACACTGATACCCAGTAACACAGACACACACTTACACCAAGTAACAAGGACATACACTGACACCAAGTAACAAAGAAATTCACTGATACCCAGTAACACAGACACACACTTACACCATGTAACAAAGACATACACTGACACCCAGAAACACAGACACACACTTACACCAAGTAACAAAGACATACACTGATACACAGTTACACAGACACACATGGATACCAAGTAACAAAGGCATACACTGACACGCAGTAACAAAGACATACACTGACACCAAGTAACAAAGACATACACTGATACCCACTAACACAGACACACAAACCACCAAGTAACACAGACATACACTGACACCAAGTAATAAAGACATACACTGACACCAAGTAACAAAGACATACACTGATACCCAGTAACACAGACACACACTTACACTAATTAACAGAGACATACACTGACACCAAGTAACAAAGACATACACTGATACCCAGTAACACAGTCACACACTTACAACAAGTAACAATGACAGACACTGATACCCGGTAACACATACACACACCTACACCAAGTCACAAAGACATACACTGACACCCAGTAACAAAGGCATACACTGGCACCCAGTAACAAAGACACACAATGACACCAAGTAACAAAGGCACACACTGACACCAAGTAACAAAGACATACACTGATACCCAGTAACACAGACACACACTTACACCAAGTAACAAGGACATACACTGACACCAAGTAACAAAGAAATTCACTGATACCCAGTAACACAGACACACACTTACACCATGTAACAAAGACATACACTGACACCCAGAAACACAGACACACACTTAGACCAAGTAACAAAGACATACACTGATACCCAGTTACACAGACACACATGGATACCAAGTAACAAAGGCATACACTGACACGCAGTAACAAAGACACACACAGGCACCAAGTAACAAAGACATACACTGATACCCAGTAACAAAGACACACACTTACACCAAGTAACAAAGACATACACTGACACCAATTAACAAAGACATACACTGACAGCAAGTAACAAAGACATACACTGATACCCAGTAACACAGACAAACACTTACACCAAGTAACACAGACATACACTGACACCAAGTAATAAAGACATACACTGACACCAAGTAACAAAGACATACACTGATACCCAGTAACACAGACACACACTTACACCATGTAACAAAGACAGACAATGACACCAAGTAACAAAGACATACACTTACACCAAGTAACACAGACATACACTGACCCAAGTAACAAAGACACACACTTACACCAAGTAACAAAGACAGACAATGACACCAAGTAACAAAGACATACACTGATACCCAGTAACACAGACACACACTTACACCAAGTAACAGAGACATACACTGACACCAAGTAACAAAGACATACACTGATACCCAGTAACACAGACACACACTTACACCAAGTAACACAGACATACACTGAAACCAAGTAACAAAGACACACACTCACACCAAGTACACAGACATACACTGACTCCAATTAACAAAGACATACACTGATACCCAGTAACACAGACACACACCAACTCCAAGTAACAAAGACAGACACTGATACCCAGGAACACAGACACACACTAACACCAAGTCACAAAGACATACACTGACACCCAGTAACAAAGACAAACACTTACACCCAGTAACAAAGACACACACTGACACGAAGTAACAAAGAAACACACTGACACCAAGTAACAAAGACATACACAGACACCAAGTAACAACGACATGCACTGATACCCAGTAACACAGACACACACTTACACCAAGTAACAAAGACATACACTGATACCCAGCAACACAGACACACACTTACACCAAGTATCACAAACATACATAGACACCAAGTAACAAAGACATACACTGATACCCAGAAACACAGACACACACTTACACCGAGTAACAAAGACATACACTGACACCAAGTAACAAAGACATACACTGATACCCAGTAACACAGTCACAAACTTACAACAAGTAACAATAACAGACACTGATACCCGGTAACACATACACACACTTACACCAAGTCACAAAGACATACACTGACACCCAGTAACAAAGGCATACACTGACACCCAGTAACAAAGACACACAATGACACCAAGTAACAAAGGCACACACTGACACCAAGTAACAAAGACATACACTGATACCCAGTAACACAGACACACACTTACACCAAGTAACAAGGACATACACTGACACCAAGTAACAAAGAAATTCACTGATACCCAGTAACACAGACACACACTTACACCATGTAACAAAGACATACACTGACACCCAGAAACACAGACACACACTTACACCAAGTAACAAAGACATACACTGATACTCAGTTACACAGACACACATGGATACCAAGTAACAAAGGCATACACTGACACCCAGTAACAAAGACACACACTGGCACCAAGTAACAAAGACATTCACTGATACCCAGTAACACAGACACACACTTACAGCAAGTAACAAAGACATACACTGACACCAAGTAACAAAGACATACACTGACAGCAAGTAACAAAGACATACACTGATACCCAGTAACACAGACAAACACTTACACCAAGGAACAAAGACATACACTGATCCTCAGTAACACAGACACACACTTACACCAAGTAACAAAGACATACACTGACACCAAGTAACAAAGACATACACTGACACCAAGTAACAAAGACATACACTGATACCCACTAACACAGACACACAATTACACCAAGTAACACAGACATACACTGACACCAAGTAATAAAGACATACACTGACACCAAGTAACAAAGACATACACTGATACCCAGTAACACAGACACACACTTACACCAAGTAACAAAGACAGACAATGACACCAAGTAACAAAGACATACACTTACACCAAGTAACACAGACATACACTGACCCAAGTAACAAAGACACACACTTACACCATTTAACAAAGACAGACAATGACACCAAGTAACAAAGACATACACTGATACCCAGTAACACAGACACACACTTACACCAAGTAACAGAGACATACACTGACACCAAGTAACAAAGACATACACAGATACCCAGTAACACAGACACACACTTGCACCAAGTAACAGAGACATACACTGACACCAAGTAACAAAGACATACACTTACACCAAGTAACACAGACATACACTGACACCAAGTAACAAAGACACACACTCACATCAAGTACACAGACATACACTGACTCCAATTAACAAAGACATACACTGATACCCAGTAACACAGACACACACCAACTCCAAGTAACAAAGACAGACACTGATACCCAGGAACACAGACACACACTAACACCAAGTCACAAAGACATACACTGACACCCAGTAACAAAGACAAACACTTACACCCAGTAACAAAGACACACACTGACACGAAGTAACAAAGACACACACTGACACCAAGTAACAAAGACATACACAGACACCAAGTAACAACGACATGAACTGATACCCAGTAACACAGACACACACTTACACCAAGTAACAAAGACATACACTGATACCCAGCAACAAAGACACACACTTACACCAGTTAACACAGACATACACTGACACCAAGTAACAAAGACATACACTGATACCCAGTAACACAGTCACACACTTACAACAAGTAACAATGACAGACACTGATACCCGGTAACACATACACACACTTACACCAAGTCACAAAGACATACACTGACACCCAGTAACAAAGGCATACACTGACACCCAGTAACAAAGACACACAATGACACCAAGTAACAAAGGCACACACTGACACCAAGTAACAAAGACATACACTGATATCCAGTAACACAGACACACACTTACACCAAGTAACAAGGACATACACTGACACCAAGTAACAAAGAAATTCACTGATGCCCAGTAACACAGACACACACTTACACCATGTAACAAAGACATACACTGACACCCAGAAACACAGACACACACTTACACCAAGTAACAAAGACATACACTGATACTCAGTTATACAGACACACATGGATACCAAGTAACAAAGGCATACACTGACACCCAGTAACAAAGACACACACTGGCACCAAGTAACAAAGACATTCACTGATACCCAGTAACACAGACACACACTTGCACCAAGTAACAAAGACATACACTGACACCAAGTAACAAAGACATACACTGACAGCAAGTAACAAAGACATACACTGATACCCAGTAACACAGATAAACACTTACACCAAGGAACAAAGACATACACTGATACTCAGTAACACAGACACACACTTACACCAAGTAACAAAGACATACACTGACACCAAGTAACAAAGACATACACTGACACCAAGTAACAAAGACATACACTGATACCCACTAACACAGACACACAATTACACCAAGTAACACAGACATGCACTGACACCAAGTAATAAAGACATACACTGACACCAAGTAACAAAGACATACACTGATACCCAGTAACACAGACACACACATACACCAAGTAACAAAGACAGACAATGACACCAAGTAACAAAGACATACACTTACACCAAGTAACACAGACATACACTGACCCAAGTAAAAAAGACACACACTTACACCAAGTAACAAAGACAGACAATGACACCAAGTAACAAAGACATACACTGATACCCAGTAACACAGACACACACTTACACCAAGTAACAGAGACATACACTGACACCAAGTAACAAAGACATACACTGATACCCAGTAACACAGACACACACTTACACTAAGTAACAGAGACATACACTGACACCAAGTAACAAAGACATACACTTACACCAAGTAACAAAGACATGCACTGACACCAAGTAACAAAGACATACACTTACACCAAGTAACAAAAACATACACAGACACCAATTAACAAAGACATACACTGACACCAAGTAACAAAGACATACACTGACACCAAGTAACAAAGACAGACAATGACACCAAGTAACACAGACATACACTGATACCCAGTAACACAGACACACACTTACACCAAGTAACACAGACACACTCTTTCACCAAGTAACAAAGACAGACAATGACACCAAGTACCAAAGACATACACTGATATCCAGTAACACAGACACACACTTACACCAATTAACAGAGACAAAAACTGACACCAAGTAACAAAGACATACACTTACACCAAGTAACAAAGACATGCACTGACACCAAAAAACAAAGACATACACGTACACCAAGTAACAAAGACAGACACTGACACCAAGTAACAAAGACATACAGTTACACCAAGTAACACAGACATACACTGACACCCAGTAACAAAGACGCACACATGCACCAAGTACACAGACATACACTGACACCAAGTAACAAAGACATACACTGATACCCAGTAACACAGACACACACTTACACCAAGTAACAAAGACATACACTGACATCAAGTAGCAAAGACTTACACTTACACCAAGTAACATAGACATGCACTGACACCAAGTAACAAAGACATACACTTACACAAAGTAACAAAGACACACACTTACACCAAGTAACAAAGACATACACAGACACCAAGTAACAACGACATGCACTGATACCCAGTAACTCAGACACACACTTACACCAAGTAACAAAGACATACACTGATACCCAGCAACACAGACACACACTTACACCAAGTATCACAGACATACACAGACACCAAGTAACAAAGACATACACTGATACCCAGTAACACAGACACACACTTACACCATGTAACAAAGACATACAATGACACCAAGTAACAAAGACATACACTGACACCAAGTAACAAAGACACACACTTACACCAAGTAACACAGACATACACTGACACAAAGTAACAAAGACACACACTTACACCAATTAACACAGACAGACACTGACACCAAGTAACAAAGACATACACTGATACCCAGTAACACAGTCACACACTTACAACAAGTAACAATGACAGACACTGATACCCGGTAACACATACACACACTTACACCAAGTCACAAAGACATACACTGACACCCAGTAACAAAGTCATACACTGACACCCAGTAACAAAGAAACACAATGACACCAAGTAACAAAGGCACACACTGACACCAAGTAACAAAGACATACACTGATACCCAGTAACACAGACACACACTTACACCAAGTAACAAGGACATACACTGACACCAAGTAACAAAGAAATTCACTGATACCCAGTAACACAGACACACACTTACACCATGTAACAAAGACATACACTGACACCCAGAAACACAGACACACACTTACACCAAGTAACAAAGACATACACTGATACTCAGTTACACAGACACACATGGATACCAAGTAACAAAGACACACACTGGCACCAAGTAACAAAGACATTCACTGATACCCAGTAACACAGACACACACTTACACCAAGTAACAAAGACATACACTGACACCAAGTAACAAAGACATACACTGACAGCAAGTAACAAAGACATACACTGATACCCAGTAACAAAGACAAACACTTACACCAAGGAACAAAGACATACACTGATACTCAGTAACACAGACACACACTTACACCAAGAAACAAAGACATACACTGACACCAAGTAACAAAGACATACACTGACACCAAGTAACAAAGACATACACTGATACACACTAACATAGACACACAATTACACCAAGTAACACAGACATACACTGACACCAAGTAATAAAGACATACACTGACACCAAGTAACAAAGACATACACTGATACCCAGTAACACAGACACACACTTACACCAAGTAACAAAGACAGACAATGACACCAAGTAACAAAGACATACACTTACACCAAGTAACACAGACATACACTGACACCAAGTAACAAAGACACACACTTACACCAAGTAACAAAGACAGACAATGACACCAAGTAACAAAGACATACACTGATACCCAGTAACACAGACACACACTTACACCAAGTAACAGAGACATACACTGACACCAAGTAACAAAGACATACACTGATACCCAGTAACACAGACACACACTTACACCAAGTAACAGAGACATACACTGACACCAAGTAACAAAGACATACACTTACACCAAGTAACAAAGACATGCACTGACACCAATTAACAAAGACATACACTTACACCAAGTAACAAAAACATACACAGACACCAAGTAACAAAGACATACACTTACACCAAGTAACACAAACATACACTGACACCAAGTCACAAAGGCACACACTTACACCAAGTACACAGTCATACACTGACACCAAATAACTAAGACATACACTGACACCCAGGAACTCAGACACACATTTACACCAAGTAACAAAGACAGAAACTGATACCCAGTAACACAGACACACAATTACACCAAGTAACAAGGACATACACTGATACTCAGTTACACAGACACACACCTACACCAACTAACAAAGACATACACTGACACCAAGTTACAAAGACATACACGGATACCCAATCACACAGACACACACTTACACCAAGTAACAAAGACTTCCACTGATACCCAGTTACACAGACACACACTTACACCAAGTAACACAGACATACACAGACACCAAGTAACAAAGACGTACACTGATACCCAGTAACACAGAGAAACACTTACACCAAGTAACAAAGACATACACTGATACCCAGCAACACAGACACACACTTACACCAAGTAACAAAGACATACACTGATACCCAGTTACACAGACACACACTTACACCAAGTAACACAGACATATACAGACACCAAATAACAAAGACGTCCACTGATACCCAGTAACACAGAGACACACTTACACCAATTAACAAAGACATACACTGACACCAAGTAACAAAGACATACACTTACACCAAGTAACAAAGACATACACTGATACCCAGTTCCACAGACACACACTTACACCAAGTAACACAGACATACACAGACACCAAGTAACAAAGACGTACACTGATACCCAGTAACACAGAGAAACACTTACACCAAGTAACAAAGACATACACTGATACCCAGCAACACAGACACACACTTACACCAAGTAACAAAGACATACACTGATACCCAGTTACACAGACACACACTTACACCAAGTAACACAGACATATACAGACACCAAGTAACAAAGACGTCCACTGATACCCAGTAACACAGAGACACACTTACACCAATTAACAAAGACATACACTGACACCAAGTAACAAAGACATACACTTACACCAAGTAACAAAGACATACACTGACACCAAGTAACAAAGACAGACAATGACACCAAGTAACACAGACATACACTGATACCCAGTAATACAGACACACACTTACACCAAGTAACACAGACACACTCTTTCACCAAGTAACAAAGACAGACAATGACACCAAGTAACAAAGACATAAACTGATACCCAGTAACACAGACACACACTTACACCAATTAACAGAGACATACACTGACACCAAGTAACAAAGACATACACTGATACCCAGTAACACAGACACACACTTACACCATGTAACAAAGACATACAATGAGACCAAGTAACAAAGACAAACACTGACACCAAGTAGCAAAGACTTACACTTACACCAAGTAACAAAGAGATACACTGACACCAAGTAACAAAGACATACACTTACACCAAGTAACAAAGACATACACTGACACCAAGTAACAAAGACATACACTTACACCAAGTAACACAGACATACACTGACACCAAGTAACAAAGACATACACTTACATCAAGTAACAAAGACATCCACTGACACCAAGTAACAAAGACATACACTGATACCCAGAAACACAGACACACACTTACACCAAGTAACACAGACATACACTGACACCAAGTAACAAAGACATACACTGACACCAAATAACAAAGACATACACTGATACCCAGTAACACAGTCACACACTTACACCAAGTAACAAAGACAGACAATGACACCAAGTAACAAAGACATACACTGATACCCAGTAACACAGACACACACTTACACCAAGTAACAGACACATACACTGACACCAAGTAACAAAGACATACACTTACACCAAGTAACAAAGACGTGCACTGACACCACGTAACAAAGACATACACTTACACCCAGTAACAAAGACATACACTGACACCAAGTGACAAAGACATACACTTACACCAAGTAACACAGACATACACTGACACCAAGTAACAAAGACACACACTTACACCAAGTCACAAAGACATACACTGACACCAATTAACAAAGACATACACTGATACCCAGTAACACAGACACACACTTACTCTAAGTAACAAAGACAGACACTGATACCCAGTAACACAGACACACACTAACACCAAGTCACAAAGACATACACTGACACCCAGTAACAAAGACAAACACTGACACCCAGTTGCACAGACACACACTTACACCAATTATCACAGACATACACAGACACCAAGTAACAAAGACATACACTGATACCCAGTAACACAGACACACACTTACACCACGTAACAAAGACATACAATGACACCAAGTAACAAAGACATATACTGACACCAAGTAACAAAGACACACACTTACACCAAGTAACACAGACATACACTGACACCAAGAAACAAAGACACACACTTACACCAAGTAACACAGACATACACTGACACCAAGTAACAAAGACATACACTGATACGAAGTAACACAGTCACACACTTACAACAAGTAACAATGACAGACACTGATACCCAGTAACACATACACACACTTACACCAAGTCACAAAGACATACACTGACACCCAGTAACAAAGGCATACACTGACACCCAGTAACAAAGACACACAATGTCACCATGTAACAAAGGCACACACTGACACCAAGTAACAAAGACATACACTGATACCCAGTAACACAGACACACACTTACACCAAGTAACAAGGACATACACTGACACCAGGTACAAAGAAATTCACTGATACCCAGTAACACAGGCACACACTTACACCAAGTGACAAAGACATACACTGACACCAGGTACAAAGAAATTCACTGATACCCAGTAACACAGGCACACACTTACACCAAGTAACAAAGACACACACTGATACTCAGTTACACAGACACACACGGATACCAAGTAACAAAGGCATACACTGACACCCAGTAACAAAGACATAAACTGACACCAAGTAACAAAGACATACACTGACAGCAAGTAACAAAGACATACACTTACACCAACTAACAAAGGCATACACTGACACCAAGTAACAAAGACATACACTGATACCCACTAACACAGACGCACAATTACACCAAGTAACACAGACATACATTGACACCAAGTAACAAAGACATACACTGACACCAAGTAACAAAGACATACACTTACACCAAGTAACAAAGACATGCACTGACACCAAGTAACAAAGACATACACTTACACCCAGTAACAAAGACATACACTGACACCAAGTAACAAAGACATAAACTTACACCAAGTAACACAGACATACACTGACACCAAGTAACAAAGACACACACTTACACCAAGTACACAGACATACACTGACACCAATTAACAAAGACATACAATGATACCCAGTAACACAGACACACACTTACTCCAAGTAACAAAGACAGACACTGATACCCAGGAACACAGACACACACTAACACCAAGTCACAAAGACATACACTGACACCCAGTAACAAAGACAAACACTGATACCCAGTAACAAAGACACACACTGACACGAAGTAACAAAGACACACACTGACACCAAGTAACAAAGACATACACAGACACCAAGTAACAACGACATGCACTGATACCCAGTAACACAGAAACACACTTACACTAAGTAACAAAGACATACACTGATACCCAGCAACACAGACACACACTTACAACAAGTATCACAGACATACACATACACCAAGTAACAAAGACACACACTTACACCAAGTAACAAAGACATGCACTGACACCAAAAAACAAAGACATACACTTACACCAAGTAACAAAGACAGACACTGACACCAAGTAACAAAGACATACACTTACACCAAGTAACACAGACATACACTGACACCCAGTAACAAAGACGCACACATGCAAAAAGTACACAGACATACACTGACACCAAGTAACAAAGACATACACTGATACCCAGTAACACAGACACACACTTACACCAAGTAACAAAGACAGACACTGATACCCAGTAACACAGACACACACTAACACCAAGTCACAAAGACATACACTGACACCAAGTAGCAAGGACAAAGACTGACACCCAGGAACAAAGACACACACTGACACCAAGTAACAAAGACATACACAGACACCAAGTAACAACGACATGCACTGATACCCAGTAACACAGACACACACTTACACCAAGTAACAAAGACATACACTGATACCCAGCAACACAGACACACACTTACACCAAGTATCACAGACATACATAGAAACCAAGTAACAAAGACATACACTGATACCCAGTAACACAGACACACACTTACACCGAGTAACAAAGACATACACTGACATCAAGTAGCAAAGACTTACACTTACACCAAGTAACAAAGACATACACTGACACCAAGTAACAAAGACATACACTGACACAAAGTAACAAAGACACACACTTACACCAATTAACACAGACATACACTGACACCAAGTAACAAAGACATACACTGATACCCAGTAACACAGTCACACACTTACAACAAGTAACAATGACAGACACTGATACCCAGTAACACATACACACGCTTACACCAAGTCACAAAGACATACACTGACACCCAGTAACAAAGGCATACACTGACACCCAGTAACAAAGACACACAATGACACCAAGTAACAAAGGCACACACTGACACCAAGTAACAAAGACATACACTGATACCCAGTAACACAGACACACCCTTACACCAAGTAACAAGGACATACATTGACACCAAGTAACAAAGAAATTCACTGATACCCAGTAACACAGACACACACTTACACCAAGTAACACAGACATACACTGACACCAAGTAACAAAGACATACACTGATACCCAGTAACACAGACACACACTTACACCAAGTAACACAGACACACACTGACAGCAAGTAACAAAGACATCCACTGACACCAAGTAACAAAGACATACACTGATACCCAGTAACACAGACACACACTTACACCAAGTAACAAAGACATACACTTACACCAAGTTACAAAGACATGCACTGACACCAAGTAACAAAGACATACACTTACACCCAGTAACAAAGACATACACTGAAACCAAGGAACAAAGACATACACTTACACCAAGTAACACTGACATACACTGACACCAAGTAACAAAGACACACACTTACACCATGTACACAGACATACACTGACACCAATTAACAAAGACATACACTGATACCCAGTAACACAGACACACACTTACTCCAAGTAACAAAGACAGACACTGATACCCAGTAACACAGACACACACTAACACAAAGTCACAAAGACATACACTGACACCCAGTAACAAAGACAAACACTGACACCCAGTAACAAAGACACACACTGACACGAAGTAACAAAGACATACACTTACACCAAGTAACACTGACATACACTGACACCAAGTAACAAAGACACACACTTACACCATGTACACAGACATACACTGACACCAATTAACAAAGACATACACTGATACCCAGTAACACAGACACACACTTACTCCAAGTAACAAAGACAGACACTGATACCCAGTAACACAGACACACACTAACACCAAGTCACAAAGACATACACTGACACCCAGTAACAAAGACAAACACTGACACCCAGTAACAAAGACACACACTGACACGAAGTAACAAAGAGACACACTGACACCAAGTAACAAAGACATACACAGACACCAAGTAACAACGACATAAACTGATACACGGTAACACAGACACACACTTACACCAAGTAACAAAGACATACACTGATACCCAGCAACACAGACACATACTTACACCAAGTATCACAGACATACACAGACACCAAGTAACAAAGACATACACTGATACCCAGTAACACAGACACACACTTACACCATGTAACAAAGACATACAATGACACCTAGTAACAAAGACATAAACTGACACCAAGTAGCAAAGACTTACACTTACACCAAGTAACAAAGACATACACTGACACCAAGTAACAAAGACATACACTTACACCAAGTAACAAAGACATCCACTGACACCAAGTAACAAAGACATACACTGATACCCAGTAACACAGACACACACTTACACCAAGTAACACAGACATACGCTGACACCAAGGAACAAAGACATACACTGACACCAAATAACAAAGACATACACTGATACCCAGTAACACAGACACACACTTACACCAAGTAACAAAGACAGACAATGACACCAAGTAACAAAGACATACACTGATACCAAGTAACACAGACACACACTTACACCAAGTAACAAAGACATGCACTGACACCAAGTAACAAAGACATACACTTACACCCAGTAACAAAGACATGCACTGACACCAAGTAACAAAGACATACACTTACACCCAGTAACAAAGACATACACTGACACCAATTAACAAAGACATACACAGATACCCAGTAACACAGACACACACCAGCTCCAAGTAACAAAGACAGACACTGGTACCCAGGAACACAGACACACACTAACACCAAGTCACAAAGACATACACTGACACCCAGTAACAAAGACAAACACTGATACCCAGTAACAAAGACACACACTGACACGAAGTAACAAAGACACACACTGACACCAAGTAACAAAGACATGCACAGACAGCAAGTAACAACGACATGCACTGATACCCAGTAACACAGACACACACTTACACCAAGTATCACAGACATACACAGACACCAAGTAACAAAGACATACACTGATACCCAGTAACACAGACACACACTTACACCATGTAACAAAGACATACAATGACACCAAGTAACAAAGACATACACTGACACCAAGTAACAAAGACACACACTTACACCAAGTAACACAGATATACACTGACACAAAGTAACAAAGACACACACTTACACCAATTAACACAGACATACACTGACACCAAGTAACAAAGACATACACTGATACCCAGTAACACAGTCACACACTTACAACAAGTAACAATGACAGACACTGATACCCATTAACACATACACACACTTACACCAAGTCACAAAGACATACACTGACACCCAGTAACAAAGGCATACACTGACACCCAGTAACAAAGACACACAATGACACCAAGTAACAAAGGCACACACTGACACCAAGTAACAAAGACATACACTGATACCCAGTAACACAGACACACACTTACACCAAGTAACAAGGACATACACTGACACCAAGTAACAAAGAAATTCACTGATACCCAGTAACACAGACACACACTTACACCATGTAACAAAGACATACACTGACACCCAGAAACACAGACACACACTTACACCAAGTAACAAAGACATACACTGATACTCAGTTACACAGACACACATGGATACCAAGTAACAAAGGCATACACTGACACCCAGTAACAAAGACACACACTGACACCAAGTAACAAAGACATTCACTGATACCCAGTAACACAGACACACACTTACACCAAGTAACAAAGACATACACTGACACCAAGTAACAAAGACATACACTGACAGCAAGTAACAAAGACATACACTGATACCAAGTAACACAGACAAACACTTACACCAAGGAACAAAGACATACACTGATACTCAGTAACACAGACATACGCTGACACCAAGTAACAAAGACATACACTGATACCCACTAACACAGACACACAATTACACCAAGTAACACAGACATACACTGACACCAAGTAATAAAGACATACACTGACACCAAGTAACAAAGACAGACAATGACACCAAGTCACAAAGACATACACTTACACCAAGTAACACAGACATACACTGACCCAAGTAACAAAGACACACACTTACACCAAGTAACAAAGAAATACACTGATACCCAGTAACACAGACACACACTTACACCAAGTAACAGAGACATACACTGACACCAAGTAACAAAGACATACACTTACACCAAGTAACAAAGACATGCACTGACACCAAGTAACAAAGACATACACTTACACCAAGTAACAAAAACATACACGGACACCAAGTAACAAAGACATACAATTACACCAAGTAGCACAAACATACACTGACACCAAGTCACAAAGGCACACACTTACACCAAGTACACAGACATACACTGACACCAAATAACTAAGACATACACTTACACCAAGTAACACAAACATAGACTGACACCAAGTCACAAAGGCACACACTTACACCAAGTACACAGACATACACTGACACCAAATAACTAAGACATACACTGACACCCAGGAACTCAGACACACACTTACACCAAGTAACAAAGACAGAAACTGATACCCAGTAACACAGACACACAATTACACCAAGTAACAAGGACATACACTGATACTCAGTTACACAGACACACACCTACACCAACTAAAAAAGACATACACTGACACCAAGTTACAAAGACATACACGGATACCCAATCACACAGACACACACTTACACCAAGTAACAAAGACTTACACTGATACCCAGTTACACAGACACACACTTACACCAAGTAACACAGACATACACAGACACCAAGTAACAAAGACGTACACTGATACCCAGTAACACAGAGAAACACTTACACCAAGTAACAAAGACATACACTGACACCCAGCAACACAGAACACACTTACACCAAGTAACAAAGACATACACTGATACCCAGTTACACAGACACACACTTACACCAAGTAACACAGACATATACAGACACCAAGTAACAAAGACGTCCACTGATACCCAGTAACACAGAGACACACTTACACCAATTAACAAAGACATACACTGACACCAAGTAACAAAGACATACACTTACACCAAGTAACAAAGACATACACTGACACCAAGTAACAAAGACAGACAATGACACCAAGTAACACAGACATAAACTGATACCCAGTAACACAGACACACACTTACACCAAGTAACACAGACACACTCTTTCACCAAGTAACAAAGACAGACAATGACACCAAGTAACAAAGACATACATTGATACCCAGTAACACAGACACACACTTACACCAATTAACAGAGACATACACTGACACCAAGAAACAAAGACATACACTTACACCAAGTAACAAAGACATGCACTGACACCAAAAAACAAAGACATACACTTACACCAAGTAACAAAGACAGACACTGACACCAAGTAACAAAGACATACACTTACACCAAGTAACACAGACATACACTGACACCCAGTAACAAAGACGCACACATGCACCAAGTACACAGACATACACTGACACCAAGTAACAAAGACATACACTGATACCCAGTAACACAGACACACACTAACACCAAGTCACAAAGACATACACTGACACCAAGTAGCAAGGACAAACACTGACACCCAGGAACAAAGACACACAATGACACCAAGTAACAAAGACACACACTTACACCAAGTAACAAAGACATACACAGACACCAAGTAACAAAGACAGACACTGATACCCAGTAACACAGACACACACTTACACCAAGTAACAAAGACATACACTGATACCCAGCAATACAGGCACACACTGACACAAAGTAACAAAGACATACACAGACACCAAGTAACAAAGACATACACTTACACAAAGTAACAAAGACATGCACAGACACCAAGTAACAAAGACATACACTTACACCAAGTAACACAGACATACATTGACACCAAGTAACAAAGACATACACTTACACCAAGTAACAAAGACATACACAGACACCAAGTAACAAAGAAAGACACTGATACCCAGTAACACAGACATACACTTACACGAAGAATCAAAGACATACACTGACACCAATTAGCAAAGACTTACAATTACACCAAGTAACAAAGACATACACTGACACCAAATAACAAATACATACACTGACACCAAGTAGCAAAGACATACACTTACACCAAGTAACACAGACATACACTGACACCAAGTAACAAAGACATACACTTACATCAAGTAACAAAGACATCCACTGACACCAAGTAACAAAGACATACACTGATACCCAGTAACACAGACACACACTTACACCAAGTAACACAGACATTCACTGACACCAAGTCACAAAGACATACACTGACACCAAGTAACCAAGACATACACTGATACCCAGTAACACAGACACACACTTACACCAAGTAACAGAGACATACACTGACACCAAGTAACAAAGACATACACTTACACCAAGTAACAAAGGCATGCACTGACACCAAGTAACAAAGACCTACACTTACACCCAGTAACAAAGACATACACTGACACCAAGTAACAAAGACATACACTTACACCAAGTAACAAAGACATACACTTACACCCAGTAACAAAGACATGCACTGACACCAAGTAACAAAGACATACACTTACACCCAGTAACAAAGACATACACTGACACCAATTAACAAAGACATACACAGATACCCAGTAACACAGACACACACCAACTCCAAGTAACAAAGACAGACACTGGTACCCAGGAACACAGACACACACTAACACCAAGTCACAAAGACATACACTGACACCCAGTAACAAAGACAAACACTGATACCCAGTAACAAAGACACACACTGACACGAAGTAACAAAGACACACACTGACACCAAGTAACAAAGACATACACAGACAGCAAGTAACAACGACATGCACTGATACCCAGTAACACAGACACACACTTACACCAAGTAACAAAGACATACACTGATACCCAGCAACACAGACACACACTTACACCAAGTATCACAGACATACACAGACACCAAGTAACAAAGACATACACTGATACCCAGTAACACAGACACACACTTACACCATGTAACAAAGACATACAATGACACCAAGTAACAAAGACATACACTGACACCAAGTAACAAAGACACACACTTACACCAAGTAACACAGATATACACTGACACAAAGTAACAAAGACACACACTTACACCAATTAACACAGACATACACTGACACCAAGTAACAAAGACATACACTGATACCCAGTAACACAGTCACACACTTACAACAAGTAACAATGACAGACACTGATACCCATTAACACATACACACACTTACACCAAGTCACAAAGACATACACTGACACCCAGTAACAAAGGCATACACTGACACCCAGTAACAAAGACACACACTTACACCATGTAACAAAGACATACACTGACACCCAGAAACACAGACACACACTTACACCAAGTAACAAAGACATACACTGATACTCAGTTACACAGACACACATGGATACCAAGTAACAAAGGCATACACTGACACCAAGTAACAAAGACACACACTGACACCAAGTAACAAAGACATTCACTGATACCCAGTAACACAGACACACACTTACACCAAGTAACAAAGACATACACTGACACCAAGTAACAAAGACATACACTGACAGCAAGTAACAAAGACATACACTGATACCCAGTAACACAGACAAACACTTACACCAAGGAACAAAGACATACAGTGATACTCAGTAACACAGACATACGCTGACACCAAGTAACAAAGACATACACTGATACCCACTAACACAGACACACAATTACACCAAGTAACAGAGACATACACTGACACCAAGTAACAAAGACATACACTTACACCAAGTAACACAGACATACACTGACCCAAGTAACAAAGACACACACTTACACCAAGTAACAAAGACATACACTGATACCCAGTAACACAGACACACACTTACACCAAGTAACAGAGACATACACTGACACCAAGTAACAAAGACATACACTTACACCAAGTAACAAAGACATGCACTGACACCAAGTAACAAAGACATACACTTACACCAAGTAACAAAAACATACACGGACACCAAGTAACAAAGACATACACTTACACCAAGTAACACAAACATACACTGACACCAAGTCACAAAGGCACACACTTACACCAAGTACACAGACATACACTGACACCAAGTAACTAAGACATACACTTACACCAAGTAACACAAACATAGACTGACACCAAGTCACAAAGGCACACACTTACACCAAGTACACAGACATACACTGACACCAAATAACTAAGACATACACTGACACCCAGGAACTCAGACACACACTTACACCAAGTAACAAAGACAGAAACTGATACCCAGTAACACAGACACACAATTACACCAAGTAACAAGGACATACACTGATACTCAGTTACACAGACACACACCTACACCAACTAAAAAAGACATACACTGACACCAAGTTACAAAGACATACACGGATACCCAATCACACAGACACACACTTACACCAAGTAACAAAGACTTACACTGATACCCAGTTACACAGACACACACTTACACCAAGTAACACAGACATACACAGAAACCAAGTAACAAAGACGTACACTGATACCCAGTAACACAGAGAAACACTTACACCAAGTAACAAAGACATACACTGACACCCAGCAACACAGAACACACTTACTCCAAGTAACAAAGACATACACTGATACCCAGTTACACAGACACACACTTACACCAAGTAACACAGACATATACAGACACCAAGTAACAAAGACGTCCACTGATACCCAGTAACACAGAGACACACTTACACCAATTAACAAAGACATACACTGACACCAAGTAACAAAGACATACACTTACACCAAGTAACAAAGACATACACTGACACCAAGTAACAAAGACAGACAATGACACCAAGTAACACAGACATAAACTGATACCCAGTAACACAGACACACACTTACACCAAGTAACACAGACACACTCTTTCACCAAGTAACAAAGACAGACAATGACACCAAGTAACAAAGACATACATTGATACCCAGTAACACAGACACACACTTACACCAATTAACAGAGACATACACTGACACCAAGAAACAAAGACATACACTTACACCAAGTAACAAAGACATGCACTGACACCAAAAAACAAAGACATACACTTACACCAAGTAACAAAGACAGACACTGACACCAAGTAACAAAGACATACACTTACACCAAGTAACACAGACATACACTGACACCCAGTAACAAAGACGCACACATGCACCAAGTACACAGACATACACTGACACCAAGTAACAAAGACATACACTGATACCCAGTAACACAGACACACACTAACACCAAGTCACAAAGACATACACTGACACCAAGTAGCAAGGACAAACACTGACACCCAGGAACAAAGACACACAATGACACCAAGTAACAAAGACACACACTTACACCAAGTAACAAAGACATACACAGACACCAAGTAACAAAGACAGACACTGATACCCAGTAACACAGACACACACTTACACCAAGTAACAAAGACATACACTGATACCCAGCAATACAGGCACACACTGACACAAAGTAACAAAGACATACACAGACACCAAGTAACAAAGACATACACTTACACAAAGTAACAAAGACATGCACAGACACCAAGTAACAAAGACATACACTTACACCAAGTAACACAGACATACATTGACACCAAGTAACAAAGACATACACTTACACCAAGTAACAAAGACATACACAGACACCAAGTAACAAAGACAGACACTGATACCCAGTAACACAGACATACACTTACACGAAGAATCAAAGACATACACTGACACCAATTAGCAAAGACTTACAATTACACCAAGTAACAAAGACATACACTGACACCAAGTAACAAATACATACACTGACACCAAGTAGCAAAGACATACACTTACACCAAGTAACACAGACATACACTGACACCAAGTAACAAAGACATACACTTACATCAAGTAACAAAGACATCCACTGACACCAAGTAACAAAGACATACACTGATACCCAGTAACACAGACACACACTTACACCAAGTAACACAGACATTCACTGACACCAAGTCACAAAGACATACACTGACACCAAGTAACCAAGACATACACTGATACCCAGTAACACAGACACACACTTACACCAAGTAACAGAGACATACACTGACACCAAGTAACAAAGACATACACTTACACCAAGTAACAAAGGCATGCACTGACACCAAGTAACAAAGACATACACTTACACCCAGTAACAAAGACATACACTGACACCAAGTAACAAAGACATACACTTACACCAAGTAACACAGACATACACTGACACCAAGTAACAAAGACACACACTTACACCAAGTACACAGACATACACTGACACCAATTAACAAAGACATACACTGATACCCAGTAACACAGACACACACTTACTCCAAGTAACAAAGACAGACACTGATACCCAGTAACACAGACACACACTAACACCAAGTCACAAAGACATACACTGACACTCAGTAACAAAGACAAACACTGACACCCAGTAACAAAGACACACACTGACACGAAGTAACAAAGACACACACTGACAGCAAGTAACAAAGACATACACAGACACCAAGTAACAACGACTTACACTGATACCCAGTAACACAGACACACACTTACACCAAGTAACAAAGACATACACTGATACCCAGCAACACAGACACACACTTACACCAAGTATCACAGACATACACAGACACCAAGTAACAAAGACATACACTGATACCCAGTAACACAGACACACACTTACACCATGTAACAAAGACATACAATGAGACCAAGTAACAAAGACATACACTGACACCAAGTAGCAAAGACTTACACTTACACCAAGTAACAAAGAGATACACTGACACCAAGTAACAAAGACATACACTTACACCAAGTAACACAGACATACACTGACACCAAGTAACAAAGACATACACTTACATCAAGTAACAAAGACATCCACTGACACCAAGTAACAAAGACATACACTGATACCCAGAAACACAGACACACACTTACACCAAGTAACACAGACATACAATGACACCAAGTAACAAAGACATACACTGACACCAAATAACAAAGACATACACTGATACCCAGTAACACAGTCACACACTTACACCAAGTAACAAAGACAGACAATGACACCAAGTAACAAAGACATACACTGATACCCAGTAACACAGACACACACTTACACCAAGTAACAGACACATACACTGACACCAAGTAACAAAGACATACACTTACACCAAGTAACAAAGACGTGCACTGACACCACGTAACAAAGACATACACTTACACCCAGTAACAAAGACATACACTGACACCAAGTGACAAAGACATACACTTACACCAAGTAACACAGACATACACTGACACCAAGTAACAAAGACACACACTTACACCAAGTCACAAAGACATACACTGACACCAATTAACAAAGACATACACTGATACCCAGTAACACAGACACACACTTACTCTAAGTAACAAAGACAGACACTGATACCCAGTAACACAGACACACACTAACACCAAGTCACAAAGACATACACTGACACCCAGTAACAAAGACAAACACTGACACCCAGTTACACAGACACACACTTACACCAATTATCACAGACATACACAGACACCAAGTAACAAAGACATACACTGATACCCAGTAACACAGACACACACTTACACCACGTAACAAAGACATACAATGACACCAAGTAACAAAGACATATACTGACACCAAGTAACAAAGACACACGCTTACACCAAGTAACACAGACATACACTGACACCAAGTAACAAAGACACACACTTACACCAAGTAACAAAGACATACACTGATACCCAGTAACACAGTCGCACACTTACAACAAGTAACAATGACAGACACTGATACCCAGTAACACATACACACACTTACACCAAGTCACAAAGACATACACTGACACCCAGTAACAAAGGCATACAATGACACCCAGTAACAAAGACACACAATGTCACCAAGTAACAAAGGCACTCACTGACACCAAGTAACAAAGACATACACTGATACCCAGTAACACAGACACACACTTACACCAAGTAACAAGGACATACACTGACACCAAGTAACAAAGAAATTCACTGATACCCAGTAACACAGACACACACTTACACCAAGTGACAAAGACATACACTGACATCAAGTAAAAAGACATACACTGATACCCAGAAACACAGACACACACTTACACCAAGTAACAAAGACACACACTGATACTCAGTTACACAGACACACACGGATACCAAGTAACAAAGGCATACACTGACACCCAGTAACAAAGACATACACTGACACCAAGTAACAAAGACATACACTGACAGCAAGTAACAAAGACATACACTGATACCCAGTAACACAGACACACACTTACACCAAGGAACAAAGACATACACTGATATTCAGTAACACAGACACACATTTACACCAAGTAACAAAGACATACACTGACACCAAGTAACAAAGACATACACTGATACCCACTAACTCAGACACATAATTACACCAAGTAACACAGACATACACTGACACCAAGTAACAAAGACATACACTGACACCAAGTAACAAAGACATACACTGATACCCAGTAACTCAGACACACACTTACACCAAGTAACAAAGACAGACAATGACACCAAGTAACAAAGACATACACTTACACCAAGTAACACAGACATACACTGACCAAAGTAACAAAGACACACACTTACACCAAGTACACAGACATACACTGACACCAAGTAACTAAGACATACACTGACACCCAGTAAAACAGACACACACTTACACCAAGTAACAAAGACATACACTGATACTCAGTTACAGAGACACACACTTACACCAAGTAACACAGACATACACTGACACCAAGTAACAAAGACATACACTGATACCAAGTAACAAAGACATACACTGACACCAAGTAACAAAGACATCCACTGATACCCAGTAACAAAGACACACACCTACACCAAGTAACAAAGACATACACTGACACCAAGTTACAAAGATATACACCGATACCCAATAACACAGACACACACTTACACCAAGTAACAAAGACTTACACTGATACCCAGTAACACAGAGAAACAATTACACCAAGTAACAAAGACATACACTGATACCCAGCAACACAGACACACACACTTGCACCAATTAACAAAGACATACACTGATACCCAGTTACACAGACACACACTTACACCACGTAACACAGACATATACAGACACCAAGTAACAAAGACGTACACTGATACCCAGTAACACAGAGACACACTTACACCAATTAACAAAGACATACACTGACAACAAGTAACAAAGACATACACTTACACCAAGTAACAAAGACATACACTGACACCAAGTAACAAAGACATACAATGACACCAAGTAACACAGACAGACACTGACACCAAGTAACAAAGACATACACTGATACCCAGTAACACAGACACACACTTACACCAAGTAACACAGACACACACTTTCACCAAGTAACAAAGACAGACAATGACACCAAGTAACAAAGACATACACTGATGCCCAGTAACACAGACACACACTTACACCAAGTAACACAGACACACACTTTCACCAAGTAACAAAGACATACATTTACACCAAGTAACAAAGACATACACTGACACCAAGTAACAAAGACATACACTTACACCAAGTAACACAGACATACACTGACACCTAGTAACAAAGACGCACACATACACCAAGTACACAGACATACACTGACACCAAGTAACAAAGACATACACTGATACCCAGTAACACAGACACACACTTACACCAAGTAACAAAGACAGACACTGATACCCAGTAACACAGACACACACTAACACCAAGTCACAAAGACATACACTGACACCAAGTAGCAAGGACAAACACTGACACCCAGTAACAATGACACACACTGACACCAAGTAACAAAGACACACACTTACACCAAGTAACAAAGACATACACAGACACCAAGTAACAAAGACAGACACTGATACCCAGTAACACAGACACACACTTACACCAAGTAACAAAGACATACACTGATACCCAGCAACACAGGCACACACTGACACAAAGTAACAAAGACATACACAGACACCAAGTAACAAAGACATACACTTACACCAAGTAACAAAGACATACACAGACACCAAGTAACAAAGACATACACTGGTACCCAGTAACACAGACACACACTTACACCAAGTAACAAAGACATACACTGACACCAAGTAAAAAGACATACACTGATACCCAGAAACACAGACAGACGCTTACACCAAGTAACAAAGACATACATTGATACTCAGTTACACAGACACACACGGATACCAAGTAACAAAGGCATACACTGACACCCAGTAACAAAGACATACACTGACGCCAAGTAACAAAGACATTCACTGATACCCAGTAACACAGACACACACTTACACCAAGTAACAAAGACATACACTGACACCAAGTAACAAAGACATACACTGACAGCAAGTAACAAAGACATACACTGATACCCAGGAACACAGACACACACTTACACCAAGGAACAAAGACATACACTGATACTCAGTAACACAGACACACATTTACACCAAGTAACAAAGACATACACTGACACCAGGTAACAAAGACATACACTTACACCAAGTAACAAAGACACACACTTACACCAAGTACACAGACATACACTGACACCAAGTAACTAAGACATACACTGACACCCAGTAAAACAGACACACACTTACACCAAGTAACAAAGACATACACTGATACTCAGTTACAGAGACACACACTTACACCAAGTAACACAGACATACACTGACACCAAGTAACAAAGACATACACTGATACCAAGTAACAAAGACATACACTGACACCAAGTAACAAAGACTTACATTGATACCCAGTAACAAAGACACACACCTACACCAAGTAACAAAGACATACACTGACACCAAGTTACAAAGATATACACCGATACCCAATAACACAGACACACACTTACACCAAGTAACAAAGACTTACACTGATACCCAGTAACACAGAGAAACAATTACACCAAGTAACAAAGAGATACACTGATGCCCAGCAACACAGACACACACTTACACCAATTAACAAAGACATACACTGATACCCAGTTACACAGACACACACTTACACCACGTAACACAGACATATACAGTCACCAAGTAACAAAGACGTACACTGATACCCAGTAACACAGAGACACACTTAAACCAATTAACAAAGACATACACAGACAACAAGTAACAAAGACATACACTTACACCAAGTAACAAAGACATACACTGACACCAAGTAACAAAGACATACAATGACACCAAGTAACACAGGCAGACACTGACACCAAGTAACAAAGACATACACTGATACCCAGTAACACAGACACACACTTACACCAAGTAACACAGACACACACTTTCACCAAGTAACAAAGACAGACAATGACACCAAGTAACAAAGACATACACTGATACCCAGTAACACAGACACACACTTACACCAAGTAACAGAGACATACACTGACACCAAGTAACAAAGACATACATTTACACCAAGTAACAAAGACATGCACTGACACCAAGAAACAAAGACATACACTTACACCAAGTAACAAAGACATACACTGACACCAAGTAACAAAGACATACACTTACACCAAGTAACACAGACATACACTGACACCCAGTAACAAAGACGCACACATACACCAAGTACACAGACATACACTGACACCAAGTAACAAAGACATACACTGATACCCAGTAACACAGACACACACTTACACCAAGTAACAAAGACAGACACTGATACCCAGTAACACAGACACACACTAACACCAAGTCACAAAGACATACACTGACACCAAGTAGCAAGGACAAACACTGACACCCAGTAACAATGACACACACTGACACCAAGTAACAAAGACACACACTTACACCAAGTAACAAAGACATACACAGACACCAAGTAACAAAGACAGACACTGATACCCAGTAACACAGACACACACTTACACCAAGTAACAAAGACATACACTGATACCCAGCAACATAGGCACACACTGACACAAAGTAACAAAGACATACACAGACACCAAGTAACAAAGACATACACTTACACCAAGTAACGAAGACATACACAGACACCAAGTAACAAAGACATACACTGGTACCCAGTAACACAGACACACACTTACACCAAGTAACAAGGACATACACTGACACCAAGTAACAAAGAAATTCACTGATACCCAGTAACACAGACACACACTTACACCAAGTAACAAAGACATACACTGACACCAAGTAAAAAGACATACACTGATACCCAGAAACACAGACAGACGCTTACACCAAGTAACAAAGACATACATTGATACTCAGTTACACAGACACACACGGATACCAAGTAACAAAGGCATACACTGACACCCAGTAACAAAGACATACACTGACGCCAAGTAACAAAGACATTCACTGATACCCAGTAACACAGACACACACTTACACCAAGTGACAAAGACATACACTGACAGCAAGTAACAAAGACATACACTGATACTCAGTAACACAGACACACATTTACACCAAGTAACAAAGACATACACTGACACCAGGTAACAAAGACATACACTTACACCAAGTAACAAAGACATACACTGACACCATGTAACAAAGACATACACTGATACCCACTAACAGAGACACACAATTACACCAAGTAACACAGACATACACTGACACCAAGTAACAAAGACATACACTGACACCAAGTAACAAAGACATACACTGATACCCAGTAACACAGACACACACTTACACCAAGTAACAAAGACAGACAATGACACCAAGTAACAAAGACATACACTTACACCAAGTACACAGACATACACTGACACCAAGTAACTAAGACATACACTGACACCCAGTAAAACAGACACACACTTACACCAAGTAACAAAGACATACACTGATACTCAGTTACAGAGACACACACTTACACCAAGTAACACAGACATACACTGACACCAACTAACAAAGACATACACTGATACCAAGTAACAAAGACATACACTGACACCAAGTAACAAAGACATACACTGATACCCAGTAACACAGACACACACCTACACCAAGTAACAAAGACTTACACTGACACCAAGTTACAAAGATATACACCGATACCCAATAACACAGACACACACTTACACCAAGTAACAAATACTTACACTGATACCCAGTTTCACAGACGCACACTTACACCAAGTAACAAAGACATACACTGACACCAAGTAACAAAGACATACACTAACAGCAAGTAACAAAGACATACACTGATACCCAGTTTCACAGACACACACTTACACCAAGTAACACAGACATACACTGACACCAAGTAACAAAGACATACACTGACACCAAGTAACAAAGACATACACTGATACCCAGTAACACAGACACACACTTACACCAAGTAACACAGACATACAATGACACCAAGTTACAAAGATATACACCGATACTCAATAACACAGACACACACTTACACCAAGTAACAATGACTTACACTGATACCCAGTTACACAGACACGCACATACACCAAGTAACACAGACATACAAAGACACCAATTAACAAAGACGTACAGTGATACCCAGTAACACAGAGAAACACTTACACCAAGTAACAAAGACATACACTGATACCCAGCAACACAGACACACACTTACACCAAGTAACAAAGACATACACTGATACCCAGTTACACAGACACACACTTACACCAAGTAACACAGACATATACAGACACCAAGTAACAAAGACGTACAATGACACCAAGTAACACAGACAGACACTGACACCAAGTAACAAAGACATACACTGATACCCAGTAACACAGACACACATTTGCACCAAGTAACACAGACACACACTTTCACCAAGTAACAAAGACAGACAATGACACCAAGTAACAAAGACATACAATTACACGAAGTAACAAAGACATACACTGACACCAAGTAACAAAGACATACAATGACACCAAGTAACACAGACAGACACTGGCACCAAGTAACAAAGACATACACTGATACACAGTAACACAGACACACATTTGCACCAAGTAACACAGACACACACTTTCACCAAGTAACAAAGACAGACAATGACACCAAGTAACAAAGACATACACTGATACCCAGTAACACAGACACACACTTACACCAAGTAACAGAGACATACACTGACACCAAGTAACAAAGACATACTTTTACACCAAGTAACAAAGACATGCACTGACACCAAGAAACAAAGACATACACTTACACCAAGTAACAAAGACATACACTGACACCAAGTAACAAAGACAGACACTTACACCAAGAAACACAGACATACACTGACACCCAGTAACAAAGACGAACACATACACCAAGTACACAGACATACACTGACACCAAGTAACAAAGACATACACTGATACCCAGTAACACAGACACACACTTACACCAAGTAACACAGACATACAATGACACCAAGTTACAAAGATATACACCGATACCCAATAACACAGACACACACTTACACCAAGTAACAATGACTTACACTGATACCCAGTTACACAGACACGCACATACACCAAGTAACACAGACATACAAAGACACCAATTAACAAAGACGTACAGTGATACCTAGTAACACAGAGAAACACTTACACCAAGTAACAAAGACATACACTGATACCCAGCAACACAGACACACACTTACACCAAGTAACAAAGACATACACTGATACCCAGTTACACAGACACACACTTACACCAAGTAACACAGACATATACAGACACCAAGTAACAAAGACGTACAATGACACCAAGTAACACAGACAGACACTGACACCAAGTAACAAAGACATACACTGATACCCAGTAACACAGACACACATTTGCACCAAGTAACACAGACACACACTTTCACCAAGTAACAAAGACAGACAATGACACCAAGTAACAAAGACATACAATTACACGAAGTAACAAAGACATACACTGACACCAAGTAACAAAGACATACAATGACACCAAGTAACACAGACAGACACTGGCACCAAGTAACAAAGACATACACTGATACCCAGTAACACAGACACACATTTGCACCAAGTAACACAGACACACACTTTCACCAAGTAACAAAGACAGACAATGACACCAAGTAACAAAGACATACACTGATACCCAGTAACACAGACACACACTTACACCAAGTAACAGAGACATACACTGACACCAAGTAACAAAGACATACTTTTACACCAAGTAACAAAGACATGCACTGACACCAAGAAACAAAGACATACACTTACACCAAGTAACAAAGACATACACTGACACCAAGTAACAAAGACAGACACTTACACCAAGAAACACAGACATACACTGACACCCAGTAACAAAGACGAACACATACACCAAGTACACAGACATACACTGACACCAAGTAACAAAGACATACACTGATACCCAGTAACACAGACACACACTTACACCAAGTAACAAAGACAGACACTGATACCGAGTAACACAGACACACACTAACACCAAGTCACAAAGACATACACTGACACCAAGTAGCAAGGACAAACACTGACACCCAGTAACAAAGACACACACTGACACCAAGTAACAAAGACATACACTTACACCAAGTAACAAAGACATACACAGACACCAAGTAACAAAGACATACACTTACACCAAGTAACAAAGACAGACACAGACACCAAGTAACAAAGACATACACTGATACCCAGTAACACAGACACACACTTACACCAAGTAACAAGGACATACACTGACACCAAGTAACAAAGAAATTCACTGATACCCAGTAACACAGACACACACTTACACCAAGTAACAAAGACATGCACTGATACTCAGTTACACAGACACACACGGATACCAAGTAACAAAGGCATACACTGACAGCCAGTAACAAAGACATGCACTGACACCAAGTAAAAAGTCATACACTGATACCCAGTAACACAGACACACACTTACACCAAGTAACAAAGACATACACTGACACCAAGTAACAAAGACATACACTGATACCCAGTAACACAGACACACACTTACACCAAGGAACAAAGACATACACTGATACTCAGTAACACAGACACACATTTACACCAAGTAACAAAGACATACACTGACACCAAGTAACAAAGACATACACTTACACCAAGTAACAAAGACATACACTGACACCAAGTAACAAAGACATACACTGATACCCACTAACACAGACACACAATTACACCAAGTAACTCAGACAAACACTGACACCAAGTAACAAAGACATGCACTGACACAAGTAACAAAGACATACACTGATACCCAGTAACACAGACACACACTTACACCAAGTAACAAAGACAGACAATGACACCAAGTAACAAAGACATACGCTTACACCAAGTAACACAGACAAACACTGACACAAGTAACAAAGACACACACTTACACCAAGTACACAGACATACACTGACACCAAGTAACTAAGACATACACTGACACCCAGTAAAACAGACACACACTGACACAAAGTAACAAAGACATACACAGACACCAAGTAAAAAAGACATACACTTACACCAAGTAACAAAGACATACACAGACACCAAGTAACAAAGACATACACTGATACCCAGTAACACAGACACACACTTACAAAAAGTAACAAGGACATACACTGACACCAAGTAACAAAGAAATTCACTGATACCCAGTAACACAGACACACACTTACACCAAGTAACAAAGACATACACTGACACCAAGTAACTAAGACATACACTGACACCCAGTAAAACAGACACACACTTACACCAAGTAACACAGACATACACTGACACCAACTAACAAAGACATACACTGATACAAAGTAACAAAGACATACACTGACACCAAGTAACAAAGACATACACTGATACCCAGTAACACAGACACACACCTACACCAAGTAACAAAGACTTACACTGACACCAAGTTATAAAGATATACACCGATACCCAATAACACAGACACACACTTACACCAAGTAACAAATACTTACACGATACCCAGTTTCACAGACGCACACTTACACCAAGTAACAAAGACATACACTGACACCAAGTAACAAAGACGTACACTAACAGCAAGTAACAAAGACATACACTGATACTCAGTTTCACAGACACACACTTACACCAAGTAACACAGACATACACTGACACCAAGTAACAAAGACATACACTGACACCAAGTAACAAAGACATACACTGATACCCAGTAACACAGACACACACTTACACCAAGTAACACAGACATACAATGACACCAAGTTACAAAGATATACACCGATACCCAATAACACAGACACACACTTACACCAAGTAACAATGACTTACACTGATACCCAGTTACACAGACACGCACTTACAAAAGGTAACACAGACATACAAAGACACCAATTAACAAAGACGTACAGTGATACCCAGTAACACAGAGAAACACTTACACCAAGTAACAAAGACATACACTGATACCCAGCAACACAGACACACACTTACACCAAGTAACAAAGACATACACTGATACCCAGTTACACAGACACACACTTACACCAAGTAACACAGACATATACAGACACCAAGTAACAAAGACGTACACTGATACCCAGTAACACAGAGACACACTTACACCAATTTACAAAGACATACACTGACACCAAGTAACAAAGACATACAATTACACGAAGTAACAAAGACATACACTGACACCAAGTAACAAAGACATACAATGACACCAAGTAACACAGACAGACACTGACACCAAGTAACAAAGACATACACTGATACCCAGTAACACAGACACACATTTGCACCAAGTAACACAGACACACACTTTCACCAAGTAACAAAGACAGACAATGACACCAAGTAACAAAGACATCCACTGATACCCAGTAACACAGACACACACTTACACCAAGTAACAGAGACATACACTGACACCAAGTAACAAATACATACTTTTACACCAAGTAACAAAGACATGCACTGACACCAAGAAACAAAGACATACACTTACACCAAGTAACAAAGACATACACTGACACCAAGTAACAAAGACAGACACTTACACCAAGAAACACAGACATACACTGACACCCAGTAACAAAGACGAACACATACACCAAGTACACAGACATACACTGACACCAAGTAACAAAGACATACACTGATACCCAGTAACACAGACACACACTTACACCAAGTAACAAAGACAGACACTGATACCGAGTAACACAGACACACACTAACACCAAGTCACAAAGACATACACTGGCACCAAGTAGCAAGGACAAACACTGACACCCAGGAACAAAGACACACACTGACACCAAGTAACAAAGACATACACTTACACCAAGTAACAAAGACATACACAGACACCAAGTAAAAAAGACATACACTTACACCAAGTAACAAAGACATACACAGACACCAAGTAACAAAGACATACACTGATACCCAGTAACACAGACACACACTTACACCAAGTAACAGGGACATACACTGACACCAAGTAACAAAGAAATTCACTGATACCCAGTAACACAGACACACACTTACACCAAGTAACAAAGACATGCACTGATACTAAGTTACACAGACACACACGGATACCAAGTAACAAAGGCATACACTGACAGCCAGTAACAAAGACATGCACTGACACCAAGTAAAAAGTCATACACTGATACCCAGTAACACAGACACACACTTACACCAAGTAACAAAGACATACACTGACACCAAGTAACAAAGACATACACTGATACCCAGTAACACAGACACACACTTACACCAAGGAACAAAGACATACACTGATACTCAGTAACACAGACACACATTTACACCAAGTAACAAAGACATACACTGACACCAAGTAACAAAGACATACACTTACACCAAGTAACAAAGACATACACTGACACCAAGTAACAAAGACATACACTGATACCCACTAACACAGACACACAATTACACCAAGTAACTCAGACAAACACTGACACCAAGTAACAAAGACATGCACTGACACAAGTAACAAAGACATACACTGATACCCAGTAACACAGACACACATTTACACCAAGTAACAAAGACAGACAATGACACCAAGTAACAAAGACATACACTTACACCAAGTAACACAGACAAACACTGACACAAGTAACAAAGACACACACTTACACCAAGTACACAGACATACACTGACACCAAGTAACTAAGACATACACTGACACCCAGTAAAACAGACACACACTGACACAAAGTAACAAAGACATACACAGACACCAAGTAACAAAGACATACACTTACACCAAGTAACAAAGACATACACAGACACCAAGTAACAAAGACATACACTGATACCCAGTAACACAGACACACACTTACAAAAACTAACAAGGACATACACTGACACCAAGTAACAAAGAAATTCACTGATATCCAGTAACACAGACACACACTTACACCAAGTAACAAAGACATACACTGACACCAAGTAAAAAGACATACACTGATACCCAGAAACACAGACACACACTTACACCAAGTAACAAAGACATACACTGATACTCAGTTACACAGACACACACGGATACCAAGTAACAAAGGCATACACTGACACCCAGTAACAAAGACATACACTGACACCAAGTAACAAAGACATTCACTGATACCCAGTAACACAGACACACACTTACACCAAGTAACAAAGACATACACTGACACCAAGTAACAAAGACATACACTTACACCAAGTAACAAAGACATACACTGACACCAAGTAACAAAGACATACACTGATACCCACTAACACAGACACACAATTACACCAAGTAACACAGACATACACTGACACCAAGTAACAAAGACATACACTGACACCAAGTAACAAAGACATACACTGATACCCAGTAACACAGACACACACTTACACCAAGTAACAAAGACAGACAATGACACCAAGTAACAAAGACATACACTTACACCAAGTAACACAGACATACACTGACCCAAGTAACAAAGACACACACTTACACCAAGTACACAGACATACACTGACACCAAGTAGCTAAGACATACACTGACACCCAGTAAAACAGACACACACTTACACCAAGTAACAAAGACATACACTGATACTCAGTTACAGAGACACACACTTACACCAAGTAACACAGACATACACTGACACCAAGTAACAAAGACATACACTGATACCAAGTAACAAAGACATACACTGACACAAGTAACAAAGACATACACTGATACTCAGTAACACAGACACACATTTACACCAAGTAACAAAGACATACACTGACACCAAGTAACAAAGACATACACTTACACCAAGTAACAAAGACATACACTGACACCAAGTAACAAAGACATACACTGATACCCACTAACACAGACACACAATTACACCAAGTAACTCAGACAAACACTGACACCAAGTAACAAAGACATGCACTGACACAAGTAACAAAGACATACACTGATACCCAGTAACACAGACACACACTTACACCAAGTAACAAAGACAGACAATGACACCAAGTAACAAAGACATACACTTACACCAAGTAACACAGACAAACACTGACACAAGTAACAAAGACACACACTTACACCAAGTACACAGACATACACTGACACCAAGTAACTAAGACATACACTGACACCCAGTAAAACAGACACACACTGACACAAAGTAACAAAGACATACACAGACACCAAGTAACAAAGACATACACTTACACCAAGTAACAAAGACATACACAGACATCAAGTAACAAAGACATACACTGATACCCAGTAACACAGACACACACTTACAAAAAGTAACAAGGACATACACTGACACCAAGTAACAAAGAAATTCACTGATACCCAGTAACACAGACACACACTTACACCAAGTAACAAAGACATACACTGACACCAAGAAAAAAGACATACACTGATACCCAGAAACACAGACACACACTTACACCAAGTAACAAAGACATACACTGATACTCAGTTACACAGACACACACGGATACCAAGTAACAAAGGCATACACTGACACCCAGTAACAAAGACATACACTGACACCAAGTAACAAAGACATTCACTGATACCCAGTAACACAGACTCACACTTACACCAGGTAACAAAGACATACACTGACACCAAGTAACAAAGACATACACTGACAGCAAGTAACAAAGACATACACTGATACCCAGGAGCACAGACACACACTTACACCAAGGAACAAAGACATACACTGATACTCAGTAAAACAGACACACATTTACACCAAGTAACAAAGACATACACTGACACCAAGTAACAAAGACATACACTTACACCAAGTAACAAAGACATACACTGACACCAAGTAACAAAGACATACACTGATACCCACTAACACAGACACACAATTACACCAAGTAACACAGACATACACTGACACCAAGTAACAAAGACATACACTGACACCAAGTAACAAAGACATACACTGATACCCAGTAACACAGACACACACTTACACCAAGTAACAAAGACAGACAATGACACCAAGTAACAAAGACATACACTTACACCAAGTAACACAGACATACACTGATCCAAGTAACAAAGACACACACTTACACCAAGTACACAGACATACACTGACACCAAGTAGCTAAGACATACACTGACACCCAGTAAAACAGACACACACTTACACCAAGTAACAAAGACATACACTGATACTCAGTTACAGAGACACACACTTACACCAAGTAACACAGACATACACTGACACCAAGTAACAAAGACATACACTGATACCAAGTAACAAAGACATACACTGACACAAGTAACAAAGACATACACTGATACCCAGTAACACAGACACACACTTACACGAAGTAACAAATACTTGCACTGATACCCAGTTTCACAGACACACACTTACACCAAGTAACAAAGACATACACTGACACCAAGTTACAAAGATATACACAGATACCCAATAACACAGACACACACTTACACCCCGTAACAAATACTTACACTGATACCCAGTTTCACAGACACACACTTACACCAAGTAACAAAGACATACACTGACACCAAGTAACAAAGACATACACTGACAGCAAGTAACAAGAACATACACTGAAACCCAGTAACACAGACACACACTTAAACCAAGGAACAAAGCCATACACTGATATTCAGTAACACAGACACACATTTACACAAAGTAACAAAGACATACACTGACACGAAGTAACAAAGACATATACTTACACCAAGTAACAAAGACATACACTGACACCAAGTAACAAAGACATGCACTGATACCCACTAACACAGACACAAAATTACACACAGTAACACAGACATACACTGACACCAAGTAACAAAGACATACACTGACACCAAGTAACAAAGTCATACACTGATACCCAGTAACACAGACACACACTTACACCAAGTAACACAGACATACACTGACACCAAGTTACAAAGATATACTTCGATACCCAATAACACAGACACACACTTACACCAAGTAACAAAGACTTACACTGATACCCAGTTACACAGACACACACTTACACCAAGTAACACAGACATACAAAGACACCAAGTAACAAAGACGTACACTGATACCCAGTAACACAGAGAAACACTTACACCAAGTAACAAAGACATACACTGATACCCAGCAACACAGACACACACTTACACCAAGTAACAAAGACATACACTGATACCCAGTTACACAGACACACACTTACACCAAGTAACACAGACATATACAGACACCAAATAACAAAGACGTACACTGATACCCAGTAACACAGAGACACACTTACACCAATTTACAAAGACATACACTGACACCAAGTAACAAAGACATACACTTACACCAAGTAACAAAGACATACACTGACACCAAGTAACAAAGACATACACTGACACAAGTAACAAAGACATACACTGATACTCAGTAACACAGACACACATTTACACCAAGTAACAAAGACATACACTGACACCAAGTAACAAAGACATACACTTACACCAAGTAACAAAGACATACACTGACACCAAGTAACAAAGACATACACTGATACCCACTAACACAGGCACACAATTACACCAAGTAACTCAGACAAACACTGACACCAAGTAACAAAGACATGCACTGACACAAGTAACAAAGACATACACTGATACCCAGTAACACAGACACACACTTACACCAAGTAACAAAGACAGACAATGACACCAAGTAACAAAGACATACACTTACACCAAGTAACACAGACAAACACTGACACAAGTAACAAAGACACACACTTACACCAAGTACACAGACATACACTGACACCAAGTAACTAAGACATACACTGACACCCAGTAAAACAGACACACACTGACACAAAGTAACAAAGACATACACAGACACCAAGTAACAAAGACATACACTTACACCAAGTAACAAAGACATACACAGACATCAAGTAACAAAGACATACACTGATACCCAGTAACACAGACACACACTTACAAAAAGTAACAAGGACATACACTGACACCAAGTAACAAAGAAATTCACTGATACCCAGTAACACAGACACACACTTACACCAAGTAACAAAGACATACACTGACTCCAAGTAAAAAGACATACACTGATACCCAGAAACACAGACACACACTTACACCAAGTAACAAAGACATACACTGATACTCAGTTACACAGACACACACGGATACCAAGTAACAAAGGCATACACTGACACCCAGTAACAAAGACATACACTGACACCAAGTAACAAAGACATTCACTGATACCCAGTAACACAGACACACACTTACACCAAGTAACAAAGACATACACTGACACCAAGTAACAAAGACATACACTGACAGCAAGTAACAAAGACATACACTGATACCCAGGAGCACAGACACACACTTACACCAAGGAACAAAGACATACACTGATACTCAGTAAAACAGACACACATTTACACCAAGTAACAAAGACATACACTGACACGAAGTAACAAAGACATACACTTACACCAAGTAACAAAGACATACACTGACACCAAGTAACAAAGACATACACTGATACCCACTAACACAGACACACAATTACACCAAGTAACACAGACATACACTGACACCAAGTAACAAAGACATACACTGACACCAAGTAACAAAGACATACACTGATACCCAGTAACACAGACACACACTTACACCAAGTAACAAAGACAGACAATGACACCAAGTAACAAAGACATACACTTACACCAAGTAACACAGACATACACTGATCCAAGTAACAAAGACACACACTTACACCAAGTACACAGACATACACTGACACCAAGTAGCTAAGACATACACTGACACCCAGTAAAACAGACACACACTTACACCAAGTAACAAAGACATACACTGATACTCAGTTACAGAGACACACACTTACACCAAGTAACACAGACATACACTGACACCAAGTAACAAAGACATACACTGATACCAAGTAACAAAGACATACACTGACACAAGTAACAAAGACATACACTGATACCCAGTAACACAGACACACACTTACACCAAGTAACAAATACTTGCACTGATACCCAGTTTCACAGACACACACTTACACCAAGTAACAAAGACATACACTGACACCAAGTTACAAAGATATACACAGATACCCAATAACACAGACACACACTTACACCCCGTAACAAATACTTACACTGATACCCAGTTTCACAGACACACACTTACACCAAGTAACAAAGACATACACTGACACCAAGTAACAGAGACATACACTGACAGCAAGTAACAAGAACATACACTGATACCCAGTAACACAGACACACACTTAAACCAAGGAACAAAGCCATACACTGATATTCAGTAACACAGACACACATTTACACCAAGTAACAAAGACATACACTGACACGAAGTAACAAAGACATATACTTACACCAAGTAACAAAGACATACACTGACACCAAGTAACAAATACATGCACTGATACCCACTAACACAGACACAAAATTACACACAGTAACACAGACATACACTGACACCAAGTAACAAAGACATACACTGACACCAAGTAACAAAGTCATACACTGATACCCAGTAACACAGACACACACTTACACCAAGTAACACAGACATACACTGACACCAAGTTACAAAGATATACTTCGATACCCAATAACACAGACACACACTTACACCAAGTAACAAAGACTTACACTGATACCCAGTTACACAGACACACACTTACACCAAGTAACACAGACATACAAAGACACCAAGTAACAAAGACGTACACTGATACCCAGTAACACAGAGAAACACTTACACCAAGTAACAAAGACATACACTGATACCCAGCAACACAGACACACACTTACACCAAGTAACAAAGACATACACTGATACCCAGTTACACAGACACACACTTACACCAAGTAACACAGACATATACAGACACCAAATAACAAAGACGTACACTGATACCCAGTAACACAGAGACACACTTACACCAATTTACAAAGACATACACTGACACCAAGTAACACAGACATACACTTACACCAAGTAACAAAGACATACACTGACACCAAGTAACAAAGACATACACTGACACAAGTAACAAAGACATACACTGATACTCAGTAACACAGACACACATTTACACCAAGTAACAAAGACATACAGTGACACCAAGTAACAAAGACATACACTTACACCAAGTAACAAAGACATACACTGACACCAAGTAACAAAGACATACACTGATACCCACTAACACAGACACACAATTACTCCAAGTAACTCAGACAAACACTGACACCAAGTAACAAAGACATGCACTGACACAAGTAACAAAGACATACACTGATACCCAGTAACACAGACACACACTTACACCAAGTAACAAAGACAGACAATGACACCAAGTAACAAAGACATACACTTACACCAAGTAACACAGACAAACACTGACACAAGTAACAAAGACACACACTTACACCAAGTACACAGACATACACTGACACCAAGTAACTAAGACATACACTGACACCCAGTAAAACAGACACACACTGACACAAAGTAACAAAGACATACACAGACACCAAGTAACAAAGACATACACTTACACCAAGTAACAAAGACATACACAGACATCAAGTAACAAAGACATACACTGATACCCAGTAACACAGACACACACTTACAAAAAGTAACAAGGACATACACTGACACCAAGTAACAAAGAAATTCACTGATACCCAGTAACACAGACACACACTTACACCAAGTAACAAAGATATACACTGACACCAAGTAAAAAGACACACACTGATACCCAGAAACACAGACACACACTTACACCAAGTAACAAAGACATACACTGATACTCAGTTACACAGACACACACGGATACCAAGTAACAAAGGCATACACTGACACCCAGTAACAAAGACATACACTGACACCAAGTAACAAAGACATTCACTGATACCCAGTAACACAGACACACACTTACACCAAGTAACAAAGACATACACTGACACCAAGTAACAAAGACATACACTGACAGCAAGTAACAAAGACATACACTGATACCCAGGAACACAGACACACACTTACACCAAGGAACAAAGACAAACACTGATACTCAGTAAAACAGACAAACATTTACACCAAGTAACAAAGACATACACTGACACCAAGTAACAAAGACATACACTTACACCAAGTAACAAAGACATACACTGACACCAAGTAACAAAGACATACACTGATACCCACTAACACAGACACACAATTACACCAAGTAACACAGACATACACTGACACCAAGTAACAAAGACATACACTGACACCCAGTAAAACAGACACACACTTACACCAAGTAACAAAGACATACACTGATACTCAGTTACAGAGACACACACTTACACCAAGTAACACAGACATACACTGACACCAAGTAACAAAGACATACACTGATACCAAGTAACAAAGACATACACTGACACAAGTAACAAAGACATACACTGATACCCAGTAACACAGACACACACTTACACCAAGTAACAAATACTTGCACTGATACCCAGTTTCACAGACACACACTTACACCAAGTAACAAAGACATACACTGACACCAAGTTACAAAGATATACACAGATACCCAATAACACAGACACACACTTACACCCCGTAACAAATACTTACACTGATACCCAGTTTCACAGACACACACTTACACCAAGTAACAAAGACATACACTGACACCAAGTAACAAAGACATACACTGACAGCAAGTAACAAGAACATACACTGATACCCAGTAACACAGACACACACTTAAACCAAGGAACAAAGCCATACACTGATATTCAGTAACACAGACACACATTTACACCAAGTAACAAAGACATACACTGACACGAAGTAACAAAGACATATACTTACACCAAGTAACAAAGACATACACTGACACCAAGTAACAAATACATGCACTGATACCCACTAACACAGACACAAAATTACACACAGTAACACAGACATACACTGACACCAAGTAACAAAGACATACACTGACACCAAGTAACAAAGTCATACACTGATACCCAGTAACACAGACACACACTTACACCAAGTAACACAGACATACACTGACACCAAGTTACAAAGATATACTTCGATACCCAATAACACAGACACACACTTACACCAAGTAACAAAGACTTACACTGATACCCAGTTACACAGACACACACTTACACCAAGTAACACAGACATACAAAGACACCAAGTAACAAAGACGTACACTGATACCCAGTAACACAGAGAAACACTTACACCAAGTAACAAAGACATACACTGATACCCAGCAACACAGACACACACTTACACCAAGTAACAAAGACATACACTGATACCCAGTTACACAGACACACACTTACACCAAGTAACACAGACATATACAGACACCAAATAACAAAGACGTACACTGATACCCAGTAACACAGAGACACACTTACACCAATTTACAAAGACATACACTGACACCAAGTAACACAGACATACACTTACACCAAGTAACAAAGACATACACTGACACCAAGTAACAAAGACATACACTGACACAAGTAACAAAGACATACACTGATACTCAGTAACACAGACACACATTTACACCAAGTAACAAAGACATACAGTGACACCAAGTAACAAAGACATACACTTACACCAAGTAACAAAGACATACACTGACACCAAGTAACAAAGACATACACTGATACCCACTAACACAGACACACAATTACTCCAAGTAACTCAGACAAACACTGACACCAAGTAACAAAGACATGCACTGACACAAGTAACAAAGACATACACTGATACCCAGTAACACAGACACACACTTACACCAAGTAACAAAGACAGACAATGACACCAAGTAACAAAGACATACACTGACACCCAGTAAAACAGACACACACTGACACAAAGTAACAAAGACATACACAGACACCAAGTAACAAAGACATACACTTACACCAAGTAACAAAGACATACACAGACATCAAGTAACAAAGACATACACTGATACCCAGTAACACAGACACACACTTACAAAAAGTAACAAGGACATACACTGACACCAAGTAACAAAGAAATTCACTGATACCCAGTAACACAGACACACACTTACACCAAGTAACAAAGATATACACTGACACCAAGTAAAAAGACATACACTGATACCCAGAAACACAGACACACACTTACACCAAGTAACAAAGACATACACTGATACTCAGTTACACAGACACACACGGATACCAAGTAACAAAGGCATACACTGACACCCAGTAACAAAGACATACACTGACACCAAGTAACAAAGACATTCACTGATACCCAGTAACACAGACACACACTTACACCAAGTAACAAAGACATACACTGACACCAAGTAACAAAGACATACACTGACAGCAAGTAACAAAGACATACACTGATACCCAGGAACACAGACACACACTTACACCAAGGAACAAAGACAAACACTGATACTCAGTAAAACAGACACACATTTACACCAAGTAACACAGACATACACTGACACCAAGTAACAAAGACATACACTTACACCAAGTAACAAAGACATACACTGACACCAAGTAACAAAGACATACACTGATACCCACTAACACAGACACACAATTACACCAAGTAACACAGACATACACTGACACCAAGTAACAAAGACATACACTGACACCAAGTAACAAAGACATACACTGATACCCAGTAACACAGACACACACTTACACCAAGTAACAAAGACAGACAATGACACCAAGTAACAAAGACATACACTTACACCAAGTAACACAGACATACACTGACCCAAGTAACAAAGACACACACTTACACCAAGTACACAGACATACACTGACACCAAGTAGCTAAGACATACACTGACACCCAGTAAAACAGACACACACTTACACCAAGTAACAAAGACATACACTGATACTCAGTTACAGAGACACACACTTACACCAAGTAACACAGACATACACTGACACCAAGTAACAAAGACATACACTGATACCAAGTAACAAAGACATACACTGACACAAGTAACAAAGACATACACTGATTCCCAGTAACACAGACACACACTTACACCAAGTAACAAATACTTGCACTGATACCCAGTTTCACAGACACACACTTACACCAAGTAACAAAGACATACACTGACACCAAGTTACAAAGATATACACAGATACCCAATAACACAGACACACACTTACACCCCGTAACAAATACTTACACTGATACCCAGTTTCACAGACACACACTTACACCAAGGAACAAAGACATACACTGACACCAAGTAACAAAGACATACACTGACAGCAAGTAACAAGAACATACACTGATACCCAGTAACACAGACACACACTTAAACCAAGGAACAAAGCCATACACTGATATTCAGTAACACAGACACACATTTACACCAAGTAACAAAGACATACACTGACACGAAGTAACAAAGACATATACTTACACCAAGTAACAAAGACATACACTGACACCAAGTAACAAAGACATGCACTGATACCCACTAACACAGACACAAAATTACACACAGTAACACAGACATACACTGACACCAAGTAACAAAGACATACACTGACACCAAGTAACAAAGTCATACACTGATACCCAGTAACACAGACACACACTTACACCAAGTAACACAGACATACACTGACACCAAGTTACAAAGATATACTTCGATACCCAATAACACAGACACACACTTACACCAAGTAACAAAGACTTACACTGATACCCAGTTACACAGATACACACTTACACCAAGTAACACAGACATACAAAGACACCAAGTAACAAAGACGTACACTGATACCCAGTAACACAGAGAAACACTTACACCAAGTAACAAAGACATACACTGATACCCAGCAACACAGACACACACTTACACCAAGTAACAAAGACATACACTGATACCCAGTTACACAGACACACACTTACACCAAGTAACACAGACATATACAGACACCAAATAACAAAGACGTACACTGATACCCAGTAACACAGAGACACACTTCCACCAATTTACAAAGACATACACTGACACCAAGTAACAAAGACATACACTTACACCAAGTAACAAAGACATACACTGACACCAAGTAACAAAGACATACAATGACACCAAGTAACACAGACAGACACTGACACCAAGTAACAAAGACATACACTGATACCCAGTAACACAGACACACACTTCCACCAAGTAACACAGACACACACTTTCACCAAGTAACAAAGACATACACTGACACCAAGTAACAAAGACATACACTTACACCAAGTAACACAGACATACACTGACACCCAGTAACAAAGACGCACACATACACCAAGTACACAGACATACACTGACAACACGTAACAAAGACATACACTGATACCCAGTAACACAGACACGCACTTACACCAAGTACCAAAGACAGACACTGATACCCAGTAACACAGACACACACTTACACCAAGTAACACAGACACACACTTTCACCAAGTAACAAAGACATGCACTGACACCAAGTAACAAAGACATACACTTACACCAAGTAACACAGACATACACTGACACCAAGTAACAAAGACATACACTTACACCAAGTAACAAAGACATACACTGACACCAAGTAACAAAGACATACAATGACACCAAGTAACACAGACATACACTGACACCAAGTAACAAAGACATACATTTACACCAAGTAACAAAGACATGCACTGACACCAAGAAACAAAGACATACACTTACACCAAGTAACAAAGACATACACTGACACCAAGTAACAAAGACATACACTTACACCAAGTAACACAGACATACACTGACACCCAGTAACAAAGACGCACACATACACCAAGTACACAGACATACACTGACACCAAGTAACAAAGACATACACTGATACCCAGTAACACAGACACGCACTTACACCAAGTAACAAAGACAGACACTGATACCCAGTAACACAGACACACACTAACACCAAGTCACAAAGACATACACTGACACCAAGTAGCAAGGACAAACACTGACACCCAGTAACAAAGACACACACTGACACCAAGTAACAAAGACATACACTTACACCAAGTAACAAAGACATACACAGACACCAAGTAACAAAGACATACACTTACACCAAGTAACAAAGACATACACAGACACCAAGTAACAAAGACATACACTGATACCCAGTAACACAGACACACACTTACACCAAGTTACAAGGACAAACACTGACACCAAGTAACAAAGTAATTCACTGATACCCAGTAACACAGACACATGCTTACACCAAGTAACAAAGACATGCACTGACACCAAGTAAAAAGACATACACTGATACCCAGAAACATAAACACACACTTACACCAAGTAACAAGGACATACACTGATACTCAGTTACACAGACACACACGGATACCAAGTAACAAAGGCATACACTGACACCCAGTAACAAAGACATACACTGACACCAAGTAACAAAGACATTCACTGATACCCAGTAACACAGACACACACTTACACCAAGTAACAAAGACATACAAAGACACCAAGTAACAAAGACATACACTGATACCCAGTAACACAGCCACACACTAACACCAAGGAACAAAGACATACACTGATAATCAGTCACACAGACACACATTTACACCAAGTAACAAAGACATACACTGACACCAAGTAACAAAGACATAAACTGATACCCAGTAACACAGACACGCACTTACACCAAGTAACAAAGACAGACACTGATACCCAGTAACACAGACACACACTAACACCAAGTCACAAAGACATACACTGACACCAAGTAGTAAGGACAAACACTGACACCCAGTAACAAAGACACACACTGACACCAAGTAACAAAGACATACACTTACACCTAGTAACAAAGACATACACAGACACCAAGTAACAAAGACATACACTTACACCAAGTAACAAAGACATACACTGACACCAAGTAACAAAGACATACACTGATACCCAGTAAAACAGACACACACTTACACCAAGTAACAAGGACAAACACTGACACCAAGTAACAAAGAAATTCACTGATACCCAGTAACACAGACACACACTTACACCAAGTAACAAAGACATACACTGATACCCAGCAACACAGACACACACTTACACCAAGTATCACAGACATACACAGACACCAAGTAATAAAGACATACAATGACACCAAGTAACAAAGACATACACTGACACCAAGTAGCAAAGACTTACACTTACACCAAGTAACAAAGAGATACACTGACACCAAGTAACAAAGACATACACTTACACCAAGTAACACAGACATACACTGACCCAAGTAATAAAGACACACACTTACACCAAGTACAAAGACATATACTGACACCAAGTAGCTAAGACATACACTGACACCCAGTAAAACAGACACACACTTACACCAAGTAACAAAGACATACACTGATACTCAGTTACAGAGACACACACTTACACCAAGTAACACAGACATACACTGACACCAAGTAACAAAGACATACACTGATACCAAGTAACAAAGACATACACTGACACCAAGTAACAAAGACATACACTGATACCCAGTAACACAGACACACACCTACACCAAGTAACAAAGACATGCACTGACACCAAGTTACAAAGATATACACCGATACCCAATAACACAGACACACACGTACACCAAGTAACAAATACTTACACTGATACCCAGTTTCACAGACACACACTTACACCAAGTAACAAAGACATACACTGACACCAATAACAAAGACATACACTGACAGCAAGTAACAAGGACATACACTGATACCCAGTAACACAGACACACACTTACACCAAGGAACAAAGCCATACACTGATATTCAGTAACGCAGACACACATTTACACCAAGTAACAAAGACATACACTGATACCCACTAACACAGACACACAATTACACCAAGTAACACAGACATACACTGACACCAAGTAACAAAGTCATACACTGACACCAAGTAACAAAGTCATACACTGGTAACCAGTAACACAGACACACACTTACACCAAGTAACACAGACATACACTGACACCAAGTTACAAAGATATACACCGATACCCAATAACACAGACACACACTTACACAAAGTAACCAAGACTTACACTGATACCCAGTTACACAGACACACACTTACACCAAGTAACACAGACATACAAAGACACCAAGTAACAAAGACGTACACTGATACCCAGTAACACAGAGAAACACTTACACCAAGTAACAAAGACATACACTGATACCCAGCAACACAGACACACACTTACACCAAGTAACAAAGACATACACTGATACCCAGTTACACAGACACACACTTACACCAAGTAACACAGACATATACAGACACAAAGTAACAAAGACGTACACTGACACCAAGTAACACAGACAGACACTGACACCAAGTAACAAAGACATACACTGATACCCAGTAACACAGACACACACTTACACCAAGTAACACAGACACACACTTTCACCAAGTAAACAAAGACATACACTGACACCAAGTAACAAAGACATACACTGACACCAAGTAACACAGACATACACTGACACCAAGTAACAAAGACATACACTGATACCCAGTAACACAGACACGCACTTACACCAAGTAACAAAGACAGACACTGATACCCAGTAACACAGACACACACTTACACCAAGTAACACAGACACACACTTTCACCAAGTAACAAAGACATACACTGACACCAAGTAACAAAGACATACACTTACACCAAGTAACACAGACATACACTGACACCAAGTAACAAAGACATACACTTACACCAAGTAACAAAGACATAAAATGACACCAAGTAACAAAGACATACAATGACACCAAGTAACACAGACATACACTGACACCAAGTAACAAAGACATACATTTACACCAAGTAACAAAGACATGCACTGACACCAAGAAACAAAGACATACACTTACACCAAGTAACAAAGACATACACTGACACCAAGTAACAAAGACATACACTTACACCAAGTAACACAGACATACACTGACACCCAGTAACAAAGACGCACACATACACCAAGTACACAGACAGACACTGACACCAAGTAACAAAGACATACACTGATACCCAGTAACACAGACACACACTAACACCAAGTCACAAAGACATACACTGACACCAAGTAGCAAGGACAAACACTGACACCCAGTAACAAAGACACACACTGACACCAAGTAACAAAGACATACACTTACACCAAGTAACAAAGACATACACAGACACCAAGTAACAAAGACATACACTTACACCAAGTAACAAAGACATACACAGACACCAAGTAACAAAGACATACACTGATACCCAGTAACACAGACACACACTTACACCAAGTAACAAGGACAAACACTGACACCATGTTACAAAGAAATTCACTGATACCCAGTAACACAGACACACACTTACACCAAGTAACAAAGACATGCACTGACACCAAGTAAAAATACACACACTGATACCCAGAAACACAGACACACACTTACACCAAGTAACAAAGACATACACTGATACTCAGTTACACAGACACACACGGATACCAAGTAACAAAGGCAGACACTGACACCCAGTAACAAAGACATACACTGACACCAAGTAACAAAGACATTCACTGATACCCAGTAACACAGACACACACTTACACCAAGTAACAAAGACATACACTGACACCAAGTAACAAAGACATACACTGATACCCAGTAACACAGACACACACTAACACCAAGGAACAAAGACATACACAGATACTCAGTAACACAGACACACATTTACACCACGTAACAAAGACATACACTGACACCAAGTAACAAAGACGCACACATACACCAAGTACACAGACATACACTGACACCAAGTAACAAAGACATAAACTGATACCCAGTAACACAGACACGCACTTACACCAAGTAACAAAGACAGACACTGATACCCAGTAACACAGACACACACTAACACCAAGTCACAAAGACATACACTGACACCAAGTAGCAAGGACAAACACTGACACCCAGTAACAAAGACACACACTGACACCAAGTAACAAACACATACACTTACACCAAGTAACAAAGACATACACAGACACCAAGTAACAAAGACATACACTTACACCAAGTAACAAAGACATACACAGACACCAAGTAACAAAGACATACACTGATACCCAGTAACACAGACACACACGTACACCAAGTAACAAGGACAAACACTGACACCAAGTAACAAAGAAATTCACTGATACCCAGCAACACAGGCACACACTTGCACCAAGTAACAAAGACATGCACTGACACCAAGTAACAACGACATACATTGATACCCAGTAACACAGACACACACTTACACCAAGTAACAAAGACATACACTGATACCCAGCAACACAGACACACACTTACACCAAGTAACAAAGACATACACTGATACCCAGTAACACAGACACACACCTACACCAAGTAACAAAGACATGCACTGACACCAAGTTACAAAGATATACACCGATACCCAATAACACAGACACACACTTACACCAAGTAACAAATACTTACACTGATACCCAGTTTCACAGACACACACTTACACCAAGTAACAAAGACATACACTGACACCAAGTAACAAAGACATAGACTGACAGCAAGTAACAAGGACATACACTGATACCCAGTAACACAGACACACACTTACACCAAGGAACAAAGCCATACACTGATATTCAGTAACACAGACACACATTTACACCAAGTAACAAAGACATACACTGACACGAAGTAACAAAGACATATACTTACACCAAGTAACAAAGACATACACTGACACCAAGTAACAAAGACATACACTGATACCCACTAACACAGACACACAATTACACCAAGTAACACAGACATTCACTGACACCAAGTAACAAAGACATACACTGACACCAAGTAACAAAGACATACATTGATACCCAGTAACACAGACACACACTTACACCAAGTAACACAGACATACACTGACACCAAGTTACAAAGATATACACCGATACCCAATAACACAGACACACACTTACACCAAGTAACAAAGACTTGCACTGATACCCAGTTACACAGACACACACTTACACCAAGTAACACAGACATACAAAGACACCAAGTAACAAAGACGGACACTGATACCCAGTAATACAGAGAAACACTTACACCAAGTAACAAAGACATACACTGATACCCAGCAACACAGACACACACTTACACCAAGTAACAAAGACATACACTGATACCCAGTTACACAGACACACACTTACACCAAGTAACACAGACATATACAGACACCAAGTAACAAAGACGTACACTGACACCAAGTAACACAGACGTACACTGACACCAAGTAACACAGACAGACACTGACACCAAGTAACAAAGACATACACTGATACCCAGTAACACAGACACACACTTACACCAAGTAACACAGGCACACACTTTCACCAAGTAAACAAAGACATACACTGACACCAAGTAACAAAGACATACACTTACACCAAGTAACACAGACATACACTGACACCAAGTAACAAAGACATACACTGATACCCAGTAACACAGACACGCACTTACACCAAGTAACAAAGACAGACACTGATAGCCAGTAACACAGACACACACTTACACCAAGTAACACAGACACACACTTTCACCAAGTAACAAAGACATACACTGACACCAAGTAACAAAGACATACACTTACACCAAGTAACACAGACATACACTGACACCAAGTAACAAAGACATACACTTACACCAAGTAACAAAGACATACACTGACACCAAGTAACAAAGACATACAATGACACCAAGTAACACAGACATACACTGACACCAAGTAACAAAGACATACATTTACACCAAGTAACAAAGACATGCACTGACACCAAGAAACAAAGACATACACTTACACCAAGTAACAAAGACATACACTGACACCAAGTAACAAAGACATACACTTGCACCAAGTAACACAGACATACACTGACACCCAGTAACCAAGACGCACACATACACCAAGTGCACAGACATACACTGACACCAAGTAACAAAGACATACACTGATACCCAGTAACACAGACACGCACTTACACCAAGTAACAAAGACAGACACTGATACCCAGTAACACAGACACACACTAACACGAAGTCACAAAGACATACACTGACACCAAGTAGCAAGGACAAACACTGACACCCAGTAACAAAGACACACACTGACACCAAGTAACAAAGACAAACAATTACACCAAGTAACAAAGACATACACAGACACCAAGTAACAAAGACATACACTTACACCAAGTAACAAAGACATACACAGACACCAAGTAACAAAGACATACACTGATACCCAGTAACACAGACACACACTTACACCAAGTAACAAGGACAAACACTGACACCAAGTTACAAAGAAATTCACTGATACCCAGTAACACAGACACACACTTACACCAAGTAACAAAGACATGCACTGACACCAAGTAAAAATACATACACTGATACCCAGAAACACAGACACACACTTACACCAAGTAACAAAGACATACACTGATACTCAGTTACACAGACACACACGGATACCAAGTAACAAAGGCAGACACTGACACCCAGTAACAAAGACATACACTGACACCAAGTAACAAAGACATTCACTGATACCCAGTAACACAGACACACACTTACACCAAGTAACAAAGACATACAATGACACCAAGTAACAAAGACATACAATGATACCGAGTAACACAGACACACACTAACACCAAGGAACAAAGACATACACTGATACTCAGTAACACAGACACACATTTACACCAAGTAACAAAGACATACACTGACACCAAGTAACAAAGACGCACACATACACCAAGTACACAGACATACACTGACACCAAGTAACAAAGACGTAAACTGATACCCAGTAACACAGACACGCACTTACACCAAGTAACAAAGACAGACACTGATACCCAGTAACACAGACACACACTAACACCAAGTCACAAAGACATACACTGACACCAAGTAGCAAGGACAAACACTGACACCCAGTAACAAAGACACACACTGACACCAAGTAACAAACACATACACTTACACCAAGTAACAAAGACATACACAGACACCAAGTAACAAAGACATACACTTACACCAAGTAACAAAGACATACACAGACACCAAGTAACAAAGACATACACTGATACCCAGTAACACAGACACACACTTACACCAAGTAACAAGGACAAACACTGACACCAAGTAACAAAGAAATTCACTGATACCCAGTAACACAGACACACACTTGCACCAAGTAACAAAGACATGCACTGACACCAAGTAACAACGACATACATTGATACCCAGTAACACAGACACACACTTCCACCAAGTAACAAAGACATACACTGATACCCAGCAACACAGACACCCACTTACACCAAGTAACAAAGACATACACTGATACCCAGTAACACAGACACACACCTACACCAAGTAACAAAGACATGCACTGACACCAAGTTACAAAGATATACACCGATACCCAATAACACAGACACACACTTACACCAAGTAACAAATACTTACACTGATACCCAGTTTCACAGACACACACTTACACCAAGTAACAAAGACATACACTGACACCAAGTAACAAAGACATAGACTGACAGCAAGTAACAAGGACATACACTGATACCCAGTAACACAGACACACACTTACACCAAGGAACAAAGCCATACTCTGATATTCAGTAGCACAGACACACATTTACACCAAGTAACAAAGACATACACTGACACGAAGTAACAAAGACATATACTTACACCAAGTAACAAAGACATACACTGACACCAAGTAACAAAGACATACACTGATACCCACTAACACAGACACACAATTACACCAAGTAACACAGACATAGACTGACACCAAGTAACAAAGACATACACTGACACCAAGTAACAAAGACATACATTGATCCCAGTAACACAGACACACACTTACACCAAGTAACACAGACATACACTGACACAAAGTTACAAAGATATACACCGATACCCAATAACACAGACACACACTTACACCAAGTAACAAAGACTTACACTGATACCCAGTTACACAGACACACACTTACACCAAGTAACACAGACATACAAAGACACCAAGTAACAAAGACGTACACTGATACCCAGTAATACAGAGAAACACTTACACCAAGTAACAAAGACATACACTGATACCCAGCAACACAGACACACACTTACACCAAGTAACAAAGACATACACTGATACCCAGTTACACAGACACACACTTACACCAAGTAACACAGACATATACAGACACCAAGTAACAAAGACGTACACTGACACCAAGTAACACAGACAGACACTGACACCAAGTAACAAAGACATACACTGATACCCAGTAACACAGACACACACTTACACCAAGTAACACAGACACACACTTTCACCAAGTAACAAAGACATACACAGACACCAAGTAACAAAGACATACACTTACACCAAGTAACACAGACATACACTGACACCAAGTAACAAAGACATACACTGATACCCAGTAACACAGACACGCACTTACACCAAGTAACAAAGACAGACACTGATACCCAGTAACACAGTCACACACTAACACCAAGTCACAAAGACATACACTGACACCAAGTAGCAAGGACAAACACTGACACCCAGTAACAAAGACACACACTGACACCAAGTAACAAAGACATACACTTACACCAAGTAAAAAATTCATACACAGACACCAAGTAACAAAGACATACACTTACACCAAGTAACAAAGACATACACAGACACCAAGTAACAAAGACATACACTGATACCCAGTATCACAGACACACACTTACACCAAGTAACAAGGACAAACACTGACACCAAGTGACAAAGAAATTCACTGATACCCAGTAACAGAGACACACACTTACACCAAGTAACAAAGACATGCACTGACACCAAGTAAAAAGACATACACTGATACCCAGAAACACAGACACACACTTACACCAAGTAACAAAGACATACACTGATACTCAGTTACACAGACACACACGGATACCAAGTAACAAAGGCAGACACTGACACCCAGTAACAAAGACATACACTGACACCAAGTAACAAAGACATTCACTGATACCCAGTAACACAGACACACACTTACACCAAGTAACAAAGACATACACTGACACCAAGTAACAAAGACATACACTGATACCCAGTAACACAGACACACACTAACACCAAGGAACAAAGACATACACTGATACTCAGTAACACAGACACACATTTACACCAAGTAACAAAGACGTACACTGACACCAAGTAACAAAGACGCACACATACACCAAGTACACAGACATACACTGACACCAAGTAACAAAGACATAAACTGATACCCAGTAACACAGACACACACTGACACCAAGTAACAAACACATACACTTACACCAAGTAACAAAGACATACACAGACACCAAGTAACAAAGACATACACTTACACCAAGTAACAAAGACATACACAGACACCAAGTAACAAAGACATACACTGATACCCAGTAACACAGACACACACTTACACCAAGTAACAAGGACAAACACTGACACCAAGTAACAAAGAAATTCACTGATACCCAGTAACACAGACACACACTTGCACCAAGTAACAAAGACATGCACTGACACCAAGTAACAACGACATACACTGATACCCAGTAACACAGACACACACTTACACCAAGTAACAAAGACATACACTGATACCCAGCAACACAGACACACACTTACACCAAGTATCACAGACATACACATACACCAAGTAACAAAGACATACACTGATACCCAGTAACACAGACACACACTTACACCATGTAACAAAGACATACAATGACACCAAGTAACAAAGACATACACTGAAACCAAGTAGCGAAGACTTACACTTACACCAAGTAACAAAGAGATACACTGACACCAAGTAACAAAGACATACACTTACAAGAAGTAAAACAGACAGACACTGACCCAAGTAACAAAGACACACACTTACACCAAGTAACAAAGACATACACTGATACCCAGCAACACAGACACACACTTACACCAAGTATCACAGACATACACAGACACCAAGTAACAAAGACATACACTGATACCCAGTAACACAGACACACACTTACACCATGTAACAAAGACATACAATGACACCAAGTAACAAAGACATACACTGAAACCAAGTAGCGAAGACTTACACTTACACCAAGTAACAAAGAGATACACTGACACCAAGTAACAAAGACACACACTTACACCAAGTAACAAGGACAAACACTGACACCAAGTAACAAATAAATTCACTGATACCCAGTAACACAGACACACACTTGCACCAAGTAACAAAGACATGCACTGACACCAAGTAACAACGACATACACTGATACCCAGTAACACAGACACACACTTACACCAAGTAACAAAGACATACACTGATACCCAGTAACACAGACACACACTAACACCAAGGAACAAAGACATACACTGATACTCAGTAACACAGACACACATGTACACCAAGTAACAAAGACGTACACTGACACCAAGTAACAAAGACGCACACATACACCAAGTACACAGACATACACTGACACCAAGTAACAAAGACATAAACTGATACCCAGTAACACAGACACACACTGACACCAAGTAACAAACACATACACTTACACCAAGTAACAAAGACATACACAGACACCAAGTAACAAAGACATACACTGACACCAAGTAACAAAGACATACACAGACACCAAGTAACAAAGACATACACTGATACCCAGTAACACAGACACACACTTACACCAAGTAACAAGGACAAATACTGACACCAAGTAACAAAGAAATTCACTGATACCCAGTAACACAGACACACACTTGCACCAAGTAACAAAGACATGCACTGACACCAAGTAACAACGACATACACTGATACCCAGTAACACAGACACACACTTACACCAAGTAACAAAGACATACACTGATACCCAGCAACACAGACACACACTTACACCAAGTATCACAGACATACACAGACACCAAGTAACAAAGACATACACTGATACCCAGTAACACAGACACACACTTACACCATGTAACAAAGACATACAATGACACCAAGTAACAAAGACATACACTGAAACCAAGTAGCGAAGACTTACACTTACACCAAGTAACAAAGAGATACACAGACACCAAGTAACAAAGAAATACACTTACAACAAGTAAAACAGACAGACACTGACCCAAGTAACAAAGACACACACTTACACCAAGTAACAAAGACATACACTGATACCCAGCAACACAGACACACACTTACACCAAGTATCACAGACATACACAGACACCAAGTAACAAAGACATACACTGATACCCAGTAACACAGACACACACTTACACCATGTAACAAAGACAGACAATGACACCAAGTAACAAAGACATACACTGAAACCAAGTAGCGAAGACTTACACTTACACCAAGTAACAAAGAGATACACTGACACCAAGTAACAAAGACACACACTTACACCAAGTAACAAGGACAAACACTGACACCAAGTAACAAATAAATTCACTGATACCCAGTAACACAGACACACACTTGCACCAAGTAACAAAGACATGCACTGACACCAAGTAACAACGACATACACTGATACCCAGTAACACAGACACACACTTACACCAAGTAACAAAGACATACACTGATACCCAGTAACACAGACACACACTAACACCAAGGAACAAAGACATACACTGATACTCAGTAACACAGACACACATGTACACCAAGTAACAAAGACGTACACTGACACCAAGTAACAAAGACGCACACATACACCAAGTACACAGACATACACTGACACCAAGTAACAAAGACATAAACTGATACCCAGTAACACAGACACACACTGACACCAAGTAACAAACACATACACTTACACCAAGTAACAAAGACATACACAGACACCAAGTAACAAAGACATACACTTACACCAAGTAACAAAGACATACACTGATACCCAGTAACACAGACACACACTTACACCAAGTAACAAGGACAAATACTGACACCAAGTAACAAAGAAATTCACTGATACCCAGTAACACAGACACACACTTGCACCAAGTAACAAAGACATGCACTGACACCAAGTAACAACGACATACACTGATACCCAGTAACACAGACACACACTTACACCAAGTAACAAAGACATACACTGATACCCAGCAACACAGACACACACTTACACCAAGTATCACAGACATACATAGACACCAAGTAACAAAGACATACACTGATACCCAGTAACACAGACACACACTTACACCATGTAACAAAGACATACAATGACACCAAGTAACAAAGACATACACTGAAACCAAGTAGCGAAGACTTACACTTACACCAAGTAACAAAGAGATACACTGACACCAAGTAACAAAGACATACACTTACACCAAGTAACACAGACATACACTGACCCAAGTAACAAAGACACACACTGATACTCAGTTACACAGACATACACGGATACCAAGTAACAAAGGCAGACACTGACACCCAGTAACAAAGACATACACTGACACCAAGTAACAAAGACATTCACTGATACCCAGTAACACAGACACACACTTACACCAAGTAACAAAGACATACACTGACACCAAGTAACAAAGACATACACTGATACCCAGTAACACAGACACACACTAACACCAAGGAACAAAGACATACACTGATACTCAGTAACACAGACACACATTTACACCAAGTAACAAAGACGTACACTGACACCAAGTAACAAAGACATAGACTGACAGCAAGTAACAAGCAAATACACTGATACCCAGTAACACAGACACACACTTACACCAAGGAACAAAGCCATACACTGATATTCAGTAACACAGACACACATTTACACCAAGTAACAAAGACATACACTGACACGAAGTAACAAAGACATATACTTACACCAAGTAACAAAGACATACACTGACACCAAGTAACAAAGACATACACTGATACCCACTAACACAGACACACAATTACACCAAGTAACACAGACATACACTGACACCAAGTAACAAAGACATACACTGACACCAAGTAACAAAGACATACATTGATCCCAGTAACACAGACACACACTTACACCAAGTAACACAGACATACACTGACACCAAGTTACAAAGATATACACCGATACCCAATAACACAGACACACACTTACACCAAGTAACAAAGACTTACACTGATACCCAGTAACACAGACACACACTAACACCAAGTCACAAAGACATACACTGACACCAAGTAACAAAGACATACATTTACACCAAGTAACAAAGACATGCACTGACACCAAGAAACAAAGACATACACTTACACCAAGTAACAAAGACATACACTGACACCAAGTAACAAAGACATACACTTACACCAAGTAACACAGACATACACTGACACCCAGTAACAAAGACGCACACATACACCAAGTACACAGACATACACTGACACCAAGTAACAAAGACATACACTGATACCCAGTAACACAGACACGCACTTACACCAAGTAACAAAGACAGACACTGATACCCAGTAACACAGACACACACTAACACCAAGTCACAAAGACATACACTGACACCAAGTAGCAAGGACAAACACTGACACCCAGTAACAAAGACACACACTGACACCAAGTAACAAAGACATACACTTACACCAAGTAACAAAGACATACACAGACACCAAGTAACAAAGACATACACTTACACCAAGTAACAAAGACATACACAGACACCAAGTAACAAAGACATACACTGATACCCAGTAACACAGACACACACTTACACCAAGTTACAAGGACAAACACTGACACCAAGTAACAAAGAAATTCACTGATACCCAGTAACACAGACACATGCTTACACCAAGTAACAAAGACATGCCCTGACACCAAGTAAAAAGACATACACTGATACCCAGAAACATAAACACACACTTACACCAAGTAACAAGGACATACACTGATACTCAGTTACACAGACACACACGGATACCAAGTAACAAAGGCATACACTGACACCCAGTAACAAAGACATACACTGACACCAAGTAACAAAGACATTCACTGATACCCAGTAACACAGACACACACTTACACCAAGTAACAAAGACATACAAAGACACCAAGTAACAAAGATATACACCGATACCCAATAACACAGACACACACTTACACCAAGTAACAAAGACTTACACTGATACCCAGTAACACAGACACACACTAACACCAAGTCACAAAGACATACACTGACACCAAGTAACAAAGACATACATTTACACCAAGTAACAAAGACATGCACTGACACCAAGAAACAAAGACATACACTTACACCAAGTAACAAAGACATACACTGACACCAAGTAACAAAGACATACACTTACACCAAGTAACACAGACATACACTGACACCCAGTAACAAAGACGCACACATACACCAAGTACACAGACATACACTGACACCAAGTAACAAAGACATACACTGATACCCAGTAACACAGACACGCACTTACACCAAGTAACAAAGACAGACACTGATACCCAGTAACACAGACACACACTAACACCAAGTCACAAAGACATACACTGACACCAAGTAGCAAGGACAAACACTGACACCCAGTAACAAAGACACACACTGACACCAAGTAACAAAGACATACACTTACACCAAGTAACAAAGACATACACAGACACCAAGTAACAAAGACATACACTTACACCAAGTAACAAAGACATACACAGACACCAAGTAACAAAGACATACACTGATACCCAGTAACACAGACACACACTTACACCAAGTTACAAGGACAAACACTGACACCAAGTAACAAAGAAATTCACTGATACCCAGTAACACAGACACATGCTTACACCAAGTAACAAAGACATGCCCTGACACCAAGTAAAAAGACATACACTGATACCCAGAAACATAAACACACACTTACACCAAGTAACAAGGACATACACTGATACTCAGTTACACAGACACACACGGATACCAAGTAACAAAGGCATACACTGACACCCAGTAACAAAGACATACACTGACACCAAGTAACAAAGACATTCACTGATACCCAGTAACACAGACACACACTTACACCAAGTAACAAAGACATACAAAGACACCAAGTAACAAAGACATACACTGATACCCAGTAACACAGCCACACACTAACACCAAGGAACAAAGACATACACTGATACTCAGTCACACAGACACACATTTACACCAAGTAACAAAGACATACACTGACACCAAGTAACAAAGACATAAACTGATACCCAGTAACACAGACACGCACTTACACCAAGTAACAAAGACAGACACTGATACCCAGTAACACAGACACACACTAACACCAAGTCACAAAGACATACACTGACACCAAGTAGTAAGGACAAACACTGACACCCAGTAACAAAGACACACACTGACACCAAGTAACAAAGACATACACTTACACCTAGTAACAAAGACATACACAGACACCAAGTAACAAAGACATACACTTACACCAAGTAACAAAGACATACACTGACACCAAGTAACAAAGACATACACTGATACCCAGTAAAACAGACACACACTTACACCAAGTAACAAGGACAAACACTGACACCAAGTAACAAAGAAATTCACTGATACCCAGTAACACAGACACACACTTACACCAAGTAACAAAGACATACACTGATACCCAGCAACACAGACACACACTTACACCAAGTATCACAGACATATACAGACACCAAGTAATAAAGACATACAATGACACCAAGTAACAAAGACATACACTGACACCAAGTAGCAAAGACTTACACTTACACCAAGTAACAAAGAGATACACTGACACCAAGTAACAAAGACATACACTTACACCAAGTAACACAGACATACACTGACCCAAGTAATAAAGACACACACTTACACCAAGTACAAAGACATACACTGACACCAAGTAGCTAAGACATACACTGACACCCAGTAAAACAGACACACACTGACACCAAGTAACAAAGACATACACTGATACTCAGTTACAGAGACACACACTTACACCAAGTAACACAGACATACACTGACACCAAGTAACAAAGACATACACTGATACCAAGTAACAAAGACATACACTGACACCAAGTAACAAAGACATACACTGATACCCAGTAACACAGACACACACCTACACCAAGTAACAAAGACATGCACTGACACCAAGTTACAAAGATATACACCGATACCCAATAACACAGACACACACGTACACCAAGTAACAAATACTTACACTGATACCCAGTTTCACAGACACCCACTTACACCAAGTAACAAAGACATACACTGACACCAATAACAAAGACATACACTGACAGCAAGTAACAAGGACATACACTGATACCCAGTAACACAGACACACACTTACACCAAGGAACAAAGCCATACACTGATATTCAGTAACGCAGACACACATTTATACCAAGTAACAAAGACATACACTGATACCCACTAACACAGACACACAATTACACCAAGTAACACAGACATACACTGACACCAAGTAACAAAGTCATACACTGACACCAAGTAACAAAGTCATACACTGATAACCAGTAACACAGACACACACTTACACCAAGTAACACAGACATACACTGACACCAAGTTACAAAGATATACACCGATACCCAATAACACAGACACACACTTACACCAAGTAACCAAGACTTACACTGATACCCAGTTACACAGACACACACTTACACCAAGTAACACAGACATACAAAGACACCAAGTAACAAAGACGTACACTGATACCCAGTAACACAGAGAAACACTTACACCAAGTAACAAAGACATACACTGATACCCAGCAACACAGACACACACTTACACCAAGTAACAAAGACATACACTGATACCCAGTTACACAGACACACACTTACACCAAGTAACACAGACATATACAGACACCAAGTAACAAAGACGTACACTGACACCAAGTAACACAGACAGACACTGACACCAAGTAACAAAGACATACACTGATACCCAGTAACACAGACACACACTTACACCAAGTAACACAGACACACACTTTCACCAAGTAAACAAAGACATACACTGACACCAAGTAACAAAGACATACACTGACACCAAGTAACACAGACATACACTGACACCAAGTAACAAAGACATACACTGATACCCAGTAACACAGACACGCACTTACACCAAGTAACAAAGACAGACACTGATACCCAGTAACACAGACACACACTTACACCAAGTAACACAGACACACACTTTCACCAAGTAACAAAGACATACACTGACACCAAGTAACAAAGACATACACTTACACCAAGTAACACAGACATACACTGACACCAAGTAACAAAGACATACACTTACACCAAGTAACAAAGACATAAAATGACACCAAGTAACAAAGACATACAATGACACCAAGTAACACAGACACACACTAACACCAAGGAACAAAGACATACACTGATACTCAGTAACACAGACACACATGTACACCAAGTAACAAAGACGTACACTGACACCAAGTAACAAAGACGCACACATACACCAAGTACACAGACATACACTGACACCAAGTAACAAAGACATAAACTGATACCCAGTAACACAGACACACACTGACACCAAGTAACAAACACATACACTTACACCAAGTAACAAAGACATACACAGACACCAAGTAACAAAGACATACACTTACACCAAGTAACAAAGACATACACTGATACCCAGTAACACAGACACACACTTACACCAAGTAACAAGGACAAATACTGACACCAAGTAACAAAGAAATTCACTGATACCCAGTAACACAGACACACACTTGCACCAAGTAACAAAGACATGCACTGACACCAAGTAACAACGACATACACTGATACCCAGTAACACAGACACACACTTACACCAAGTAACAAAGACATACACTGATACCCAGCAACACAGACACACACTTACACCAAGTATCACAGACATACATAGACACCAAGTAACAAAGACATACACTGATACCCAGTAACACAGACACACACTTACACCATGTAACAAAGACATACAATGACACCAAGTAACAAAGACATACACTGAAACCAAGTAGCGAAGACTTACACTTACACCAAGTAACAAAGAGATACACTGACACCAAGTAACAAAGACATACACTTACACCAAGTAACACAGACATACACTGACCCAAGTAACAAAGACACACACTGATACTCAGTTACACAGACATACACGGATACCAAGTAACAAAGGCAGACACTGACACCCAGTAACAAAGACATACACTGACACCAAGTAACAAAGACATTCACTGATACCCAGTAACACAGACACACACTTACACCAAGTAACAAAGACATACACTGACACCAAGTAACAAAGACATACACTGATACCCAGTAACACAGACACACACTAACACCAAGGAACAAAGACATACACTGATACTCAGTAACACAGACACACATTTACACCAAGTAACAAAGACGTACACTGACACCAAGTAACAAAGACATAGACTGACAGCAAGTAACAAGCACATACACTGATACCCAGTAACACAGACACACACTTACACCAAGGAACAAAGCCATACACTGATATTCAGTAACACAGACACACATTTACACCAAGTAACAAAGACATACACTGACACGAAGTAACAAAGACATATACTTACACCAAGTAACAAAGACATACACTGACACCAAGTAACAAAGACATACACTGATACCCACTAACACAGACACACAATTACACCAAGTAACACAGACATACACTGACACCAAGTAACAAAGACATACACTGACACCAAGTAACAAAGACATACATTGATCCCAGTAACACAGACACACACTTACACCAAGTAACACAGACATACACTGACACCAAGTTACAAAGATATACACCGATACCCAATAACACAGACACACACTTACACCAAGTAACAAAGACTTACACTGATACCCAGTAACACAGACACACACTAACACCAAGTCACAAAGACATACACTGACACCAAGTAACAAAGAAATACATTTACACCAAGTAACAAAGACATGCACTGACACCAAGAAACAAAGACATACACTTACACCAAGTAACAAAGACATACACTGACACCAAGTAACAAAGACATACACTTACACCAAGTAACACAGACATACACTGACACCCAGTAACAAAGACGCACACATACACCAAGTACACAGACATACACTGACACCAAGTAACAAAGACATACACTGATACCCAGTAACACAGACACGCACTTACACCAAGTAACAAAGACAGACACTGATACCCAGTAACACAGACACACACTAACACCAAGTCACAAAGACATACACTGACACCAAGTAGCAAGGACAAACACTGACACCCAGTAACAAAGACACACACTGACACCAAGTAACAAAGACATACACTTACACCAAGTAACAAAGACATACACAGACACCAAGTAACAAAGACATACACTTACACCAAGTAACAAAGACATACACAGACACCAAGTAACAAAGACATACACTGATACCCAGTAACACAGACACACACTTACACCAAGTTACAAGGACAAACACTGACACCAAGTAACAAAGAAATTCACTGATACCCAGTAACACAGACACATGCTTACACCAAGTAACAAAGACATGCCCTGACACCAAGTAAAAAGACATACACTGATACCCAGAAACATAAACACACACTTACACCAAGTAACAAGGACATACACTGATACTCAGTTACACAGACACACACGGATACCAAGTAACAAAGGCATACACTGACACCCAGTAACAAAGACATACACTGACACCAAGTAACAAAGACATTCACTGATACCCAGTAACACAGACACACACTTACACCAAGTAACAAAGACATACAAAGACACCAAGTAACAAAGACATACACTGATACCCAGTAACACAGCCACACACTAACACCAAGGAACAAAGACATACACTGATACTCAGTCACACAGACACACATTTACACCAAGTAACAAAGACATACACTGACACCAAGTAACAAAGACATAAACTGATACCCAGTAACACAGACACGCACTTACACCAAGTAACAAAGACAGACACTGATACCCAGTAACACAGACACACACTAACACCAAGTCACAAAGACATACACTGACACCAAGTAGTAAGGACAAACACTGACACCCAGTAACAAAGACACACACTGACACCAAGTAACAAAGACATACACTTACACCTAGTAACAAAGACATACACAGACACCAAGTAACAAAGACATACACTTACACCAAGTAACAAAGACATACACTGACACCAAGTAACAAAGACATACACTGATACCCAGTAAAACAGACACACACTTACACCAAGTAACAAGGACAAACACTGACACCAAGTAACAAAGAAATTCACTGATACCCAGTAACACAGACACACACTTACACCAAGTAACAAAGACATACACTGATACCCAGCAACACAGACACACACTTACACCAAGTATCACAGACATATACAGACACCAAGTAATAAAGACATACAATGACACCAAGTAACAAAGACATACACTGACACCAAGTAGCAAAGACTTACACTTACACCAAGTAACAAAGAGATACACTGACACCAAGTAACAAAGACATACACTTACACCAAGTAACACAGACATACACTGACCCAAGTAATAAAGACACACACTTACACCAAGTACAAAGACATACACTGACACCAAGTAGCTAAGACATACACTGACACCCAGTAAAACAGACACACACTGACACCAAGTAACAAAGACATACACTGATACTCAGTTACAGAGACACACACTTACACCAAGTAACACAGACATACACTGACACCAAGTAACAAAGACATACACTGATACCAAGTAACAAAGACATACACTGACACCAAGTAACAAAGACATACACTGATACCCAGTAACACAGACACACACCTACACCAAGTAACAAAGACATGCACTGACACCAAGTTACAAAGATATACACCGATACCCAATAACACAGACACACACGTACACCAAGTAACAAATACTTACACTGATACCCAGTTTCACAGACACCCACTTACACCAAGTAACAAAGACATACACTGACACCAATAACAAAGACATACACTGACAGCAAGTAACAAGGACATACACTGATACCCAGTAACACAGACACACACTTACACCAAGGAACAAAGCCATACACTGATATTCAGTAACGCAGACACACATTTACACCAAGTAACAAAGACATACACTGATACCCACTAACACAGACACACAATTACACCAAGTAACACAGACATACACTGACACCAAGTAACAAAGTCATACACTGACACCAAGTAACAAAGTCATACACTGATAACCAGTAACACAGACACACACTTACACCAAGTAACACAGACATACACTGACACCAAGTTACAAAGATATACACCGATACCCAATAACACAGACACACACTTACACCAAGTAACCAAGACTTACACTGATACCCAGTTACACAGACACACACTTACACCAAGTAACACAGACATACAAAGACACCAAGTAACAAAGACGTACACTGATACCCAGTAACACAGAGAAACACTTACACCAAGTAACAAAGACATACACTGATACCCAGCAACACAGACACACACTTACACCAAGTAACAAAGACATACACTGATACCCAGTTACACAGACACACACTTACACCAAGTAACACAGACATATACAGACACCAAGTAACAAAGACGTACACTGACACCAAGTAACACAGACAGACACTGACACCAAGTAACAAAGACATACACTGATACCCAGTAACACAGACACACACTTACACCAAGTAACACAGACACACACTTTCACCAAGTAAACAAAGACATACACTGACACCAAGTAACAAAGACATACACTGACACCAAGTAACACAGACATACACTGACACCAAGTAACAAAGACATACACTGATACCCAGTAACACAGACACGCACTTACACCAAGTAACAAAGACAGACACTGATACCCAGTAACACAGACACACACTTACACCAAGTAACACAGACACACACTTTCACCAAGTAACAAAGACATACACTGACACCAAGTAACAAAGACATACACTTACACCAAGTAACACAGACATACACTGACACCAAGTAACAAAGACATACACTTACACCAAGTAACAAAGACATAAAATGACACCAAGTAACAAAGACATACAATGACACCAAGTAACACAGACATACACTGACACCAAGTAACAAAGACATACATTTACACCAAGTAACAAAGACATGCACTGACACCAAGAAACAAAGACATACACTTACACCAAGTAACAAAGACATACACTGACACCAAGTAACAAAGACATACACTTACACCAAGTAACACAGACATACACTGACACCCAGTAACAAAGACGCACACATACACCAAGTACACAGACAGACACTGACACCAAGTAACAAAGACATACACTGATACCCAGTAACACAGACACGCACTTACACCAAGTAACAAAGACAGACACTGATACCCAGTAACACAGACACACACTAACACCAAGTCACAAAGACATACACTGACACCAAGTAGCAAGGACAAACACTGACACCCAGTAACAAAGACACACACTGACACCAAGTAACAAAGACATACACTTACACCAAGTAACAAAGACATACACAGACACCAAGTAACAAAGACATACACTTACACCAAGTAACAAAGACATACACAGACACCAAGTAACAAAGACATACACTGATACCCAGTAACACAGACACACACTTACACCAAGTAACAAGGACAAACACTGACACCAAGTTACAAAGAAATTCACTGATACCCAGTAACACAGACACACACTTACACCAAGTAACAAAGACATGCACTGACACCAAGTAAAAATACACACACTGATACCCAGAAACACAGACACACACTTACACCAAGTAACAAAGACATACACTGATACTCAGTTACACAGACACACACGGATACCAAGTAACAAAGGCAGACACTGACACCCAGTAACAAAGACATACACTGACACCAAGTAACAAAGACATTCACTGATACCCAGTAACACAGACACACACTTACACCAAGTAACAAAGACATACACTGACACCAAGTAACAAAGACATACACTGATACCCAGTAACACAGACACACACTAACACCAAGGAACAAAGACATACACTGATACTCAGTAACACAGACACACATTTACACCAAGTAACAAAGACATACACTGACACCAAGTAACAAAGACGCACACATACACCAAGTACACAGACATACACTGACACCAAGTAACAAAGACATAAACTGATACCCAGTAACACAGACACGCACTTACACCAAGTAACAAAGACAGACACTGATACCCAGTAACACAGACACACACTAACACCAAGTCACAAAGACATACACTGACACCAAGTAGCAAGGACAAACACTGACACCCAGTAACAAAGACACACACTGACACCAAGTAACAAACACATACACTTACACCAAGTAACAAAGACATACACAGACACCAAGTAACAAAGACATACACTTACACCAAGTAATAAAGACATACACAGACACCAAGTAACAAAGACATACACTGATACCCAGTAACACAGACACACACTTACACCAAGTAACAAGGACAAACAATGACACCAAGTAACAAAGAAATTCACTGATACCCAGCAACACAGGCACACACTTGCACCAAGTAACAAAGACATGCACTGACACCAAGTAACAACGACATACAGTGATACCCAGTAACACAGACACACACTTACACCAAGTAACAAAGACATACACTGATACCCAGCAACACAGACACACACTTACACCAAGTAACAAAGACATACACTGATACCCAGTAACACAGACACACACCTACACCAAGTAACAAAGACATGCACTGACACCAAGTTACAAAGATATACACCGATACCCAATAACACAGACACACACTTACACCAAGTAACAAATACTTACACTGATACCCAGTTTCACAGACACACACTTACACCAAGTAACAAAGACATACACTGACACCAAGTAACAAAGACATAGACTGACAGCAAGTAACAAGGACATACACTGATACCCAGTATCACAGACACACACTTACACCAAGGAACAAAGCCATACACTGATATTCAGTAACACAGACACACATTTACACCAAGTAACAAAGACATACACTGACACGAAGTAACAAAGACATATACTTACACCAAGTAACAAAGACATACACTGACACCAAGTAACAAAGACATACACTGATACCCACTAACACAGACACACAATTACACCAAGTAACACAGACATACACTGACACCAAGTAACAAAGACATACACTGACACCAAGTAACAAAGACATACATTGATACCCAGTAACACAGACACACACTTACACCAAGTAACACAGACATACACTGACACCAAGTTACAAAGATATACACCGATACCCAATAACACAGACACACACTTACACCAAGTAACAAAGACTTACACTGATACCCAGTTACACAGACACACACTTACACCAAGTAACACAGACATACAAAGACACCAAGTAACAAAGACGGACACTGATACCCAGTAACACAGAGAAACACTTACACCAAGTAACAAAGACATACACTGATACCCAGCAACACAGACACACACTTACACCAAGTAACAAAGACATACACTGATACCCAGTTACACAGACACACACTTACACCAAGTAACACAGACATATACAGACACCAAGTAACAAAGACGTACACTGACACCAAGTAACACAGACGTACACTGACACCAAGTAACACAGACAGACACTGACACCAAGTAACAAAGACATACACTGATACCCAGTAACACAGACACACACTTACACCAAGTAACACAGACACACACTTTCACCAAGTAAACAAAGACATACACTGACACCAAGTAACAAAGACATACACTTACACCAAGTAACACAGACATACACTGACACCAAGTAACAAAGACATACACTGATACCCAGTAACACAGACACGCACTTACACCAAGTAACAAAGACAGACACTGATACCCAGTAACACAGACACACACTTACACCAAGTAACACAGACACACACTTTCACCAATTAACAAAGACATACACTGACACCAAGTAACAAAGACATACACTTACACCAAGTAACACAGACATTCACTGACACCAAGTAACAAAGACATACACTTACACCAAGTAACAAAGACATACACTGACACCAAGTAACAAAGACATACAATGACACCAAGTAACACAGACATACACTGACACCAAGTAACAAAGACATACATTTACACCAAGTAACAAAGACATGCACTGACACCAAGAAACAAAGACATACACTTACACCAAGTAACAAAGACATACACTGACACCAAGTAACAAAGACATACACTTACACCAAGTAACACAGACATACACTGACACCCAGTAACCAAGACGCACACATACACCAAGTGCACAGACATACACTGACACCAAGTAACAAAGACATACACTGATACCCAGTAACACAGACACGCACTTACACCAAGTAACAAAGACAGACACTGATACCCAGTAACACAGACACACATTTACACCAAGTAACAAAGACATACACTGACACGAAGTAACAAAGACATATACTTACACCAAGTAACAAAGACATACACTGACACCAAGTAACAAAGACATACACTGATACCCACTAACACAGACACACAATTACACCAAGTAACACAGACATACACTGACACCAAGTAACAAAGACATACACTGACACCAAGTAACAAAGACATACATTGATCCCAGTAACACAGACACACACTTACACCAAGTAACACAGACATACACTGACACCAAGTTACAAAGATATACACCGATACCCAATAACACAGACACACACTTACACCAAGTAACAAAGACTTACACTGATACCCAGTTACACAGACACACACTTACACCAAGTAACACAGACATATACAGACACCAAGTAACAAAGACGTACACTGACACCAAGTAACACAGACAGACACTGACACCAAGTAACAAAGACATACACTGATACCCAGTAACACAGACACACACTTACACCAAGTAACACAGACACACACTTTCACCAAGTAACAAAGACATACACAGACACCAAGTAACAAAGACATACACTTACACCAAGTAACACAGACATACACTGACACCAAGTAACAAAGACATACACTGATACCCAGTAACACAGACACGCACTTACACCAAGTAACAAAGACAGACACTGATACCCAGTAACACAGACACACACTAACACCAAGTCACAAAGACATACACTGACACCAAGTAGCAAGGACAAACACTGACACCCAGTAACAAAGACACACACTGACACGAAGTAACAAAGACATACACTTACACCAAGTAACAAAGACATACACAGACACCAAGTAACAAAGACAATCACTTACACCAAGTAACAAAGACATACACAGACACCAAGTAACAAAGACATACACTGATACCCAGTATCACAGACACACACTTACACCAAGTAACAAGGACAAACACTGACACCAAGTGACAAAGAAATTCACTGATACCCAGTAACAGAGACACACACTTACACCAAGTAACAAAGACATGCACTGACACCAAGTAAAAAGACATACACTGATACCCAGTAACACAGACACACACTTACACCAAGTAACAAAGACATACACTGACACCAAGTAACAAAGACATACAATGATACCGAGTAACACAGACACACACTAACACCAAGGAACAAAGACATACACTGATACTCAGTAACACAGACACACATTTACACCAAGTAACAAAGACATACACTGACACCAAGTAACAAAGACGCACACATACACCAAGTACACAGACATACACTGACACCAAGTAACAAAGACATAAACTGATACCCAGTAACACAGACACGCACTTACACCAAGTAACAAAGACAGACACTGATACCCAGTAACACAGACACACACTAACACCAAGTCACAAAGACATACACTGACACCAAGTAGCAAGGACAAACACTGACACCCAGTAACAAAGACACACACTGACACCAAGTAACAAACACATACACTTACACCAAGTAACAAAGACATACAGAGACACCAAGTAACAAAGACATACACTTACACCAAGTAACAAAGACATACACAGACACCAAGTAACAAAGACATACACTGATACCCAGTAACACAGACACACACTTACACCAAGTAACAAGGACAAACACTGACACCAAGTAACAAAGAAATTCACTGATACTCAGTAACACAGACACACACTTGCACCAAGTAACAAAGACATGCACTGACACCAAGTAACAACGACATACATTGATACCCAGTAACACAGACACACACTTACACCAAGTAACAAAGACATACACTGATACCCAGCAACACAGACACACACTTACACCAAGTAACAAAGACATACACTGATACCCAGTAACACAGACACACACCTACACCAAGTAACAAAGACATGCACTGACACCAAGTTACAAAGATATACACCGATACCCAATAACACAGACACACACTTACACCAAGTAACAAATACTTACACTGATACCCAGTTTCACAGACACACACTTACACCAAGTAACAAAGACATACACTGACACCAAGTAACAAAGACATAGACTGACAGCAAGTAACAAGGACATACACTGATACCCAGTAACACAGACACACACTTACACCAAGGAACAAAGCCATACACTGATATTCAGTAACACAGACACACATTTACACCAAGTAACAAAGACATACAATGACACGAAGTAACAAAGACATATACTTACACCAAGTAACAAAGACATACACTGACACCAAGTAACAAAGACATACACTGATACCCACTAACACAGACACACAATTACACCAAGTAACACAGACATACACTGACACCAAGTAACAAAGACATACACTGACACCAAGTAACAAAGACATACATTGATCCCAGTAACACAGACACACACTTACACCAAGTAACACAGACATACACTGACACCAAGTTACAAAGATATACACCGATACCCAATAACACAGACACACACTTACACCAAGTAACAAAGACTTACACTGATACCCAGTTACACAGACACACACTTACACCAAGTAACACAGACATATACAGACACCAAGTAACAAAGACGTACACTGACACCAAGTAACACAGACAGACACTGACACCAAGTAACAAAGACATACACTGATACCCAGTAACACAGACACACACTTACACCAAGTAACACAGACACACACTTTCACCAAGTAACAAAGACATACACAGACACCAAGTAACAAAGACATACACTTACACCAAGTAACACAGACATACACTGACACCAAGTAACAAAGACATACACTGATACCCAGTAACACAGACACGCACTTACACCAAGTAACAAAGACAGACACTGATACCCAGTAACACAGACACACACTAACACCAAGTCACAAAGACATACACTGACACCAAGTAGCAAGGACAAACACTGACACCCAGTAACAAAGACTCACACTGACACCAAGTAACAAAGACATACACTTACACCAAGTAACAAAGACATACACAGACACCAAGTAACAAAGACATACACTTACACCAAGTAACAAAGACATACACAGACACCAAGTAACAAAGACATACACTGATACCCAGTATCACAGACACACACTTACACCAAGTAACAAGGACAAACACTGACACCAAGTGACAAAGAAATTCACTGATACCCAGTAACAGAGACACACACTTACACCAAGTAACAAAGACATGCACTGACACCAAGTAAAAAGACATACACTGATACCCAGAAACACAGAGACACACTTACACCAAGTAACAAAGACATACACTGATACTCAGTTACACAGACACACACGGATACCAAGTAACAAAGGCAGACACTGACACCCAGTAACAAAGACATACACTGACACCAAGTAACAAAGACATTCACTGATACCCAGTAACACAGACACACACTTACACCAAGTAACAAAGACATACACTGACACCAAGTAACAAAGACATACACTGATACCCAGTAACACAGACACACACTAACACCAAGGAACAAAGACATACACTGATACTCAGTAACACAGACACACATTTACACCAAGTAACAAAGACGTACACTGACACCAAGTAACAAAGACGCACACATACACCAAGTACACAGACATACACTGACACCAAGTAACAAAGACATAAACTGATACCCAGTAACACAGACACACACTGACACCAAGTAACAAACACATACACTTACACCAAGTAACAAAGACATACACAGACACCAAGTAACAAAGACATACACTTACACCAAGTAACAAAGACATACACAGACACCAAGTAACAAAGACATACACTGATACCCAGTAACACAGACACACACTTACACCAAGTAACAAGGACAAACACTGACACCAAGTAACAAAGAAATTCACTGATACCCAGTAACACAGACACACACTTGCACCAAGTAACAAAGACATGCACTGACACCAAGTAACAACGACATACACTGATACCCAGTAACACAGACACACACTTACACCAAGTAACAAAGACATACACTGATACCCAGCAACACAGACACACACTTACACCAAGTATCACAGACATACACAGACACCAAGTAACAAAGACATACACTGATACCCAGTAACACAGACACACACTTACACCATGTAACAAAGACATACAATGACACCAAGTAACAAAGACATACACTGAAACCAAGTAGCGAAGACTTACACTTACACCAAGTAACAAAGAGATACACTGACACCAAGTAACAAAGACATACACTTACAACAAGTAAAACAGACAGACACTGACCCAAGTAACAAAGACACACACTTACACCAAGTAACAAAGACATACACTGATACCCAGCAACACAGACACACACTTACACCAAGTATCACAGACATACACAGACACCAAGTAACAAAGACATACACTGATACCCAGTAACACAGACACACACTTACACCATGTAACAAAGACATACAATGACACCAAGTAACAAAGACATACACTGAAACCAAGTAGCGAAGACTTACACTTACACCAAGTAACAAAGAGATACACTGACACCAAGTAACAAAGACACACACTTACACCAAGTAACAAGGACAAACACTGACACCAAGTAACAAATAAATTCACTGATACCCAGTAACACAGACACACACTTGCACCAAGTAACAAAGACATGCACTGACACCAAGTAACAACGACATACACTGATACCCAGTAACACAGACACACACTTACACCAAGTAACAAAGACATACACTGATACCCAGTAACACAGACACACACTAACACCAAGGAACAAAGACATACACTGATACTCAGTAACACAGACACACATGTACACCAAGTAACAAAGACGTACACTGAAACCAAGTAGCGAAGACTTACACTTACACCAAGTAACAAAGAGATACACTGACACCAAGTAACAAAGACATACACTTACACCAAGTAACACAGACATACACTGACCCAAGTAACAAAGACACACACTGATACTCAGTTACACAGACATACACGGATACCAAGTAACAAAGGCAGACACTGACACCCAGTAACAAAGACATACACTGACACCAAGTAACAAAGACATTCACTGATACCCAGTAACACAGACACACACTTACACCAAGTAACAAAGACATACACTGACACCAAGTAACAAAGACATACACTGATACCCAGTAACACAGACACACACTAACACCAAGGAACAAAGACATACACTGATACTCAGTAACACAGACACACATTTACACCAAGTAACAAAGACGTACACTGACACCAAGTAACAAAGACGCACACATACACCAAGTACACAGACATACACTGACACCAAGTAACAAAGACATAAACTGATACCCAGTAACACAGACACGCACTTACACCAAGTAACAAAGACAGACACTGATACCCAGTAACACAGACACACACTAACACCAAGTCACAAAGACATACACTGACACCAAGTAGCAAGGACAAACACTGACACCCAGTAACAAAGACACACACTGACACCAAGTAACAAACACATACACTTACACCAAGTAACAAAGACATACACAGACACCAAGTAACAAAGACATACACTTACACCAAGTAACAAAGACATACACAGACACCAAGTAACAAAGACATACACTGATACCCAGTAACACAGACACACACTTACACCAAGTAACAAGGACAAACACTGACACCAAGTAACAAAGAAATTCACTGATACCCAGTAACACAGACACACACTTGCACCAAGTAACAAAGACATGCACTGACACCAAGTAACAACGACATACACTGATACCCAGTAACACAGACACACACTTACACCAAGTAACAAAGACATACACTGATACACAGCAACACAGACACACACTTACACCAAGTATCACAGACATACACAGACACCAAGTAACAAAGACATACACTGATACCCAGTAACACAGACACTCACTTACACCATGTAACAAAGACATACAATGACACCAAGTAACAAAGACATACACTGAAACCAAGTAGCGAAGACTTACACTTACACCAAGTAACAAAGAGATACACTGACACCAAGTAACAAAGACATACACTTACACCAAGTAACACAGACATACACTGACCCTAGTAACAAAGACACACACATACACCAAGTACACAGACATACACTGACACCAAGTAACAAAGACATAAACTGATACCCAGTAACACAGACACGCACTTACACCAAGTAACAAAGACAGACACTGATACCCAGTAACACAGACACACACTAACACCAAGTCACAAAGACATACACTGACACCAAGTAGCAAGGACAAACACTGACACCCAGTAACAAAGACACACACTGACACCAAGTAACAAACACATACACTTACACCAAGTAACAAAAGACATACACAGACACCAAATTACAAAGACATACACAGACACCAAGTAACAAGGACAAACACTGACACCAAGTAACAAAGAAATTCACTGATACCCAGTAACACAGACACACACTTACACCAAGTAACAAAGACATGCACTGACACCAAGTAACAACGACATACACTGATACCCAGTAACACAGACACACACTTACACCAAGTAACAAAGACATACACTGATACCCAGCAACACAGACACACACTTCCACCAAGTATCACAGACATACAAAGACACCAAGTAACAAAGACATACACTGATACCCAGTAACACAGACACACACTTACACCATGTAACAAAGACATACAATGACACCAAGTAACAAAGACATACACTGAAACCAAGTAGCGAAGACTTACACTTACACCAAGTAACAAAGAGATACACTTACACCAAGTAACAAAGACATACACTGACACCCAGTAAAACAGACACACACTTACACCAAGTAACAAAGACATACACTGATACTCAGTTACAGAGACACACACTTACACCAAGTAACACAGACATACACTGACACCAAGTAACAAAGACATACACTGATACCAAGTAACAAAGACATACACTGACACCAAGTAACAAAGACATACACTGATACCCAGGAACACAGACACATACCTACACCAATTAACAAAGACATACACTGACACAAAGTTAGAAAGATATACACCGATACCCAATAACACAGACACACACTTACACCAAGTAACAAATACTTACACTGATACCCAGTTTCACAGGCACACACTTACACCAAGGTACAAAGACATACACTGACACCAAGTAACATAGACATACACTGACAGCAAGTAACAAGGACATACACTGATACCCAGTAACACAGACACACACTTACACCAAGGAACAAATCCATACACTGATATTCAGTAACACAGACACACATTTACACCAAGTAACAAAGACATACACTGACACGAAGTAACAAAGACATATACTTACAACAAGTAACAAAGACAGACACTGACACCAAGTAACAAAGACATACACTGATACCCACTAACACAGACACACAATTACACCAAGTAACACAGACATACACTGACACCAAGTAACAAAGACATACACTGACACCAAGTAACAAAGACATACACTGATACCCAGTAACACAGACACACACTTACACCAAGTAACACAGACATACACTGACACCAAGTTACAAAGATATACACCGATACCCAATAACACAGACACACACTTACACCAAGTAACAAAGACTTACACTGATACCCAGTTCCACAGACACACACTTACACCAAGTAACACAGACATACAAAGACACCAAGTAACAAAGACGTACACTGATACCCAGTAACACAGAGAAACACTTACACCAAGTAACAAAGACATACACTGATACCCAGCAACACAGACACACACTTACACCAAGTAACAAAGACATACACTGATACCCAGTTACACAGACACACACTTACACCAAGTAACACAGACATATACAGACACCAAGTAACAAAGACGTACACTGATACCCAGTAACACAGAGACACACTTACACCAATTTACAAAGACATACACTGACACCAAGTAACAAAGACATACACTTACACCAAGTAACAGAGACATACACTGACACCAAGTAACAAAGACATACAATGACACCAAGTAACACAGACAGACACTGACACCAAGTAACAAAGACATACACTGATACCCAGTAACACAGACACACACTTACACCAAGTAACACAGACACACACTTTCACCAAGTAACAAAGACATACACTGACACCAAGGAACAAAGACATACACTTACACCAAGTAACACAGACATACACTGACACCCAGTAACAAAGACGCACACATACACCAAGTACACAGACATACACTGACACCAAGTAACAAAGACATACACTGATACCCAGTAACACAGACACGCACTTACACCAAGTAACAAAGACAGACACTGATACCCAGTAACACAGACACACACTTACAACAAGTAACACAGACACACACTTTCACCAAGTAACAAAGACATACACTGACACCAAGTAACAAAGACATACACTTACACCAAGTAACACAGACATACACTGACACCAAGTAACAAAGACATACACTTGCACCAAGTAACAAAGACATACACTGACACCAAGTAACAAAGACATACAATGACACCAAGTAACACAGGCATACACTGACACCAAGTAACAAAGACATACATTTACACCAAGTAACAAAGACATGCACTGACACCAAGAAACAAAGACATACACTTACACCAAGTAACAAAGACATACACTGCCACCAAGTAACAAAGACATACACTTACACCAAGTAACACAGACATACACTGACACCCAGTAACAAAGACGCACACATACACCAAGTACACAGACATACACTGACACCAAGTAACAAAGACATCCACTGATACCCAGTAACACAGTCACGCACTTACACCAAGTAACAAAGACAGCACTGATACCCAGTAACACAGACACACACTAACACCAAGTCACAAAGACATACACTGACACCAAGTAGCAAGGACAAACACTGACACCCAGTAACAAAGACACACACTGACACCAAGTAACAAAGACATACACTTACACCAAGTAACAAAGACATACACAGACACCAAGTAACAAAGACATACACTTACACCAGTTAACAAAGACATACACAGACACCAAGTAACAAAGACATACACAGACACCAAGTAACAAAGACATACACTTACACCAGTTAACAAAGACATACACAGACACCAAGTAACAAAGACATACACTGATACCCAGTAACACAGACACACACTTACACCAAGTAACAAGAACAAACACTGACACCAAGTAACAAAGAAATTCACTGATACCCAGTAACACAGACACACACTTACACCAAGTAACAAAGACATGCACTGACACCAAGTAAAAAGACATACACTGATACCCAGAAACACAGACACACATTTACACCAAGTAACAAAGACATACACTGACACCCAGTAACAAAGACATACACTGACACCCAGTAACAAAGACATACACTGACACCAAGTAACAAAGACATTCACTGATACCCAGTAACACAGACACACACTTACACCAAGTAACAAAGACATACACTGACACCAAGTAACAAAGACATACACTGATACCCAGTAACACAGGCACACACTAACACCAAGGAACAAAGACATACACTGATACTCAGTAACACAGACACACATTTACACCAAGTAACAAAGACATACACTGACACTAAGTAACAAAGACGCATACATACACCAAGTACACAGACATACACTGACACCAAGTAACAAAGACATACACTGATACCCAGTAACACAGACACGCACTTACACCAAGTAACAAAGACAGACAATGACACCAAGTAACAAAGACATACACTTACACGAAGTAACACAGACATACACTGACCCAAGTAACAAAGACACACACTTACACCAAGTACACAGACATGCACTGACACCAAGTAACTAAGACATACACTGACACCCAGTAAAACAGACACACACTTACACCAAGTAGCACAGACATACACTGACACCAAGTAACAAAGACATACACTGATACCAAGTAACAAAGACATACACTGACACCAAGTATCAAAGACATACACTGATACCCAGTAACACAGACACACACTTGCACCAAGTAACAAAGACAGACAATGACACCAAGTAACAAAGACATACACTGATACCCAGTAACAAAGACACACACTTACACCAAGTAACAGAGACATACACTGACACCAAGTAACAAAGACATACACTTACACCAAGTAACAAAGACATGCACTGACACCAAGTAACAAAGACATACACTTACACCAAGTAACAAAAACATACACTGACACCAAGTAACAAAGACATACACTTACACCAAGTAACACAAACATACACTGACACCAATTCACAAAGACACACACTTCCACCAAGTACACAGACATACACTGACACCAAGTAACTAAGACATACACTGACACCCAGTCACACAGACACACATATACACCAATAACAAAGACAGAAACTGATACCCAGTAACACAGACACACACTTACACCAAGTAACAAAGAAATACACTGATACTCAGTTACACAGACACACACCTACACCAAGTAACAAAGACATACACTGACAGCAAGTAACAAAGGCATACACTGACACCCAGTAACAAAGACATACACTGACACCCAGTAACACAGACACACACGGACACCAAGTAACAAAGACATATACTGACACCCATTAACAAAAGCATACACTGACACCCAGTATCAAAGACATACACTGACACCAGGTAACAAAGACATTCACTAATACCCAGTGACACAGACATACACTTACACCAAGTAACAAAGACATACTCTTACACCAATTAACAAAGACATGCACAGACACCATGTAACAAAGACATACACTGATACTAAGTAACACAGACAAACACTTACACCAAGTAACAAAGACATACACTGACACCAAGTAACAAAGACATACTCTTACACCAAGTAACAAAGACATACACTGACACCAAGTAACAAAGACATACACTGATACCCAGTAACACAGACACACACTTACACCAAGTAACACAGACATACACTGACACCAAGTAACAAAGACATACACTGATACCCAGTAACACAGACACACACTTACACCAAGTAACAAAGACAGACAATGACACCAAGTAACAAAGACATACAGTTACACCAAGTAACACAGACATACACTGACACCAAGTAACAAAGACATACACTGACACCCAGACACAGACACACACTTACACCAAGTAACAAAGACAGAAACTGATACCCAGCAACACAGACAAACACTTACACCAAGTCACAAAGACATACACTGACACCCAGTAACAAAGACAAACACTGAAACCCAGTAACAAAGACACACACTGACACCAAGTAACAAAGACACACACTGTCACCAAGTAACAAAGACATACACAGACACCAAGTAACGAATACATACACTGATACCCAGTAACACAGACACACACTTACACCAAGTAACAAAGACATACACTGATACCCAGTAACACAGACACACACTTACACCAAGTATCACAGACATACACAGTCACCAAGTAACAAAGACAGACACTGATACCCAGTAACACAGACACACACTTACACCAAGTAACAAAGACATACACTGACACAAATTAACAAAGACATACACTTACACCAAGTAACACCGACATACACTGCCACCAAGTAACAAAGACATACACTTACAACAACTAACAAAGACACACACTTACACCAAGTAACACAGACATACACTTACACCAAGTAACAAAGACATACACTTACACCAAGAAACAAAGACACACACTGACACCAAGTAACAAAGACATACACTGACACCAAGTAACAACTGCATACACTGACACCAAGTAACAAAGAAACAAACTTACACCAAGTAACACAGACATACACTGACACCAAGTATCAGAGACATACACTGACACCATGTAACAAAGACATACACTTACACCAAGTAACAAAGACATACACTGATACCAAATAACACAGACACACACTGACACCAAGTAACAAAGACAGACACTGATACCCAGTAACAGAGAGACACACTTACACCAAGTCACAAAGACATACACTGGCACCCAGTAACAAAGACATACACTGACACCCAGGAACAAAGACACACACTGACACCAAGTAACAAAGACACACACTGACACCAAGTAACAAAGACATCCACGAACACAAATTAACAAAGACATACACTGATACCCAGTAACAAAGACACACACTTACAACAAGTAACAAATACATACACTGACACCAAGTAACAAAGACATACACTTACACCAAGTAACAAAGACATACACTGACACCAAGTAACAAAGACATACAATGATACCCGGTAACAAAGACACACACTTACACCAAGTATCACAGTCATACACAGACACCAACTAACAAAGACATACACTGATACCCAGTAACACAGACACACACTTACACCAAGTAACAAAGACAGACACTGATACCCAGTAACAGAGAGACACACTTACACCAAGTCACAAAGACATACACTGGCACCCAGTAACAAAGACATCCACGAACACAAATTAACAAAGACATACACTGATACCCAGTAACAAAGACACACACTGACACCAAGTAACAAAGACATCCACGAACACAAATTAACAAAGACATACACTGATACCCAGTAACAAAGACACACACTTACACCAAGTAACAAAGACTACACCGACACCAAGTAACAAATACATACACTTACACCAAATAACACAGACATACACTGACACCAAGTAACAAAGATATACACTTGCACCAACTAACAAAGACACACACTTACACCAAGTTACACAGACATACACTGACACCAAGTAACAAAGACATACACTGATACCCGGCAACACAGACACATTCTGACACCAAGTAACAAAGACAGACACTGATACCCAGTAACAAAGACATACACTTACACCAAGTAACAAAGACATACACTGACACCCAGTAACAAAGACATGCACTGACACCCAGTAACAAAGACACACACTGACACCAAGTAACAAAGACATACACTGATACCCAGTAACACAGACACACACTTACACCAAGTAACAAAGACATACACTGATCCCCAGTAACGCAGACACACACTTACACCAAGTAACAAAGACATGCACTGATACCCAGTAACAGAGACATACACTTACACCAAGTATCAAAGACATACACTGACACCAGGTAGCAAAGACACACACAGACACCAAGAAAAAAAGACATACACTGATACCCAGTAACACAGGCACACACTTACACCAAGTGACAAAGACAGACACTGATACCCAGTAACAGAGACATACACTTACACCAAGTATCAAAGACATACACTGACACCAGGTAGCAAAGACATACACTGACACCAAGCAACAAAGACATACACTGACACCAAGCAACAAAGACACACACTTACACCAAGTAACAAAGACAAACACTGACACCAAGTAACAAAGACATCCACATTCACCAAGTAAAAAAGACATACACTGACACCAAGTAACAAAGACATACACTGATACCCAGTAACACTGACACACACTTACACCAAGTAACAAAGACATACACTGACTCCAAGTAAAATAGACATACACTGACACCAAGTAACAAAGACATACACTTACACCAAGTAACAAAGACATCCACTGAAAACCAGTTACACAGACACACAATTGCACCATGTAACACAGACACACACAGACACCAAGAAACAAAGACATACACTGATACCCAGTAACACAGACACACACTGACACCCAGGAACAAAGACACACACTGACACCAAGTAACAAAGACATCCACGAACACAAATTAACAAAGACATACACTGATACCCAGTAACAAAGACACACACTTACACCAAGTAACAAAGACTACACCGACACCAAGTAACAAATACATACACTTACACCAAATAACACAGACATACACTGACACCAAGTAACAAAGATGTACACTTGCACCAACTAACAAAGACACACACTTACACCAAGTTACACAGACATACACTGACACCAAGTAACAAAGACATACACTGATACCCAGCAACACAGACACACTCTGACACCAAGTAACAAAGACAGACAGTGATACCCAGTAACAAAGACATGCACTGACACCCAGTAACAAAGACACACCCTGACACCAAGTAACAAAGACATACACTTACACCAATTAACAAAGACATACACTGACACCCAGTAACAAAGACATGCACTGACACCCAGTAACAAAGACACACACTGACACCAAGTAACAAAGACATACACTGATACCCAGTAACACAGACACACACTTACACCAAGTAACAAAGACATACACTGATCCCCAGTAACGCAGACACACACTTACACCAAGTAACAAAGACATGCACTGATACCCAGTAACAGAGACATACACTTACACCAAGTATCAAAGACATACACTGACACCAGGTAGCAAAGACACACACAGACACCAAGAAACAAAGACATACACTGATACCCAGTAACACAGACACACACTTACACCAAGTAACAAAGACAGACACTGATACCCAGTAACAGAGACATACACTTACACCAAGTATCAAAGACATACACTGACACCAGGTAGCAAAGACGTACACTGACACCAAGCAACAAAGACATACACTGACACCAAGCAACAAAGACATACACTTACACCAAGTAACAAAGACATACACTGACACCAAGTAACAAAGACATCCACTTTCACCAAGTAAAAAAGACATACACTGACACCAAGTAACAAAGACATACACTGATACCCAGTAACACAGACACACACTTACACCAAGTAACAAAGACATACACTGACACCAAATAACAAAGACATACACTGATACCCAGTAACACAGACACACACTTACACCAAGTAACAAAGACATGCACTGACACCAAGTAACAAAGACATACAGTGACTCCAAGTAAAATAGACATACACTGACACCAAGTAACAAAGACATACACTTACACCAAGTAACAAAGACATCCACTGATACCCAGTTACACAGACACACAATTGCACCAAGTAACACAGACACACACAGACACCAAGAAACAAAGACATACACTGATACCCAGTAACACAGACACACACTTACACCAAGTAACAAAGACAGACACTGATACCCAGTAACAGAGACATACACTTACACCAAGTATCAAAGACATACACTGACACCAGGTAGCAAAGACATACACTGACACCAAGCAACAAAGACATACACTGGCACCAAGCAACAGAGACACACACTTACACCAAGTAACAAAGACATACACTTACACCAAGTAAAAAAGACATACACTGACACCAAGTAACAAAGACATACACTGATACCCAGTAACACAGACACACACTTACACCAAGTAACAAAGACAGACACTGATACCCAGTAACACAGACATACACTTTCACCAAGTATCAAAGACATACACTGACACCAGGTAGCAAAGACATACTCTGACACCAAGCAACAAAGACATACACTGACACGAAGCAACAAAGACATACACGTACACCAAGTAACACAGACATACACTGACACCAAGAAACAAAGACATACACTTACACCAAGTAACAAAGACATACACTGACACCAAGTAACAAAGACATACATTGATACCCAGTAACACAGACACACACTTACTCCAAGTAACACAGACATACAATGACACCAAGTAACAAAGACATACACTGATACCCAGTAACACAGACACACACTTACACCAAGTAACAAAGACATGCACTGACACCGAGTAACAAAGAGGTACACTTACACCAAGTAACAAAGACATGCACTGACATCAAGTAACAAAGACATACACTTACACCAAGTAGCACTGACATACACTGACACCAAGTAACAAAGACACACACTTACACCAAGTACACAGACATACACTGACACCAAGTAACAAAGACATACACTGATGCCCAGTAACACAGACACACACTTACACCAAGTAACAAAGACAGACACTGGTACGCAGTAACAAAGACATACACTGATACCCATTAACACAGATCACACACGAACACCAATTCACAAAGACATACACTGACACCCAGTAACAAAGACAAACACTGACACCCAGTAACAAAGAAACACACTGACACCAAGTAACAAAGACATCCACTGACACAAATTAACAAAGACATACACTGATAACATGTATACAAAGACATACACTGATACCCAGTAACACAGACACACACTTACACCAAGTAACAAAGACATCCACTGACACAAATTAACAAAGACATACACTGATAACATGTATACAAAGACATACACTGATACCCAGTAACACAGACATACACAGACACCAAGTAACAAAGACATACACTGACACCAATTAACAAAGACATACGCTTACACCAAGTAACACAGACATACACTGACACCAAGTAACAAAGACACACACTTACACCAAGTAACACAGACAGACACTGACACCAAGTAACAAAGACATACACTGATACCCAGCAACACAGACACACACTCACACCAAGTAACAATGACAGACACTGATACCCAGTAACACAGACACACACTTACACCAAGTCACAAAGACATACACTGACACCCAGTAACAAAGACATACACTGACACCCAGTAACAAAGACACACAATGACACCAAGTAACAAAGGCACACACTGACACCAAGTAACAATGACATACACTGATACCCAGTAACACAGACACACACTTACACCAAGAAACAAAGACATACACTGACACCAAGTAAGAAAGACATTCACTGATACCCAGTAACACAGACACACACTTACACCAAGTAACAAAGACATACACTGACACCAAGTAACAAAGACATACACTGACACCAAGTAACAAAGGCATACACTGACACCCAGTAACAAAGACATACACTGAAACCCAGTAACACAGACACACACTTACAACAAGTAACAAAGACATACACTGAAACCAAGTAACAAAGACATACACTTACACAAAGTAACAAAGACATACACTGATACCCAGTAACATAGACACACACTTACACCAAGTAACAAAGACAGACACTGATACCCAGTAACAGAGACACACACTTACACCAAGTCACAAAGACATACACTGACACCCAGTAACAAAGACATACACTGACACCCAGTAACAAAGACACACACTGACACCAAGTAACAAAGACATCCACTGACACAAATTAACAAAGACAGACACTGATACCCAGTAACAAAGACACACACTTACACCAAGTAACAAATACATACACTGACACCAAGTAACAAAGACATACACTTACACCAAGTAACAAAGACATACACTGATCCCCAGTAACACAGACACACACTTACACCAAGTAACAAAGACATGCACTGATACCCAGTTACACAGACACACAATTGCACCAAGTAACACAGACACACACAGACACCAAGAAACAAAGACGTACACTGATACCAAGTAACAAAGACATACACTTACACCAAGTAACAAAGACAGACACTGACACCAAGTAACATATACATACACTGACACCAAGTAACAAAGACACAAACTTACACCAAGTAACACAGACACACACTGACACCAAGTATCAAAAACATACACTGACACCAAGTAACAAAGACATACACTTACACAAAGTAACAAAGACATACACTGATACCCAGTAACAAAGACATACACTGACACCCAGTAACAAAGACACACACTGACACCAAGTAACAAAGACATCCACTGACACAAATTAACAAAGACAGACACTGATACCCAGTAACAAAGACACACACTTACACCAAGTAACAAATACATACACTGACACCAAGTAACAAAGACATACACTTACACCAAGTAACAAAGACATACACTGACACCAAGTAACAAAGACATACACTGATACCCAGTAACACAGACACACACTTACACGACGTAACAAAGAATATACTGATACCCGGTAACACAGACACACACTAACACCAAGTATCACAGCCATACACAGACACCAACTAACAAAGACATACACTGATACCCAGTAACAAAGACAAACACTTACACCAAGTAACAAAGAAATACACTGACACCAAGTAACAAAGATGTACACTTACACCAAGTAACAAAGACATACACTGATACCCAGTAACACAGACACACACTTACACCAAGTCACAAAGACATACACTGACACCAATTAACAAAGACATACACTGATACCCAGTAACACAGAAACAAACTTACACCAACTAACAAAGACACACACTTACACCAAATAACAAAGACATACACTGACGCCAAGTAACAAAGACACACACTGACACCAAGTAACAAAGACATACACAGACACCAAGTGACAAAGACATACATTGACACCAAGTAACAAAGACATACACTGATACCCAGTAACACAGACACACACTTACACCAAGTAACAAAGACATACAATGATACCCGGTAACACAGACACACACCTACACCAAGTATCACAGTCATACACAGACACCAACTAACAAAGACATACACTGATACCCAGTAACACAGACAAACACTTACACCAAGTAACAAAGACTACACCGACACCAAGTAACAAATACATACACTTACACCAAATAACACAGACATACACTGACACCAAGTAACAAAGATATACACTTACACCAACGAACAAAGACACACACTTCCACCAAGTTACACAGACATACACTGACTCCAAGTAACAAAGACATACACTGATACCCAGCAACACAGACACACTCTGACACCAAGTAACAAAGACAGACACTGATACCCAGTAACACAGACACACACTTGCACCAAGTAACAAAGACATACACTGAAACCAAGTAACAAAGACATGCACTGACACCAAGTAACAAAGACACACTCTTACACCAAGTAACAAAGACACACACTTACACCAAGTAACAAAGACATACACTGACACCAAGTAACAAAGACATACACTTACACCAAGTAACACAGACATACACTGACACCAAGTAACATATACATACACTGACACCAAGTAACAAAGACACAAACTTACACCAAGTAACACAGACATACATTGACACCAAGTATCAAAAACATACACTGACACCAAGTAACAAAGACATACACTTACACAAAGTAACAAAGACATACACTGATACCCAGTAACATAGACACACACTTACATCAAGTAACAAAGACAGACACTGATACCCAGTAACAGAGACACACACTTACACCAAGTCACAAAGACATACACTGACACCCAGTAACAAAAACATACACTGACACCCAGTAACAAAGACACACACTGACACCAAGTAACAAAGACATCCACTGACACAAATTAACAAAGACAGACACTGATACCCAGTAACAAAGACACACACTTACACCAAGTAACAAATACATACACTGACACCAAGTAACAAAGACATACACTTACACCAAGTAACAAAGACATACACTGACACCAAGTAACAAAGACATACACTGATACCCAGTAACACAGACACACACTTACACGACGTAACAAAGAATATACTGATACCCGGTAACACAGACACACACTTACACCAAGTAACAAAGAAATACACTGACACCAAGTAACAAAGATGTACACTTACACCAAGTAACAAAGACATACACTGATACCCATTAACACAGATCACACACTAACACCAATTCACAAAGACATACACTGACACCCAGTAACAAAGAAAAACACTGACACTCAGTAACAAAGAAACACACTGACACCAAGTAACAAAGACATCCACTGACACAAATTAACAAAGACATACAGTGATAACAAGTATACAAAGACATACACTGATACCCAGTAACACAAACACACACTTACACCCAGTAACAAAGACATTCACTGATACACAGCCACAAGACACACACTTACACCAAGTATCACAGACATACACAGACACCAAGTAACAAAGACATACACTGATACCCAGCCACACAGACACACACTTACACCAAGTATCACAGACATCCACAGACACCAAGTAACAAAGACATACACTGACACCAATTAACAAAGACATACGCTTACACCAAGTAACACAGACATACACTGACACCAAGTAACAAAGACACACACTTACACCAAGTAACACAGACAGACACTGACACCAAGTAACAAAGACATACACTGATACCCAGCAACACAGACACACACTCACACCAAGTAACAATGACAGACACTGATACCCAGTAACACAGACACACACTTACACCAAGTCACAAAGACATACAGTGACACCCAGTAACAAAGACATACACTGACACCCAGTAACAAAGACACACAATGACACCAAGTAACAAAGGCACACACTGACACCAAGTAACAATGACATACACTGATACCCAGTAACACAGACACACACTTACACCAAGAAACAAAGACATACACTGACACCAAGTAACAAAGGCATACACTGACACCCAGTAACAAAGACATACACTGACACCCAGTAACACAGACACACACTGACACCAAGTAACAAAGACATGCACAGACACCAAGTAACACAGACACACACTTACACCAAGTAACAAAGACAAACACTGACACCAAGTAACAAAGACACACACTGACACCAAGTAACAAAGACATGCACAGACACCAAGTAACGAAGACATACACTGATACCCAGTAACACAGACACACACTTACACCAAGTAACAAAGACATACACTGATAACCAGCAACACAGACACACACTTACACCAAGTATCACAGACATACACAGACACCAAGTAACAAAGACATACACTGATACCCAGTAACACAGACACACACTTGCACCAAGTAACAAAGACATACACTGAAACCAAGTAACAAAGACAGACACTTACACCAAGTAACACAGACATACACTGACACCAAGTAACAAAGACACACTCTGACACCAAGTAACAAAGACACACACTTACACCAAGTAACAAAGTCATACACTGACACCAAGTAACATTTCCATACACTGACACCAAGTAACAAAGACACAAACTTACACCAAGTAACACAGACATACATTGACACCAAGTATCAAAAACATACACTGACACCAAGTAACAAAGACATACACTTACACAAAGTAACAAAGACATACACTGATACCCAGTAACATAGACACACACTTACACCAAGTAACAAAGACAGACCTTGATACCCAGTAACAGAGACACACACTTACACCAAGTCACAAAGACATACACTGACACCCAGTAACAAAGACATACACTGACACCCAGTAACAAAGACATACACTGACACCAAGTAACAAAGACATCCACTGACACAAATTAACAAAAACAGACGCTGATACCCAGTAACAAAGACACACACTTACACCAAGTAACAAATACATACACTGACACCAAGTAACAAAGACATACACTTACACCAAGTAACAAAGACATACACTGACACCAAGTAACAAAGACATACACTGATACCCAGTAACACAGACACACACTTACACGACGTAACAAAGAATATACTGATACCCGGTAACACAGACACACACTAACACCAAGTATCACAGCCATACACAGACACCAACTAACAAAGACATACACTGATACCCAGTAACAAAGACAAACACTTACAACAAGTAACAAAGAAATACACTGACACCAAGTAACAAAGATGTACACTTACACCAAGTAATAAAGACATACACTGATACCCAGTAACACAGACACACACTTACACCAAGTAACAAAGACATACACTGACACCAATTAACAAAGACGTACACTGACACCCAGTAACACAGAAACAAACTTACACCAACTAACAAAGACACACACTTACACCAAATAACAAAGACATACACTGACGCCAAGTAACAAAGACACACACTGACACCAAGTAACAAAGACATACACAGACACCAAGTAACAAAGACATACACTGACACCAAGTAACAAAGACATACACTGATACCCAGTAACACAGCCACACACTTACACCAAGTAACAAAGACATACAATGATACCCGGTAACACAGACACACACTTACACCAAGTATCACAGTCATACACAGACACCAACTAACAAAGACATACACTGATACCCAGTAACACAGACAAACACTTACACCAAGTAACAAAGACTACACCTTCACCAAGTAACAAATACATACACTTACACCAAATAACACAGACAAACACTGACACCAAGTAACAAAGACATGCACTGATACCCAGCAACACAGACACACTCTTCCACCAAGTAACAAAGACAGACACTGATACCCAGTAACACAGACACACACTTGCACCAAGTAACAATGACATACACTGAAACCAAGTAACAAAGACATGCACTGACACCCAGTAACAAAGACACACACTGACACCAAGTAACAAAGACATACACTGATACTCAGCAACACAGACACACACTTACACCCAGAAACAAAGACATACACTGATCCCCAGTAACGCAGACACACACTTACACCAAGTAACAAAGACATGCACTGATACCCAGTTACACAGACACACAATTGCACCAAGTAACACAGACACACACAGACACCAAGAAACAAAGACGTACACTGATACCAAGTAACAAAGACATACACTTACACCAAGTAACAAAGACAGACACTGACACCAAGTAACATATACATACACTGACACCAAGTAACAAAGACACAAACTTACACCAAGTAACACAGACACACACTGACACCAAGTATCAAAAACATACACTGACACCAAGTAACAAAGACATACACTTACACAAAGTAACAAAGACATACACTGATACCCAGTAACAAAGACATACACTGACACCCAGTAACAAAGACACACACTGACACCAAGTAACAAAGACATCCACTGACACAAATTAACAAAGACAGACACTGATACCCAGTAACAAAGACACACACTTACACCAAGTAACAAATACATACACTGACACCAAGTAACAAAGACATACACTTACACCAAGTAACAAAGACATACACTGACACCAAGTAACAAAGACATACACTGATACCCAGTAACACAGACACACACTTACACGACGTAACAAAGAATATACTGATACCCGGTAACACAGACACACACTAACACCAAGTATCACAGCCATACACAGACACCAACTAACAAAGACATACACTGATACCCAGTAACAAAGACAAACACTTACACCAAGTAACAAAGAAATACACTGACACCAAGTAACAAAGATGTACACTTACACCAAGTAACAAAGACATACACTGATACCCAGTAACACAGACACACACTTACACCAAGTCACAAAGACATACACTGACACCAATTAACAAAGACATACACTGATACCCAGTAACACAGAAACAAACTTACACCAACTAACAAAGACACACACTTACACCAAATAACAAAGACATACACTGACGCCAAGTAACAAAGACACACACTGACACCAAGTAACAAAGACATACACAGACACCAAGTGACAAAGACATACATTGACACCAAGTAACAAAGACATACACTGATACCCAGTAACACAGACACACACTTACACCAAGTAACAAAGACATACAATGATACCCGGTAACACAGACACACACCTACACCAAGTATCACAGTCATACACAGACACCAACTAACAAAGACATACACTGATACCCAGTAACACAGACAAACACTTACACCAAGTAACAAAGACTACACCGACACCAAGTAACAAATACATACACTTACACCAAATAACACAGACATACACTGACACCAAGTAACAAAGATATACACTTACACCAACGAACAAAGACACACACTTCCACCAAGTTACACAGACATACACTGACTCCAAGTAACAAAGACATACACTGATACCCAGCAACACAGACACACTCTGACACCAAGTAACAAAGACAGACACTGATACCCAGTAACACAGACACACACTTGCACCAAGTAACAAAGACATACACTGAAACCAAGTAACAAAGACATGCACTGACACCAAGTAACAAAGACACACACTGACACCAAGTAACAAAGACATACACTTACACCAAGTAACAAAGACAGACACTGACACCCAGTAACAAAGACATGCACTGACACCCAGTAACAAAGACACACACTGACACCAAGTAACAAAGACTTACACTGATACCCAGTAACACAGACACACACTTACACCCAGTAACAAAGACATACAATGATCCCCAGTAACGCAGACACACACTTACACCAAGTAACAAAGACATGCACTGATACCCAGTTACACAGACTCACAATTGCACCAAGTAACACAGACACACACAGACTCCAAGAAACAAAGACGTACACTGATACCCAGTAACACAGACACACACTTACACCAAGTAACAAAGACAGACACTGATACCCAGTAACAGAGACATACACTTACACCAAGTATCAAAGACATACACTGACACCAGGTAGCAAAGACATACACTGACACCAAGCAACAAAGACATACACTGACACCAAGCAACAAAGACACACACTTTCACCAAGTAACAAAGACATACACTGACACCAAGTAACAAAGACATACACTTACACCAAGTAAAAAAGACATACACTGACACCAAGTAACAAAGACATACACTGATACCCAGTAACACAGACACACACTTACACCAAGTAACAAAGACATACACTGACACCAAATAACAAAGACATACACTGATACCCAGTAACACAGACACACACTTACACCAAGTAACAAAGACATGCACTGACACCAAGTAACAAAGACATACACTGACACCAAGTAAAATAGACATACACTGACACCAAGTAACAAAGACATACACTTACACCAAGTAACAAAGACATACACTGATACCCAGTTACACAGACACACAATTGCACCAAGTAACACAGACACACACAGACACCAAGAAACAAAGACATACACTGATACCAAGTAACACAGACACACACTTACACCAAGTAACAAAGACAGACACTGATACCCAGCAACAGAGACATACACTTACACCAAGTATCAAAGACATACACTGACACCAGGTAGCAAAGACATACACTGACACCAAGCAACAAAGACATACACTGACACCAAGCAACAGAGACACACAGTTACACCAAGTAACAAAGACATACACTGACACCAAGTAACAAAGACATACCCTTACACCAAGTAAAAAAGACATACACTGACACCAAGTAACAAAGACATACACTGATACCCAGTAACACAGACACACACTTACACCAAGTAACAAAGACAGACACTGATACCCAGTAACACAGACATACACTTTCACCAAGTATCAAAGACATACACTGACACCAGGTAGCAAAGACATACACTGACACCAAGCAACAAAGACATACACTGACACCAAGCAACAAAGACATACACGTACACCAAGTAACACAGACATACACTGACACCAAGTAACAAAGACATACACTGACACCAAGTAACAAAGACATACATTGATACCCAGTAACACAGACACACACTTACTCCAAGTAACACAGACATACACTGACACCAAGTAACAAAGACATACACTGATACCCAGTAACACAGACACACACTTACACCAAGTAACAGAGACATACACTGACACCAAGTCACAAAGGCATACACTTACACCAAGTAACAAAGACATGCACTGACACCAAGTAACAAAGAGGTACACTTACACCAAGTAACAAAGACATGCACTGACATCAAGTAACAAAGACATACACTTACACCAAGCAGCACTGACATACACTGACACCAAGTAACAAAGACACACACTTACAGCAAGTACACAGACATACACTGACACCAAGTAACAAAGACATACACTGATGCCCAGTAACACAGACACACACTTACACCAAGTAACAAAGACAGACACTGGTACCCAGTAACTAAGACATACACTGATACCCATTAACACAGATCACACACTAACACCAATTCACAAAGACATACACTGACACCCAGTAACAAAGACAAACACTGACACCCAGTAACAAATAAACACACTGACACCAAGTAACAAAGACATCCACTGACACAAATTAACAAAGACATACACTGATAACAAGTATACAAAGACATACACTGATACCCAGTAACACAGACACACAGTTACACCAAGAAACAAAGACATACAATGATACCCTGTAACACAGACACACACCTACACCAAGTATCACAGTCATACACAGACACCAACTAACAAAGACATACACTGATACCCAGTAACACAGACAAACACTTACACCAAGTAACAAAGACTACACCGACACCAAGTAACAAATACATACACTTACACCAAATAACACAGACATACACTGACACCAAGTAACAAAGATATACACTTACACCAACGAACAAAGACACACACTTCCACCAAGTTACTCAGACATACACTGACACCAAGTAACAAAGACATACACTGATACCCAGCAACACAGACACACTCTGACACCAAGTAACAAAGACAGACACTGATACCCAGTAACACAGACACACACTTGCACCAAGTAACAAAGACATACACTGAAACCAAGTAACAAAGACATGCACTGACACCCAGTAACAAAGACACACACTGACACCAAGTAACAAAGACATACACTTACACCAAGTAACAAAGACATACACTGACACCCAGTAACAAAGACATGCACCGATACCCAGTAACAAAGACACACACTGACACCAAGTAACAAAGACTTACACTGATACCCAGTAACACAGACACTCACTTACACCCAGTAACAAAGACATACAATGATCCCCAGTAACGCAGACACACACTTACACCAAGTAACAAAGACATGCACTGATACCCAGTTACACAGACACACAATTGCACCAAGTAACACAGACACACACAGACACCAAGAAACAAAGACGTACACTGATACCCAGTAACACAGACACACACTTACACCAAGTAACAAAGACAGACACTGATACCCAGTAACAGAGACATACACTTACACCAAGTATCAAAGACATACACTGACACCAGGTAGCAAAGACATACACTGACACCAAGCAACAAAGACATACACTGACACCAAGCAACAAAGACACACACTTTCACCAAGTAACAAAGACATACACTGACACCAAGTAACAAAGACATACACTTACACCAAGTAAAAAAGACATACACTGACACCAAGTAACAAAGACATACACTGACACCAAATAACAAAGACATACACTGATACCCAGTAACACAGACACACACTTACACCAAGTAACAAAGACATGCACTGACACCAAGTAACAAAGACATACACTGACACCAAGTAAAATAGACATACACTGACACCAAGTAACAAAGACATACACTTACACCAAGTAACAAAGACATACACTGATACCCAGTTACACAGACACACAATTGCACCAAGTAACACAGACACACACAGACACCAAGAAACAAAGACATACACTGATACCACGTAACACAGACACACACTTACACCAAGTAACAAGGACAGACACTGATACCCAGTAACAGAGACATACACTTACACCAAGTATCAAAGACATACACTGACACCAGGTAGCAAAGACATACACTGACACCAAGCAACAAAGACATACACTTACACCAAGTAAAAAAGACATGCACTGACACCAAGTAACAAAGACATACACTGATACCCAGTAACACAGACACACACTTACACCAAGTAACAAAGACAGACACTGATACCCAGTAACACAGACATACACTTTCACCAAGTATCAAAGACATACACTGACACCAGGTAGCAAAGACATACACTGACACAAAGCAACAAAGACGTACACTGACACGAAGCAACAAAGACATACACGTACACCAAGTAACACAGACATACACTGACACCAAGTAACAAAGACATACACTGACACCAAGTAACAAAGACATACATTGATACCCAGTAACACAGACACACACTTACTCCAAGTAACACAGACATACACTGACACCAAGTAACAAAGACATACACTGATACCCAGTAACACAGACACACACTTACACCAAGTAACAGAGACATACACTGACACCAAGTCACAAAGGCATACACTTACACCAAGTAACAAAGACATGCACTGACACCAAGTAACAAAGAGGTACACTTACACCAAGTAACAAAGACATGCACTGACATCAAGTAACAAAGACATACACTTACACCAATCAGCACTGACATACACTGACACCAAGTAACAAAGACACACACTTACAGCAAGTACACAGAAATACACTGACACCAAGTAACAAAGACATACACTGATGCCCAGTAACACAGACACAAACTTACACCAAGTAACAAAGACAGACACTGGTACCCAGTAACAAAGACATACACTGATACCCATTAACACAGATCACACACTAACACCAATTCACAAAGACATACACTGACACCCAGTAACAAAGACAAACACTGACACCCAGTAACAAATAAACACACTGACACCAAGTAACAAAGACATCCACTGACACAAATTAACAAAGACATACACTGATAACAAGTATACAAAGACATACACTGATACCCAGTAACACAGACACACACTTACACCAAGTAACAAAGACATTCACTGATACCCAGGCACACAGACACACACTTACACCAAGTATCACAGACATACACAGACACCAAGTAACAAAGACATACACTGATACCCAGTAACACAGACACACACTTGCACCATGTAACAAAGACATACACTGACAACAAGTAACAAAGACATACACTGACACCAATTAACAAAGACATATGCTTACACCAAGTAACACAGACATGCACTGACACCAAGTAACAAAGACACACACTTACACCAAGTAACACAGACAGACACTGACACCAAGTAACAAAGACATACACTGATACCCAGCAACACAGACAGACACTCACACCAAGTAACAATGACAGACACTGATACCCAGTAACACAGACACACACTTACACCAAGTCACAAAGACATACACTGACACCCAGTAACAAAGACATACACTGACACCCAGTAACAAAGACACACAATGACACCAAGTAACAAAGGCACACACTGACACCAAGTAACAATGACATACACTGATACCCAGTAACACAGACACACACTTACACCAAGTAACAAAGACATTCACTGATACCCAGTAACACAGACACACACTTACACCAAGTAACAAAGACATACACTGACACCAAGTAACAAAGACATACACTGACACCAAGTAACAAAGGCATACACTGACACCCAGTAACAAAGACATATACTGACACCCAGTAACACAGACACACACTGACACCAAGTAACAAAGACATGCACAGACACCAAGTAACACAGACACACACTTACACCAAGTAACAAAGACAAACACTGACACCAAGTAACAAAGACACACACTGACACCAAGTAACAAAGACATGCACAGACACCAAGTAACGAAGACATACACTGATACCCAGTAACACACACACACACATACACCAAGTAACAAAGACATACACTGATAACCAGTAACACAGACACACACTTACACCAAGTATCACAGACATACACAGACACCAAGTAACAAAGACATACACTGATACCCAGTAACACAGACACACACTTGCACCAAGTAACAAAGACATACACTGAAACCAAGTAACAAAGACATACACTTACACCAAGTAACACAGACATACACTGACACCAAGTAACAAAGACATACACTTACACCAAATAACAAAGACACACACTTACACCAAGTAACACAGACATACACTGACACCAAGTAACAAAGACACACTCTTACACCAAGTAACAAAGACACACATTTACACCAAGTAACAAAGACATACACTGACACCAAGTAACAAAGACATACACTTACACCAAGTAAAATAGACATACACTGACACCAAGTAACAAAGACATACACTTACACCAAGTAACAAAGACATACACTGATACCCAGTTACACAGACACACAATTGCACCAAGTAACACAGACACACACAGACACCAAGAAACAAAGACATACACTGATACCACGTAACACAGACACACACTTACACCAAGTAACAAGGACAGACACTGATACCCAGTAACAGAGACATACACTTACACCAAGTATCAAAGACATACACTGACACCAGGTAGCAAAGACATACACTGACACCAAGCAACAAAGACATACACTTACACCAAGTAAAAAAGACATGCACTGACACCAAGTAACAAAGACATACACTGATACCCAGTAACACAGACACACACTTACACCAAGTAACAAAGACAGACACTGATACCCAGTAACACAGACATACACTTTCACCAAGTATCAAAGACATACACTGACACCAGGTAGCAAAGACATACACTGACACAAAGCAACAAAGACATACACTGACACGAAGCAACAAAGACATACACGTACACCAAGTAACACAGACATACACTGACACCAAGTAACAAAGACATACACTGACACCAAGTAACAAAGACATACATTGATACCCAGTAACACAGACACACACTTACTCCAAGTAACACAGACATACACTGACACCAAGTAACAAAGACATACACTGATACCCAGTAACACAGACACACACTTACACCAAGTAACAGAGACATACACTGACACCAAGTCACAAAGGCATACACTTACACCAAGTAACAAAGACATGCACTGACACCAAGTAACAAAGAGGTACACTTACACCAAGTAACAAAGACATGCACTGACATCAAGTAACAAAGACATACACTTACACCAATCAGCACTGACATACACTGACACCAAGTAACAAAGACACACACTTACAGCAAGTACACAGAAATACACTGACACCAAGTAACAAAGACATACACTGATGCCCAGTAACACAGACACAAACTTACACCAAGTAACAAAGACAGACACTGGTACCCAGTAACAAAGACATACACTGATACCCATTAACACAGATCACACACTAACACCAATTCACAAAGACATACACTGACACCCAGTAACAAAGACAAACACTGACACCCAGTAACAAATAAACACACTGACACCAAGTAACAAAGACATCCACTGACACAAATTAACAAAGACATACACTGATAACAAGTATACAAAGACATACACTGATACCCAGTAACACAGACACACACTTACACCAAGTAACAAAGACATTCACTGATACCCAGGCACACAGACACACACTTACACCAAGTATCACAGACATACACAGACACCAAGTAACAAAGACATACACTGATACCCAGTAACACAGACACACACTTGCACCATGTAACAAAGACATACACTGACAACAAGTAACAAAGACATACACTGACACCAATTAACAAAGACATATGCTTACACCAAGTAACACAGACATGCACTGACACCAAGTAACAAAGACACACACTTACACCAAGTAACACAGACAGACACTGACACCAAGTAACAAAGACATACACTGATACCCAGCAACACAGACAGACACTCACACCAAGTAACAATGACAGACACTGATACCCAGTAACACAGACACACACTTACACCAAGTCACAAAGACATACACTGACACCCAGTAACAAAGACATACACTGACACCCAGTAACAAAGACACACAATGACACCAAGTAACAAAGGCACACACTGACACCAAGTAACAATGACATACACTGATACCCAGTAACACAGACACACACTTACACCAAGTAACAAAGACATTCACTGATACCCAGTAACACAGACACACACTTACACCAAGTAACAAAGACATACACTGACACCAAGTAACAAAGACATACACTGACACCAAGTAACAAAGGCATACACTGACACCCAGTAACAAAGACATATACTGACACCCAGTAACACAGACACACACTGACACCAAGTAACAAAGACATGCACAGACACCAAGTAACACAGACACACACTTACACCAAGTAACAAAGACAAACACTGACACCAAGTAACAAAGACACACACTGACACCAAGTAACAAAGACATGCACAGACACCAAGTAACGAAGACATACACTGATACCCAGTAACACACACACACACATACACCAAGTAACAAAGACATACACTGATAACCAGTAACACAGACACACACTTACACCAAGTATCACAGACATACACAGACACCAAGTAACAAAGACATACACTGATACCCAGTAACACAGACACACACTTGCACCAAGTAACAAAGACATACACTGAAACCAAGTAACAAAGACATACACTTACACCAAGTAACACAGACATACACTGACACCAAGTAACAAAGACATACACTTACACCAAATAACAAAGACACACACTTACACCAAGTAACACAGACATACACTGACACCAAGTAACAAAGACACACTCTTACACCAAGTAACAAAGACACACATTTACACCAAGTAACAAAGACATACACTGACACCAAGTAACAAAGACATACACTTACACCAAGTAACAAAGACATACACTGACACCAAGTAACATATACATACACTGACACCAAGTAACAAAGACACAAACTTACACCAAGTAACACAGACATACACTGACACCAAGTATCAAAAACATACACTGACACCAATTAACAAAGACATGCACTTACACAAAGTAACAAAGACATACACTGATACCCAGTAACACAGACACACACTTACACCGAGTAACAAAGACAGACACTGATACCCAGTAACAGAGACACACACTTACACCAAGTCACAAAGACATACACTGACACCCAGTAACAAAGACATACACTGACACCCAGTAACAAAGACACACACTGACACCAAGTAACAAAGACATCCACTGACACAAATTAACAAAGACAGACACTGATACTCAGTAACAAAGACACACACTTACACCAAGTAACAAATACATACACTGACACCAATTAACAAAGACATACACTTACACCAAGTAACAAAGACATACACTGACACCAAGTAACAAAGACATACACTGATACCCAGTAACACAGACACACACTTACACGACGTAACAAAGAATATACTGATACCCGGTAACACAGACACACACTTACACCAAGTATCACAGACATACACAGACACCAACTAACAAAGACATACACTGATACCCAGTAACAAAGACAAACACTTACACCAAGCAACAAAGAAATACACTGACACCAAGTAACAAAGATGTACACTTACACCAAGTAACAAAGACATACACTGATACCCAGTAACACAGACACACAATTACACCAAGTAACAAAGACATACACTGACACCAATTAACAAAGACATACACTGATACCCAGTAACACAAAAACAAACTTACACCAACTAACAAAGACACACACTTACACCAATTAACAAAGACATACACTGATGCCAAGTAACAAAGACACACACTGACACCAAGTAACAAAGACATACACAGACTCCAAGTAACACAGACATACACTGACACCAAGTAACAAAGACATACACTTACACCAAATAACAAAGACACACACTTACACCAAGTAACACAGACATACACTGACACCAAGTAACAAAGACACACTCTTACACCAAGTAACAAAGACACACACTTACACCAAGTAACAAAGACATACACTGACACCAAGTAACAAAGACATGCACTTACACCAAGTAACAAAGACATACACTGACACCAAGTAACATATACATACACTGACACCAAGTAACAAAGACACAAACTTCCACCAAGTAACACAGACATACACTGACACCAAGTATCAAAAACATACACTGACACCAAGTAACAAAGACATACACTTACACAAAGTAACAAAGACATACACTGATACCCAGTAACACAGACACACACTTACACCAAGTAACAAAGACAGACACTGATACCCAGTAACAGAGACACACACTTACACCAAGTCACAAAGACATACACTGACACCCAGTAACAAAGACATACACTGACACCAAGTAACAAATACATACACTGACACCAAGTAACAAAGATATACACTTACACCAAGTAACAAAGACATACATTGATACTCAGTAACAAAGACACACACTTACACCAAGTAACAAATACATACACTGACACCAAGTAACAAAGACATACACTTACACCAAGTAACAAAGACATACACTGACACCAAGTAACAAAGACATACACTGATACCCAGTAACACAGACACACACTTACACGACGTAACAAAGAATATACAGATACCCGGTAACACAGACACACACTTACACCAAGTATCACAGACATACACAGACACCAACTAACAAAGACATACACTGATACCCAGTAACAAAGACAAACACTGACACCAAGTAACAAAGATGTACACTTACACCAAGTAACAAAGACATACACTGATACCCAGTAACACAGACACACAATTACACCAAGCAACAAAGACATACACTGACACCAATTAACAAAGACATGCACTGATACCCAGTAACACAAAAACAAACTTACACCAACTAACAAAGACACACACTTACACCAATTAACAAAGACATACACTGACGCCAAGTAACAAAGACACACACTGACACCAAGTAACAAAGACATACACAGACACCAAGTAACAAAGACATACACTGACACCCAGTAGCAAAGACATACACTGATACCCAGTAACACAAAAACAAACTTACACCAACTAACAAAGACACACACTTACACCAAATAACAAAGACATACACTGACGCCAAGTAACAAAGACACACACTGACACCAAGTAACAAAGACATACACAGACACCAACTAACAAAGACATACACTGATACCCAGTAACAAAGACAAACACTTACACCAAGTAACAAAGAAATACACTGACACCAAGTAACAAAGATGTACACTTACACCAAGTAACAAAGACATACACTGATACCCAGTAACACAGACACACACTTACACCAAGTAACAAAGACATACACTGATACCCAGTAACACAGACACACACTTACACCAAGTAACAGAGACATACACTGACACCAAGTAACAAAGGCATACACTTACACCATGTAACAAAGACATGCACTGACACCAAGTAACAAAGAGGTACACTTACACCAAGTAACAAAGACATGCACTGACATCAAGTAACAAAGACATACACTTACACCAAGTAACAAAGACAGACACTGGTACCCAGTAACAAAGACATACACTGATACCCATTAACACAGATCACACACTAACACCAATTCACAAAGACATACACTGACACCCAGTAACAAAGACAAACACTGACACCCAGTAACAAAGAAACACACTGACACCAAGCAACAAAGACATCCACTGACACAAATTAACAAAGACATACACTGATAACAAGTTTACAAAGACATACACTGATACCCAGTAACACAGACACACACTTACACCAAGTAACAAAGACATTCACTGATACCCAGCCACACAGACACACACTGACACCAAGTATCACAGACATACACAGACACCAAGTAACAAAGACATACACTGATACCCAGTAACACAGACACACACTTGCACCATGTAACAAAGACATACACTGACAACAAGTAACAAAGACATACACTGACACCAATTAACAAAGACATACGCTTACACCAAGTAACACAGTCATACACTGACACCAAGCAACAAAGACACACACTTACACCAAGTAACACAGACAGACACTGACACCAAGTAACAAAGACATACACTGATACCCAGCAACACAGACACACACTCACACCAAGTAACAATGACAGACACTGATACCCAGTAACACAGACACACACTTACACCAAGTCACAAAGACATACACTGACACCCAGTATCAAAGACATACACTGATACCCAGTAATACAGACACACACTTACACCACGTAACACAGACATACACTGACACCAAGTAACAAAGACATACACTGACACCAAGTAACAAAGGCATACACTGACACCCAGTAACAAAGACACACACTGACACCCAGTAACACAGACACACACTGACACCAAGTAACAAGGACATGCACAGACACCAAGTAACACAGACACACACTTACACCAAGTAACAAAGAAAAACACTGACACCAAGTAACAAAGACACACACTGACACCAAGTAACAAAGACATGCACAGACACCAAGTAACGAAGACATACACTGATACCCAGTAACACAGACACACACTTACACCAGGTAACAAAGACATACACTGATAACCAGTAGCACAGACACTCACTCACACCAAGTATCACAGACATACACAGACACCAAGTAACAAAGACATACACTGATACCCAGTAACACAGACACACACTTGCAGCAAGTAACAAAGACATACACTGAAACCAAGTAACAAAGACATACACTTACACCAAGTAACACAGACATACACTGACACCAAGTAACAAAGACAGACACTGATACCCAGTAACAGAGACACACACTTACACCAAGTCACAAAGACATACACTGACACCCAGTAACAAAAAACATACACTGACACCCAGTAACAAAGACACACACTGACATCAAGTAACAAAGTCATCCATTGACACAAATTAACAAAGACATACACTGATACCCAGTAACAAAGACACACACTTCCACCAAGTAACAAATACATACACTGATACCCAGTAACACAGACACACACTTACATGAAGTAACAAAGACATACACTGATACCCGGGAACACAGACACACACTTACACCAAGTATCACAGACATACACAGACACAAACTAACAAAGACATACACTGATACCCAGTAACAAAGACAAACACTTACACCAAGTAACAAAGAAATACACTGACACCAAGTAACAAAGATGTACACTTACACCAAGTAACAAAGACATAAACTGATACCCAGTAACACAGACACACACTTACACCAAGTAACAAAGACATACACTGACACCAATTAACAAAGACATACACTGATACCCAGTAACACAGAAACAAACTTACACCAACTAACAAAGACACACACTTACACCAAATAACAAAGACATACACTGACACCAAGTAACAAAGACACACACTTACACCAAGTAACAAAGACATACACTGACACCAAGTAACAAAGACATACACTGATACCCAGTAACACAGACACACACTTACACCAAGTAACAAAGACATACACTGATACCCAGTAACACAGACACACACTTACACCAAATATCACAGACATACACAGACACCACGTAACAAAGACATACACTGATACCCAGTAACACAGACACACACTTACACCAAGTAACAAAGACATACACTGACACCAAGTAACAAAGACATACACTTACACCAAGTAACAAAGACACACACTTACACCAGTTAACACAGACATGCACTGACACCAAGTAACAAAGACATACACTAACACCAAGTAACAAAGACACACACTTACACCAAGTAACAAAGACATACACTGACTCCAAGTGACAAAGACATACACTTACACCAAGTAACACAGACATACACTGACATCAAGTAACAAAAACATACACTGACACCAAGGAACAAAGAGACAAACTTACACCAAGTAACACAGACATACACTGACACCAAGTAACAAAGACATACACTTACACCAAATAACAAAGACACAAACTTCCACCAAGTAACACAGACATACACTGACACCAAGTAACAAAGACACACTCTTACACCAAGTAACAAAGACACACACTTACACCAAGTAACAAAGACATACACTGACACCAAGTGACAAAGACATACACTTACACCAAGTAACACAGACATACACTGACACCAAGTAACATATACATACACTGACACCAAGTAACAAAGACACAAACTTACACCAAGTAACACAGACATACACTGACACCAAGTATCAAAAACATACACTGACACCAAGTAACAAAGACACACACTTACACAAAGTAACAAAGACATACACTGATACCCAGTAACACAGACACACACTTACACCAAGTAACAAAGACAGACACTGAGACCCAGTAAAAGAGTCACACACTTACACCAAGTCACAAAGACATACACTGACAACCAGTAACAAAGACATACACTGACACCCAGTAACAAAGACACACACTGACACCAAGTAACAAAGACATCCACTGACACAAATTAACAAAGACATACACTGATACCCAGTAACAAAGGCACACACTTACACCAAGTAACAAATACATACACTGACACCAGGTAACAAAGACATACACTGACACCAAGTAACAAAGACATACACTGACACCAAGTAACAAAGACATACACTGATACCCAGTAACACAGACACACACTTACACGACGTAACAAAGAATATACTGATACCCGGTAACACAGACACACACTTACACCAAGTATCACAGACATACACAGACACAAACTAACAAAGACATACACTGATACCCAGTAACAAAGACAAACACTTACACCAAGTAACAAAGAAATACACTGACACCAAGTAACAAAGATGTACACTTACACCAAGTAACAAAGACATACTCTTATACCCAGTAACACAGACACACACTTACACCAAGTAACAAAGACATACACTGACACCAATTAACAAAGACATACACTGATACCCAGTAACACAGAAAGAAACTTACACCAACTAACAAAGACACACACGTACACCAAATAACAAAGACATACACTGACACCAAGTAACAAAGACATACACTTACACAAAGTAACAAAGACATACACTGATACCCAGTAACACAGACACACACTTACACCAAGTAACAAAGACAGACACTGAGACCCAGTAAAAGAGTCACACACTTACACCAAGTCACAAAGACATACACTGACAACCAGTAACAAAGACATACACTGACACCCAGTAACAAAGACACACACTGACACCAAGTAACAAAGACATCCTCTGACACAAATTAACAAAGACATACACTGATACCCAGTAACAAAGGCACACACTTACACCAAGTAACAAATACATACACTGACACCAAGTAACAAAGACATACACTTACACCAAGTAACAAAGACATACACTGACACCAAGTAACAAAGACATACACTGATACCCAGTAACACAGACACACACTTACACGACGTAACAAAGAATATACTGATACCCGGTAACACAGACACACATTTACACCAAGTATCACAGACATACACAGACACAAACTAACAAAGACATACACTGATACCCAGTAACAAAGACAAACACTTACACCAAGTAACAAAGAAATACACTGACACCAAGTAACAAAGATGTACACTTACACCAAGTAACAAAGACATACACTGATACCCAGTAACACAGACACACACTTACACCAAGTAACAAAGACATACACTGACACCAATTAACAAAGACATACACTGATACCCAGTAACACAGAAACAAACTTACACCAACTAACAAAGACACACACGTACACCAAATAACAAAGACATACACTGACACCAAGTAACAAAGACACACACTTACACCAAGTAACAAAGACATACACTGACACCAAGTAACAAAGACATACACTGATACCCAGTAACACAGACACACACTTACACCAAGTAACAAAGACATACACTGATACCCAGTAACACAGACACACACTTACACCAAATATCACAGACATACACAGACACCATGTAACAAAGACATACACTGATACCCAGTAACACAGACACACACTTACACCAAGTAACAAAGACATACACTGACACCAAGTAACAAAGACATACACTTACACCAAGTAACAAAGACACACACTTACACCAGTTAACACAGACATACACTGACACCAAGTAACAAAGACATACAATAACACCAAGTAACAAAGACACACACTTACACCAAGTAACAAATACATACACTGACTCCAAGTGACAAAGACATACACTTACACCAAGTAACACAGACATACACTGACATCAAGTAACAAAAACATACACTGACACCAAGGAACAAAGAGACAAACTTACACCAAGTAACACAGACATACACTGAAACCAAGTATCAAAGACATAAACTGACACCAAGTAACAAGGACATACACATACACCAAGTAACAAAGACATACACTGATACCCAGTAACACAGACACACACTTACACCAAGTAACAAAGACAGACACTGATACCCAGTAACAGAGACACACACTTACACCAAGTCACAAAGACATACACTGACACCCAGTAACAAAAAACATACACTGACACCCAGTAACAAAGACACACACTGACACCAAGTAACAACGTCATCCATTGACACAAATTAACAAAGACATATACTGATACCCAGTAACAAAGACACACACTTCCACCAAGTAACAAATACATACACTGATACCCAGTAACACAGACACACACTTACATGAAGTAACAAAGACATACACTGATACCAGGGAACACAGACACACACTTACACCAAGTATCACAGACATACACAGACACAAACTAACAAAGACATACACTGATACTTAGTAACAAAGACAAACACTTACACCAAGTAACAAAGAAATACACTGACACCAAGTAACAAAGATGTACACTTACACCAAGTAACAAAGACATACTCTGATACCCAGTAACACAGACACACACTTACACCAAGTAACAAAGACATACACTGACACCAATTAACAAAGACATACACTGATACCCAGTAACACAGAAACAAACTTACACCAACTAACAAAGACACACACTTACACCAAATAACAAAGACATACACTGACACCAAGTAACAAAGACACACACTTACACCAAGTAACAAAGACATACACTGGCACCAAGTAACAAAGACATACACTGATACCCAGTAACACAGACACACACTTACACCAAGTAACAAAGACATACACTGATACCCAGTAACACAGACACACACTTACACCAAATATCACAGACATACACAGACACCATGTAACAAAGACATACACTGATACCCAGTAACACAGACACACACGTACACCAAGTAACAAAGACATACACTGACACCAAGTAACAAAGACATACACTTACACCAAGTAACAAAGACACACACTTACACCAGTTAACACAGACATGCACTGACACCAAGTAACAAAGACATACACTAACACCAAGTAACAAAGACACACACTTACACCAAGTAACAAAGACATACACTGACTCCAAGTGACAAAGACATACACTTACACCAAGTAACACAGACATACACTGACATCAAGTAACAAAAACATACACTGACACCAAGGAACAAAGAGACAAACTTACACCAAGTAACACAGACATACACTGAAACCAAGTATCAAAGACATAAACTGACACCAAGTAACAAGGACATACACATACACCAAGTAACAAAGACATACACTGATACCCAGTAACACAGACACACACTTACACCAAGTAACAAAGACAGACACTGATACCCAGTAACAGAGACACACACTTACACCAAGTCACAAAGACATACACTGACACCCAGTAACAAAAAACATACACTGACACCCAGTAACAAAGACACACACTGACACCAAGTAACAAAGTCATCCATTGACACAAATTAACAAAGACATACACTGATACCCATGTAACAAAGACACATACTTCCACCAAGTAACAAATACATACACTGATACCCAGTAACACAGACACACACTTACATGAAGTAACAAAGACATACACTGATACCCGGGAACACAGACACACACTTACACCAAGTATCACAGACATACACAGACACCAACTAACAAAGACATACACTGATACCCAGTAACACAGACAAACACTTACACCAAGTAACAAAGACATACACCGACAGCAAGTAACAAATACATACACTTACACCAAATAACACAGACATACACTGACACCAAGTAACAAAGATGTACACTTACACCAAGTAACAAAGACATACACTGATACCCAGTAACACAGACACACAGTTACACCAAGTAACAAAGATATACACGGACACCAATTAACAAAGACATACACTGATACCCAGTAACACAGACAAAAACTTACACCAACTAACAAAGACACACACTTACACCAAATAACAAAGACACACACTTACACCAAGTAACACAGACATACACTGACACCAAGTAACAAAGACATACATTTACACCAAATAACAAAGACACACACTTACACCAAGTAACACAGACATACACTGACACCAACTAACAAAGACACACTCTTACACCAAGTAACAAAGACACACACTTACACCAAGTAACAAAGACATACACTGAAACCAAGTGACAAAGACATACACTTACACCAAGTAACACAGACATACACTGACACCAAGTAACATATACATACACTGACACCAAGAAACAAAGACACAAACTTACACCAAGTAACACAGACATACACTGACACCAAGTATCAAAAACATACACTGACACCAAGTAACAAAGACATACACTTACACAAAGTAACAAAGACATACGCTGATACCGAGTAACAAAGACATACGCTTACACCAAGTAACACAGACATACACTGACACCAAGTAACAAAGACACACACTTACACCAAGTTACAAAGACATACACTGACAACCAGTTACAAAGACATACACTGATACCCATTAACACAGATCACACACAAACACCAATTCACAAAGACATACACTGACACCCAGTAACAAAGACAAACACTGACACCCAGTAACAAAGAAGCACACTGACACCAAGTAACAAAGACATCCACTGACACAAATTAACAAAGACATACACTGATAACAAGTATACAAAGACATACACTGATACCCAGTAACACAGACAGACACTGATACCCAGTAACACAGACACACCCTTACACCAAGTCACAAAGACATACACTGACACCCATTAACAAAGACATACACTGACACCCAGTAACAAAGAAACACAATGACACCAAGTAACAAAGGCACACACTGACACCAAGTAACAATGACATACACTGATACCCAGTAACACAGACACACACTTACACCAAGTAACAAAGACATACACTGACACCAAGTAACAAAGACATACACTGACACCAGGTAACAAAGGCATACACTGACACCCAGTAACAAAGACATACACTGACACCCAGTAACACAGACATACACTGACACCAAGTAACAAAGACATGCACAGACACCAAGTAACACAGACACACACTTACACCAAGTAACAAAGACAAACACTGACACCAAGTAACAAAGACACACACTGACACCAAGTAACAAAGACATGCACAGACACCAAGTAACGAAGACATACACTGATACCCAGTAACACAGACACACACTTAAACCAAGTAACAAAGACATACACTGATAACCAGTAACACAGACACACACTTACACCAAGTATCACAGACATACACAGACACCAAGTAACAAAGACATACACTGATACCCAGTAACACAGACACACACTTGCACCAAGTAACAAAGACATACACTGAAACCAAGTAACAAAGACATACACTTACACCAAGTAACACAGACATACACTGACACCAAGTAACAAAGACATACACTTACACCAAATAACAAAGACACACACTTACACCAAGTAACACAGACATACACTGACACCAAGTAACAAAGACACACTCTTACACCAAGTAACAAAGACACACACTTACGCCAAGTAACAAAGACATACACTGACACCAAGTAACAAAGTCATACACTTACACCAAGTAACAAAGACATACACTGACACCAAGTAACATATACATACACTGACACCAAGTAACAAAGACACAAACCTACACCAAGTAACACAGACATACACTGACACCAAGTATCAAAAACATACACTGACACCAAGTAACAAAGACATACACTTACACAAAGTAACAAAGACATACACTGATACCCAGTAACACAGACACACACTTACACCAAGTAACAAAGACAGACACTGATACCCAGTAACAGAGACACACACTTACACCAAGTCACAAAGACATACACTGACACCCAGTGACAAAGACATACACTGACACCGAGTAACAAAGACACACACTGACACAAATTAACAAAGACAGACACTGATACCCAGTAACAAAGACACACACTTACAACAAGTAACAAATACATACACTGACACCAAGTAACAAAGACATACACTTACACCAAGTAACAAAGACATACACTGACACCAAGTAACAAAGACATACACTGATACCCAGTAACAAAGACACACACTTACACGAAGTAACAAAGAATATACTGATACCCGGTAACACAGACACACACTTACACCAAGTATCACAGACATACACAGACACCAACTAACAAAGACATACACTGATACCCAGTAACAAAGACAAACACTTACACCAAGTAACAAAGAAATACACTGACACCAAGTAACAAAGATGTACACTTACACCAAGTAACAAAGACATACACTGATACCCAGTAACACAGACACACACTTACACCAAGTAACAAAGACATACACTGACACCAATTAACAAAGACACACACTTACACCAAGTAACACAGACATACACTGACACCAAGTAACAAAGACACACTCTTACACCAAGTAACAAAGACACACACTTACACCAAGTAACAAAGACATACACTGACACCAAGTAACAAAGTCATACACTTACACCAAGTAACAAAGACATACACTGACACCAAGTAACATATACATACACTGACACCAAGTAACAAAGACACAAACCTACACCAAGTAACACAGACATACACTGACACCAAGTATCAAAAACATACACTGACACCAAGTAACAAAGACATACACTTACACAAAGTAACAAAGACATACACTGATACCCAGTAACACAGACACACACTTACACCAAGTAACAAAGACAGACACTGATACCCAGTAACAGAGACACACACTTACACCAAGTCACAAAGACATACACTGACACCCAGTGACAAAGACATACACTGACACCCAGTAACAAAGACACACACTGACACAAATTAACAAAGACAGACACTGATACCCAGTAACAAAGACACACACTTACAACAAGTAACAAATACATACACTGACACCAAGTAACAAAGACATACACTTACACCAAGTAACAAAGACATACACTGACACCAAGTAACAAAGACATACACTGATACCCAGTAACAAAGACACACACTTACACGAAGTAACAAAGAATATACTGATACCCGGTAACACAGACACACACTTACACCAAGTATCACAGACATACACAGACACCAACTAACAAAGACATACACTGATACCCAGTAACAAAGACAAACACTTACACCAAGTAACAAAGAAATACACTGACACCAAGTAACAAAGATGTACACTTACACCAAGTAACAAAGACATACACTGATACCCAGTAACACAGACACACACTTACACCAAGTAACAAAGACATACACTGACACCAATTAACAAAGACATACACTGATACCCAGTAACACAGAAACAAACTTACACCAACTAACAAAGACACACACTTACACCAAATAACAAAGACATACACTGACGCCAAGTAACAAAGACACACACTGACACAAAGTAACAAAGACATACACAGACACCAAGTAACAAAGACATACACTGACAACAAGTAACAAAGACATACACTGATACCCAGTAACACAGAGACACACTTACACCAAGTAACAAAGACATACACTGATACCCAGTAACACAGACACACACTTACACCAAATATCAGAGACATACACAGACACCAAGTAACAAAGACAGACACTGATACCCAGTAACACAGACACACACTTACACCAAGTAACAGAGACATACACTGACACCAAGTAACAAAGGCATACACTTACACCAAGTAACAAAGACATGCACTGACACCAAGTAACAAAGAGGTACACTTACACCAAGTAACAAAGACATGCACTGACATCAAGTAACAAAGACATACACTTACACCAAGTAGCACTGACAAACACTGACACCAAGTAAAAAAGACACACACTTACACCAAGTACACAGACATACACTGACACCAAGTAACAAAGACATACACTGATGCCCAGTAACACAGACACACACTTACACCAAGTAACAAAGACATACACTGACACCCAGTAACAAAGACAAACACTGACACCCAGTAACAAAGAAACACACTGACACCAAGTAACAAAGACATCCACTGACACAAATTACAAAGACATACACTGATAACAAGTATACAAAGACATACACTGACACCCAGTAACACAGGCACACACTTACACCAAGTAACAAAGACATTCACTGATACCAAGCCACACAGACACACACTTACACCAAGTATCACAGACATACACAGACACCAAGTAACAAAGACATACACTGATACCCAGTAACACAGACACACACTTGCACCATGTAACAAAGACATACACTGACAACAAGTAACAAAGACATACACTGACACCAATTAACAAAGACATACGCTTACACCAAGTAACACAGACATACACTGACACCAAGTAACAAAGAGACACACTTACACCAAGTAACACAGACAGACACTGACACCAAGTAACAAAGACATACACTGACACCCAGTAACAAAGACACACACTGACACCAAGTAACAAAGACATCCACTGACACAAATTAACAAAGACATACACTGATACCCAGTAACAAAGACACACACTTCCACCAAGTAACAAATACATACACTGATACCCAGTAACACAGACACACACTTACATGAAGTAACAAAGAAATACACTGATACCCAGTAACACAGACACACACTGACACCAAGTAACAAAGACATGCACAGACACCAAGTAACACAGACATACACTTACACCAAGTAACAAAGACAAACACTGACACCAAGTAACAAAGCCACACACTGACACCAAGTAACAAAGACATGCACAGACACCAAGTAACGAAGTCATACACTGATACCCAGTAACACAGACACACACTTACACCAAGTAACAAAGACATACACTGATAACCAGTAACACAGACACACACTTACACCAAGTATCACAGACATACACAGACACCAAGTAACAAAGACATACACTGATACCCAGTAACACAGACACACACTTGCACCAAGTAACAAAGACATACACTGAAACCAAGTAACAAAGACATACACTTACACCAAGTAACACAGTCATACACTGACACCAAGTAACAAAGACATACACTTACACCAAATAACAAAGACACACACTTTCACCAAGTAACACAGACATACACTGACACCAAGTAACAAAGACACACTCTTACACCAATTAACAAAGACACACACTTACACCAAGTAACAAAGACATACACTGACACCAAGTAACATATACATACACTGACACCAAGTAACAAAGACACAAACTTACACCAAGTAACACAGACATACACTGACACCAAGTATCAAAAACATACACTGACACCAAGTAACAAAGACATACACTTACACAAAGTAACAAAGACATACACTGATACCCAGTAACACAGACACACACTTAAACCAAGTCACAAAGACATACACTGACACCCAGTAACAAAGACATACACTGACACCCAGTAACAAAGACACACACTGACACCAAGTAAAAAAGACATCCACTGACACAAATTAACAAAGACAGTCACTGATACCCAGTCACAAAAACACACACTTACACCAAGTAACAAATACATACACTGACACCAAGTAACAAAGACATACACTTACACCAAGTAACAAAGACATACACTGACACCAAGTAACAAAGACATACACTGATACCCAGTAACACAGACACACACTTACACGACGTAACAAAGAATATACTGATACACGGTAACACAGACACACACTTACACCAAGTATCACAGACATACACAGACACCAACTAACAAAGACATACACTGATACCCAGTATCAAAGACAAACACTGACACCAAGTAACAAAGAAATACACTGACACCAAGTAACAAAGATGTACACTTACACCAAGTAACAAAGACATACACTGATACCCAGTAACACAGACACACACTTACACCAAGTAACAAAGACATACACTGACACCAATTAACAAAGACATACACTAATGCCCAGTAACACAGAAACAAACTTACACCAACTAACAAAGACACACACTTACACCAAATAACAAAGACATACACTGACGCCAAGTAACAAAGACACACACTGACACCAAGTAACAAAGACATACACAGACACCAAGTAACAAAGACATACACTGACAACAAGTAACAAAGACATACACTGATACCCAGTAACACAGAGACACACTTACACCAAGTAACAAAGACATACACTGATACCCAGTAACACAGACACACACTTACACCAAATATCACAGACATACACAGACACCAAGTAACAAAGACATACACTGATACCCAGTAACACAGACACACACTTACACCAAGTAACAGAGACATACACTGACACCAAGTAACAAAGGCATACACTTACACCAAGTAACAAAGACATGCACTGACACCAAGTAACAAAGAGGTACACTTACACCAAGTAACAAAGACATGCACTGACATCAAGTAACAAAGACATACACTTACACCAAGTAGCACTGACATACACTGACACCAAGTAACAAAGACACACACTTACACCAAGTACACAGACATACACTGACACCAAGTAACAAAGACATACACTGATGCCCAGTAACACAGACACACACTTACACCAAGTAACAAAGACAGACACTGGTACCCAGTAACAAAGACATACACTGATACCCATTAACACAGGTCACACACTAACACCAATTCACAAAGACATACACTGACACCCAGTAACAAAGACAAACACTGACACCCAGTAACAAAGAAACACACTGACACCAAGTAACAAAGACATCCACTGACACAAATTACAAAGACATACACTGATAACAAGTATACAAAGACATACACTGACACCCAGTAACACAGACACACACTTACACCAAGTAACAAAGACATTCACTGATACCAAGCCACACAGACACACACTTACACCAAGTATCACAGACATACACAGACACCAAGTAACAAAGACATACACTGATACCCAGTAACACAGACACACACTTGCACCATGTAACAAAGACATACACTGACAACAAGTAACAAAGACATACACTGACACCAATTAACAAAGACATACGCTTACACCAAGTAACACAGACATACACTGACACCAAGTAACAAAGACACACACTTACACCAAGTAACACAGACAGACACTGACACCAAGTAACAAAGACATACACTGATACCCAGCAACACAGACACACACTCACACCAAGTAACAATGACAGACACTGATACCCAGTAACACAGACACACACTTACACCAAGTCACAAAGACATACACTGACACCCAGTAACAAAGACATACACTGACACCCAGTAACAAAGACAGACAATGACACCAAGTAAAAAAGGCACACACTGACACCAAGTAACAATGACATACACTGATACCCAGTAACACAGACACACACTTGCACCAAGTAACAAAGACATACACTGACACCAAGTAACAAAGACATTCACTGATACCCAGTAACACAGACACACACTTACATCAAGTAACAAAGACATACACTGACACCAAGTAACAAAGACATACACTGACACCAAGTAACAAAGACATACACTGACACACAGTAACAAAGACATACACTGACACCCAGTAACATAGACACACACTGACACCAAGTAACAAAGACATGCACAGACACCAAGTAACACAGACACACACTTACACCAAGTAACAAAGACAAACACTGACACCAAGTAACAAAGACACACACTGACACCAAGTAACAAAGACATGCACAGACACCAAGTAACGAAGACATACACTGATACCCAGTAACACAGACACACACTTACACCAAGTAACAAAGACATACACTGATACCCAGTAAAACAGACACACACTTGCACCAAGTAACAAAGACATACACTGAAACCAAGTAACAAAGACATACACTTACACCAAGTAACACAGACATACACTGACACCAAATAACAAGGACATACACTTACACCAAATAACAAAGACACACACTTACACCAAGTAACACAGACATACACTGACACCTAGTCACAAAGACACACTCTTACACCAAGTAACAAAGACACACACTTACACCAAGTAACAAAGACATACACTGACACCAAGTGACAAAGACATACACTTACACCAAGTAACACAGACATACACTGACACCAAGTAACATATACATACACTGACACCAAGTAACAAAGACACAAACTTACACCAAGTAACGCAGACATACACTGACACCAAGTATCAAAAACATACACTGACACCAAGTAACAAAGACATACACTTACACAAAGTAACAAAGACATACACTGATACCCAGTAACACAGACACACACTTACACCAAGTAACAAAGACAGACACTGATACCCAGTAACAGAGTCACACACTTACACCAAGTCACCAAGACATACACTGACAACCAGTAACAAAGACATACACTGACACCCAGTAACAAAGACACACACTGACACCAAGTAACAAAGACATCCACTGACACAAATTAACAAAGACATACACTGATACCCAGTAACAAAGACACACACTTACAACAAGTAACAAATACATACACTGACACCAAGTAACAAATACATACACTTACACCAAGTAACAAAGACATACACTGACACCAAGTAACAAAGACATACACTGATACCCAGTAAGACAGGCACACAATTACACGACGTAACAAAGAATATACTGATACCCGGTAACACAGACACACACTTACACCAAGTATCACAGACATACACAGACACCAACTAACAAAGACATACACTGATACCCAGTAACAAAGACAAACACTTACACCAAGTAACAAAGACATGCACTGACATCAAGTAACAAAGACATACACATACACCAAGTAGCACTGACATACGCTGACACCAAGTAACAAAGACAAACACTGACACCCAGTAACAAAGACAAACACTGACACCCAGTAACAAAGAAACACACTGACACCAAGTAACAAAGACATCCACTGACACAAATTACAAAGACATACACTGATAACAAGTATACAAAGACATACACTGACACCCAGTAACACAGACACACACTTACACCAAGTAACAAAGACATTCACTGATACCCAGCCACACAGACACACACTTACACCAAGTATCACAGACATACACAGACACCAAGTAACAAAGACATACACTGATACCCAGTAACACAGACACACACTTGCACCATGTAACAAAGACATACACTGACAACAAGTAACAAAGACATACACTGACACCAATTAACAAAGACATACGCTTACACCAAGTAACACAGACATACACTGACACCAAGTAACAAAGACACACACTTACACCAAGTAACACAGACAGACACTGACACCAAGTAACAAAGACATACACTGATACCCAGCAACACAGACACACACTCACACCAAGTAACAATGACAGACACTGATACCCAGTAACACAGACACACACTTACACCAAGACACAAAGACATACACTGACACCCAGTAACAAAGACATACACTGACACCCAGTAACAAAGACACACAATGACACCAAGTAACAAAGGCACACACTGACACCAAGTAACAATGACATACACTGATACCCAGTAACACAGACACACACTTGCACCAAGTAACAAAGAAATACACTGACAACAAGTAACAAAGAGATTCACTGATACCCAGTAACACAGACACACACTTACACCAAGTAACAAAGACATACACTGACACCAAGTAACAAAGACATACACTGACACCAAGTTACAAAGGCATACACTGACACCCAGTAACAAAGACATACACTGACACCCAGTAACACAGACACACACTGACACCAAGTAACAAAGACATGCACAGACACCAAGTAACACAGACACACACTTACACCAAGTAACAATGACAAACACTGACACCAAGTAACAAAGACACACACTGACACCAAGTAACAAAGACATGCACAGACACCAAGTAACGAAGACATACACCGATACCCAGTAACACAGACACACACTTACACCAAGTAACAAAGACATACACTGATAACCAGTAACACAGACACACACTCACACCAAGTATCACAGACATACACAGACACCAAGTAACAAAGACATACACTGATACCCAGTAACACAGACACACACTTGCACCAAGTAACAAAGACATACACTGAAACCAAGTAACAAAGACATACACTTACACCAAGTAACACAGACATACACTGACACCAAGTAACAAAGACATACACTTACACCAAATAACAAAGACACACACTTACACCAAGTAACACAGACATACACTGACACCAAGTCACAAAGACACACTCTTACACCAAGTAACAAAGACACACACTTACACCAAGTAACAAAGACATACACTGACACCAAGTGACAAAAACATTCACTTCCACCAAGTAACACAGACATACACTGACACCAATTAACATATACATACACTGACACCAAGTAACAAAGACACAAACTTACACCAAGTAACACAGACATACACTGACACCAAGTATCAAAAACATACACTGACACCAAGTAACAAAGACATACACTTACTCAAATTAACAAAGACATACACTGATACCCAGTAACACAGACACACACTTACACCAAGTAACAAAGACAGACACTGATACCCAGTAACAGAGTCACACACTTACACCAAGTCACAAAGACATACACTGACAACCAGTAACAAAGACATACACTGACACCCAGTAACAAAGACACACACTGACACCAAGTAACAAAGACATCCACTGACACCAAGTAACAAAGACATACACTTACACCAAGTAACAAAGACATACACTGACACCAAGTAACAAAGACAGACACTGATACCCAGTAACACAGACACACACTTACACGACGTAACAAAGAATATACTGATACCCGGTAACACAGACACACACTTACACCAAGTATCACAGACATACACAGACACCAACTAACAAAGACATACACTGATACCCAGTAACAAAGACAAACACTTACACCAAGTAACAAAGAAATACACTGACACCAAGTAACAAAGATGTACACTTACACCAAGTAACAAAGACATACACTGATACCCAGTAACACAGACACACACTTACACCAAGTAACAAAGACATACACTGACACCAATTAACAAAGACATACACTGATACCCAGTAACACAGAAACTAACTTACACCAACTAACAAAGACACACACTTACACCAAATAACAAAGACATACACTGACACCAAGTAACAAAGACACACACTGACACCAAGTAACAAAGACATACAAAGACACCAAGTAACAAAGACATACACTGACACCAAGTAACAAAGACATACACTGATACCCAGTAACACAGACACACACTTACACCAAGTAACAAAGACATACACTGATACCCAGTAACACAGACACACACTTACACCAAATATCACAGACATACACAGACACCATGTAACAAAGACATACACTGATACCCAGTAACACAGACACACACTTACACCAAGTAACAAAGACATACACTGACACCAAGTAACAAAGACATACACTTACACCAAGTAACAAAGACACACACGTACACCAAGTAACACAGACATACACTGACACCAAGTAACAAAGACATACACTAACACCAAGTAACAAAGACACACACTTACACCAAGTAACAAAGACATACACTGACACCAAGTGACAAAGACATACACTTACACCAAGTAACACAGACATACACTGACATCAAGTAACAAATACATACACTGACACCAAGTAACAAAGAGACAAACTTACACCAAGTAACACAGACATACACTGACAAAAAGTATCAAAGACATAAAGTGACACCAAGTAACAAGGACATACACTTACACCAAGTAACAAAGACATACACTGATACCCAGTAACACAGACACACACTTACACCAAGTAACAAAGACAGACACTGATACCCAGTAACAGAGACACACACTTACACCAAGTCACAAAGACATACACTGACACCCAGTAACAAAAAACATACACTGACACCCAGTAACAAAGACACACACTGACACCAAGTAACAAAGACATCCAATGACACAAATTAACAAAGACATACACTGATACCCAGTAACAAAGACACACACTTCCTCCAAGTAACAAATACATACACTGATACCCAGTAACACAGACACACACTTACATGAAGTAACAAAGACATACATTGATACCCGGGAACACAGACACACACTTACACCAAGTATCACAGACATACACAGACACCAACTAACAAAGACATACACTGATACCCAGTAAGACAGACAAACACTTACACCAAGTAACAAAGACATACACCGACACCAAGTAACAAATACATACACTTACACCAAATAACACAGACATACACTGAGACCAAATATCAAAGATGTACACTTACACCAAGTAACAAAGACATACACTGATACCCAGTAACACAGACACACACTTACACCAAGTAACAAAGATATACACTGACACCAATTAACAAAGACATACACTGATACCCAGTAGCACAGACAAAAACGTACACCAACTAACAAAGACACACACTTACACCAAATAACAAAGACATACACTGACACCAAGTAACAAAGACACACACTGACACCAAGTAACAAAGACATACACTGATACCCAGTAACACAGACACACACTTACACCAAGTAACAAAGACAGACACTGATACCCAGTAACAGAGACACACACTTACACCAAGTCACAAAGACATACACTGACACCCAGTAACAAAGACATACACTGACACCCAGTAACAAAGACACACACTGACACCAAGTAACAAAGACATCCACTGACACAAATTAACAAAGACAGACACTGATACCCAGTCACAATGACACACACTTACACCAAGTAACAAATACATACACTGACACCAAGTAACAAAGACATACACTTACACCAAGTAACAAAGACATACACTGACACCAAGTAACAAAGACATACACTGATACCCGGTAACACAGACACACACTTACACCAAGTATCACAGACATACACAGACACCAACTAACAAAGACATACACTGATACCCAGTAACAAAGACAAACACTTACACCAAGTAACAAAGAAATACACTGACACCAAGTAACAAAGATGTACACTTACACCAAGTAACAAAGACATACACTGATACCCAGTAACACAGACACACACTTACACCAAGTAACAAAGACATACACTGACACCAATTAACAAAGACATACACTGATACCCAGTAACACAGAAACAAACTTACACCAACTAACAAAGACACACACTTACACCAAATAACAAAGACATACACTGACGCCAAGTAACAAAGACACACACTGACACCAAGTAACAAAGACATACACAGACACCAAGTAACAAAGACATACACTGACAACAAGTAACAAAGACATACACTGATACCCAGTAACACAGACACACACTTACACCAAGTAACAGAGACATACACTGACACCAAGTAACAAAGGCATACACTAACACCAAGTAACAAAGACATGCACTGACACCAAGTAACAAAGAGGTACACTTACACCAAGTAACAAAGACATGCACTGACATCAAGTAACAAAGACATACACTTACACCAAGTAGCACTGACATACACTGACACCAAGTAACAAAGACACACACTTACACCAAGTACACAGACATACACTGAGACCAAGTAACAAAGACATACACTGATGCCCAGTAACACAGACACACACTTACACCAAGTAACAAAGACAGACACTGGTACCCAGTAACAAAGATATACACTGATACCCATTAACACAGATCACACACTAACACCAATTCACAAAGACATACACTGACACCCAGTAACAAAGACAAACACTGACACCCAGTAACAAAGAAACACACTGACACCAAGTAACAAAGACATCCACTGACACAAATTAACAAAGACATACACTGATAACAAGTATACAAAGACATACACTGATACCCAGTAACACAGACACACACTTACACCAAGTAACAAAGACATTCACTGATACCCAGCCACACAGACACACACTTACACCAAGTATCACAGACATACACAGACACCAAGTAACAAAGACATACACTGATACCCAGTAACACTGACACACACTTGCACCATGTAACAAAGACATACACTGACAACAAGTAACAAAGACATACACTGACACCAATTAACAAAGAAATACGCTTACACCAAGTAACACAGACATACACTGACACCAAGTAACAAAGACACACACTTACACCAAGTAACACAGACAGACACTGACACCAAGTAACAAAGACATACACTGATACCCAGCAACACAGACACACACTCACACCAAGTAACAATGACAGACACTGATACCCAGTAACACAGACACACACTTACACCAAGTCACAAAGACATACACTGACACCCAGTAACAAAGACATACACTGACACCCAGTAACAAAGACACACAATGACACCAAGTAACAAAGGCACACACTGACACCAAGTAACAATGACATACACTGATACCCAGTAACACAGACACACACTTGCACCAAGTAACAAAGACATACACTGACACCAAGTAACAAAGACATTCACTGATACCCAGTAACACAGACACACACTTACACCAAGTAACAAAGACATACACTGACACCAAGTAACAAAGACATACACTGACACCAAGTAACAAAGGCATACACTGACACCCATTAACAAAGACATACACTGACACCCAGTAACACAGACACACACTGACACCAAGTAACAAAGACATGCACAGACACCAAGTAACACAGACACACACTTACACCAAGTAACAAAGACAAACACTGACACCAAGTAACAAAGACACACACCGACACCAAGTAACAAAGACATGCACAGACACCAAGTAACGAAGACATACACTGATACCCAGTAACACAGACACACACTTACACCAAGTAACAAAGACATACACTGATAACCAGTAACACAGACACACACTCACACCAAGTATCACAGACATACACAGACACCAAGTAACAAAGTCATACACTGATACCCAGTAACACAGACACACACTTGCACCAAGTAACAAAGACATACACTGAAACCAAGTAACAAAGACATACACTTACACCAAGTAACACAGACATACACTGACACCAAGTAACAAAGACATACACTTACACCAAATAACAAAGACACACACTTACACCAAGTAACACAGATATACACTGACACCAAGTCACAAAGACACACTCTTACACCAAGTAACAAAGACACACACTTACACCAAGTAACAAAGACATACACTGACACCAAGTGACAAAGACATACACTTACACCAAGTAACACAGACATACACTGACACCAAGTAACTTATACATACACTGACACCAAGTAACAAAGACACAAACTTACACCAAGTAACACAGACATACACTGACACCAAGTATCAAAAACATACACTGACACCAAGTAACAAAGACATACACTTACACAAAGTAACAAAGACATACACTGATACCCAGTAACGCAGACACACACTTACACCAAGTAACAAAGACAGACACTGATACCCAGTAACAGAGTCACACACTTACACCAAGTCACAAAGACATGCACTGACAACCAGTAACAAAGACATACACTGACACCCAGTAACAAAGACACACACTGACACCAAGTAACAAAGACATCCACTGACACAAATTAACAAAGACATACACTGATACCCAGTAACAAAGACACACACGTACACCAAGTAACAAATACATACACTGACACCAAGTAACAAAGACATACACTTACACCAAGTAACAAAGACATACACTGACACCAAGTAACAAAGACATACACTGATACCCAGTAACACAGACACACACTTACACGACGTAACAAAGAATATACTGATACCCGGTAACACAGACACACACTTACACCAAGTATCACAGACATACACAGACACCAACTAACAAAGACATACACTGATACCCAGTAACAAAGACAAACACTTACACCAAGTAACAAAGAAATACCCTGACACCAAGTCACAAAGATGTACACTTACACCAAGTAACAAAGACATACACTGATACCCAGTAACACAGACACACACTTACACCAGGTAACAAAGACATACACTGACACCAATTAACAAAGACATACACTGATACCCAGTAACACAGAAACAAACATACACCAACTAACAAAGACACACACTTACACCAAATAACAAAGACATACACTGACACCAAGTAACAAAGACACACACTGACACCAAGTAACAAAGACATACACAGACACCAAGTAACAAAGACATACACTGACACCAAGTAACAAAGACATACACTGATACCCAGTAACACAGACACACACTTACACCAAGTAACAAAGACATACACTGATACCCTGTAACACAGACACACACTTACACCAAATATCACAGACATACACAGACACCATGTAACAAAGACATACACTGATACCCAGTAACACAGACACACACTTACACCAAGTAACAAAGACATACACTGACACCAAGTAATAAAGACATACACTTACACCAAGTAACAAAGACACACACTTACACCAAGTAACACAGACATACACTGACACCAAGTAACAAAGACATACACTAACACCAAGTAACAAAGACACACACTTACACCAAGTAACAAAGACATACACTGACACCAAGTGACAAAGACATACACTTACACCAAGTAACACAGACATACACTGACATCAAGTAACAAATACATACACTGACACCAAGTAACAAAGAGACAAACTTACACCAAGTAACACAGACATACACTGACACCAAGTATCAAAGACATAAACTGACACCAAGTAACAAGGACATACACTTACACCAAGTAACAAAGACATACACTGATACCCAGTAACACAGACACACACTTACACCAAGTAACAAAGACAGACACTGATACCCAGTAACAGAGACACACATTTACACCAAGTCACAAAGACATACACTGACATCCAGTAACAAAAAACATACACTGACACCCAGTAACAAAGACACACACTGACACCAAGTAACAAAGACATCCACTGACACAAATTAACAAAGACATACACTGATACCCAGTAACAAAGACACACACTTCCACCAAGTAACAAATACATACACTGATACCCAGTAACACAGACACACACTTACATGAAGTAACAAAGACATACACTGATACCCGGGAACACAGACACACACTTACACCAATTATCACAGACATACACAGACACCAACTAACAAAGACATACACTGATACCGAGTAACACAGACAAACACTTACACCAAGTAACAAAGACATACACTGACACCAAGTAACAAATACATACACTTACACCAAATAACACAGACATACACTGACACCAAGTAACAAAGATGTACACTTACACCAAGTAACAAAGACATACACTGATACCCAGTAACAAAGACACACACTTACACCAAGTAACAAATACATACACTGACACCAAGTAACAAAGACATACACTTACACCAAGTAACAAAGACATACACTGACACCAAGTAACAAAGACATACACTGATACCCAGTAACACAGACACACACTTACACGACGTAACAAAGAATATACTGATACCCGGTAACACAGACACACACTTACACCAAGTATCACAGACATACACAGACACCAACTAACAAAGACATACACTGATACCCAGTAACAAAGACAAACACTTACACCAAGTAACAAAGAAATACCCTGACACCAAGTAACAAAGATGTACACTTACACCAAGTAACAAAGACATACACTGATACCCAGTAACACAGACACACACTTACACCAAGTAACAAAGACATACACTGACACCAATTAACAAAGACATACACTGATACCCAGTAACACAGAAACAAACATACACCAACTAACAAAGACACACACTTACACCAAATAACAAAGACATACACTGACAACAAGTAACAAAGACACACACTGACACCAAGTAACAAAGACATACACAGACACCAAGTAACAAAGACATACACTGACACCAAGTAACAAAGACATACACTGATACCCAGTAATACAGACACACACTTACACCAAGTAACAAAGACATACACTGATACCCAGTAACACAGACACACACTTACACCAAATATCACAGACATACACAGACACCATGTAACAAAGACATACACTGATACCCAGTAACACAGACAAACACTTACACCAAGTAACAAAGACATACACTGACACCAAGTAACAAAGACATACACTTACACCAAGTAACAAAGACACACACTTACACCACGTAACACAGACATACACTGACACCAAGTAACAAAGACATACACTAACACCAAGTAACAAAGACACACACTTACACCAAGTAACAAAGACATACACTGACACCAAGTGACAAAGACATACACTTACACCAAGTAACACAGACATACACTGATATCAAGTAACAAATACATACACTGACACCAAGTAACAAAGAGACAAACTTACACCAAGTAACACAGACATACACTGACACCAAGTATCAAAGACATAAACTGACACCAAGTAACAAGGACATACACTTACACCAAGTAACAAAGACATACACTGATACCCAGTAGCACAGACACACACTTACACCAAGTAACAAAGACAGACACTGATACCCAGTAACAGAGACACACACTTACACCAAGTCACAAAGACATACACTGACATCCAGTAACAAAAAACATACACTGACACCCAGTAACAAAGACACACACTGACACAAAGTAACAAGGACATCCACTGACACAAATTAACAAAGACATACACTGATACCCAGTAACAAAGACACACACTTCCACCAAGTAACAAATACATACACTGATACCCAGTAAAACAGACACACACTTACATGAAGTAACAAAGACATACACTGATACCCGGGAACACAGACACACACTTACACCAAGTATCACAGACATACACAGACACCAACTAACAAAGACATACACTGACACCCAGTAACACAGACAAACACTTACACCAAGTAACAAAGACATACACCGACACCAAGTAACAAATACATACACTTACACCAAATAACACAGACATACACTGACACCAAGTAACAAAGATGTACACTTACACCAAGTAACAAAGACATACACTGATACCCAGTAACACAGACACACACTTACACCAAGTAACAAAGATATACACTGACACCAATTAACAAAGACATACACTGATACCCAGTAACACAGACAAAAACTTACACCAACTAACAAAGACACACACTTACACCAAATAACAAAGACATACACTGACACCAAGTAACAAAGACACACACTGACACCAAGTATCAAAGACATACACCGACACCAAGTAACAAAGACATAGACTGACACCAAGTAACAAAGAGATACCCTGATACCCAGTAACGCAGACACACACTTACACCAAGTAACAAAGACATACACTGATCCCCAGTAACACAGACACACACTTAAACCAATTATCACAGTCATACACAGAGACCAAGTAACAAAGACATACACTGATACCCAGTAACACAGACACACACTTACACCAAGTAACAAAGACATACACTGACACCAAGTAACAAAGACATAAAATTACACCAAGTAACAAAGACACACACATACACCAAGTAACACAGACATACACTGACACCAAGTAACAAAGACATACACTTACACCAAGTAACAAAGACACACACTTACACCAAGTAACAAAGACATACACTGACACCAAGTGACAAAGATATACACTTACACCAAGTAACACAGACATACACTGACACCAAGTAACAAATACATACACTGACACCAAGAAACAAAGACACAAACTTACACCAAGTAACACAGAGATACACTGACACCAAGTATCAAAGACATAAACTGTCACCAAGTAACAAGGACATACACTTACACCAAGTAACAAAGACATACACTGATACCCAGTAACACAGACACACACTTACACCAAGTAACAAAAACAGACACTGATACCCAGTAACAGAGACACACACTTACACCAAGTCACAAAGACATACACTGACACCCAGTAACAAAAACATACACTGACACCCAGTAACAAAGACACACACTGACACCAAGTAACAAAGACATCCACTGACACAAATTAACAAAGACATACACTGATACCCAGTAACAAAGACACACACTTCCACCAAGTAACAAAGACATACACTGACACCAAATAACAAAGACACACACTGACACGCAGTAACAAAGACATACACAGACACCAAGTAACAAAGACATGTACTGACACCAAGTAACAAAGACATACCCTGATACCCAGTAACACAGACACACACTTACACCAAGTAACAAAGACATACACTGATACCCAGTAACACAGACACACACGTAAACCAAGTATCACAGACATACACAGACACCAAGTAACAAAGACATAAAATGATACCCAGTAACACAGCCACACACTTCCACCAAGTAACAAAGACATACACTGACAGCAAGTAACAAAGACATACACTTACACCATGTAACAAAGACAGACACTTACACCAAGTAACACAGACATACACTGACACCAAGTGACAAAGACATACACTTACACCAAGTAACAAAGACACACACTTACACCAAGTAACAAAGACATATACTGACACCAAGTGACAAAGACATACACTTACACCAAGTAACACAGACATACACTGACACCAAGTAACAAATACATACACTGACACCAAGTAACAAAGACACAAACTTACACCAAGTAACACAGAGATACACTGACACCAAGTATCAAAGACATAAACTGACACCAAGTAACAAGGACATACACTTACACCAAGTAACAAAGACATACACTGATACCCAGTATCACAGACACACACTTACACCAAGTAACAAAGACAGACACTGATACCCAGTAACAGAGACACACACTGAAACCAAATCACAAAGACATACACTGACACCCAGCAACAAAAACATACACTGACACCCAGTAACAAAGACACACACTGACACCAAGTAACAAAGACATCCACTGACACAAATTAACAAAGACATACACTGATACCCAGTAACAAAGACACACACTTCCACCAAGTAACAAATACATACACTGACACCAAGTAACAAAGACATCCTCTTACACTAAGTAACAAAGACACACACTGACACCAAGTAACAAAGACATACACTGACACCCAGTAACACAGACACACACTTACAAGAAGTAACAAAGACATACACTGATACCCAGTAACACAGACACACACTTACACCAAGTATCACAGACATACACAGACACCAACTAACAAAGACATACACTGTTGCCCAGTAGCGCAGACAAACACTGACACTAAGTAACACAGACATACACCGACACCAAGTAACAAATACATACACTTACACCAAATAACACAGACATACACTGACACCAAGTAACAAAGATATACACTTACACCAACTAACAAAGACACACACTTACACCAAGTTACACAGACATACACTGACACCAAGTAACAAAGACATGCACTTACACAAAGTAAGAAAGACACACACTTACACCAAGTAACACAGACCTACACTGACACCAAGTAACAAAGACATACACTGATACGCAGCAACACAGACACACTCTTACACCAAGTAACAAAGACAGACACTGACACCATGTAACAAAGACATACCCTTACACCAAGTAAAAAAGACTTACACTGACACCCAGTAACAAAGACATGCACTGACACCCAGTAACAAAGACACATACTGACACCAAGTAACAAAGACATACACTTACACCAAGTAAAAAAGACATGCACTGACACCCAGTAACAAAGACATGCACTGACACCCAGTAACAAAGACACATACTGACACCAAGTAACAAAGACATACACTGATACCCAGTAACACAGACACACACTTACACCAAGTAACAAAGACATACACCGACACCGAGTAACAAAGACATACACTGATACCCAGGAACACAGACACACACTTACACCAAGTAACAAAGTCATACACTGACACCAAGTAATAAAGACATACACTTCCACCAAGTAAGAAAGACATACACTGACACCAAGTAACGAAGACATACACTGATACCCAGTAACACAGACACACACTTACACCAAGTAACAAAGACATACACTGATACCCAGTTACACAGACACACACTTACACCAAGTAACACAGACACACAAAGACACCAAGTAACAAAGACGTACACTGACACCAAGTAGCAAAGACATACACTTAACCAAGTAACAAAGACATACACTGACACCAAGTAACAAAGACATAGACTTACACCAAGTAACAAAGACATACACTGACACCAAGTAACAAAGACACACACTTACACCAAGTAACACAGACATACACTGACACCAAGTAACAAAGACATACACTTACACCAAGTAACAAAGACATACACAGACACCAAGTAACAAAGACGTACACTGATACCCAGTAACACAGACACACACTTACAACAAGTAACACAGACAAACACTGATACCCAGTAACACAGACACACACTTACACCAAGTAACAAAGACAGACAATGACACCATGTAACAAAGACATATACTGATACCCAGTAACACAGGCACACACTTACACTAGGTAACAGAGACATACACTGACACCAAGTAACAAAGGCATACACTTACACCAAGTAACAAAGACATGCACTGACACCAAGTTACAAAGAAGTACACTTACACCAAGTAACAAAGACATGCACTGACACCAAGTAACAAAGACATACACTTACACCAAGTAACACAGACATACACTGACACCAAGTAACAAAGACACACACTTACACGAAGTACACAGACATACACTGACACCAAGTAAGAAAGACATACACTGATACCCAGTAACACAGACACACACTTACACCAAGTAACAAAGACAGACCCTGGTACCCAGTAACAAAGACATACACTGATACCCAGTAACACAGACACACACTAACTCCACGTAACAAAGACAGACACTGATACCCAGTAACACAGACACACACTTACACCAAGTCACAAAGACATACACTGACACCCAGTAACAAAGACATACACGGACACTCTGTAACAAAGACATACACTGACACCCAGTAACAAAGACACACAATGACACCAAGTAACAAAGGCACCCTCTGACACCAAGTAACAATGACATACACTGATACCCAGTAACACATACACACACTTACACCAAGTAACAAAGACATAAACTGACACCAAGTAACAAAGACATTCATTGATACCCAGTAACACAGACACACACTTACACCAAGTAACAAAGACATACACTGACACCAAGTAGCAAAGACATACACTTACACCAAGTAACACAGACATACAGTGACACCAAGTAACAAAGACATACACTTACACCAAGTAACAAAGACATACACTGACACCAAGTAACAAAGACATAGACTTACACCAAGTAACAAAGACATACACTTACACCAAGTAACACAGACAAACACTGACACCAAGTAACAAAGACATACACTTACACCAAGTAACAAAGACACACACTGACACCAAGTAACAATGCATACACAGACACCCAGTAACGAAGACATACACTGATCCCCAGTAACATAGACACACACTTACACCAAGTAACAAAGACATACACTGATACCCAGTAACACAGACACACACTTACACCAAGTAACACAGATATACACTCACACCAAGTAACAAAGACATACACTGATACCCAGTAACACAGACACACACTCACACCAAGTAACAAAGACATACAATGACACCGAGTAACAAAGACATACACTGATACCCAGTAACACAGACACACACTTACACCAAGTAACAGAGACATACACTGACACCAAGTAACAAAGGCATACGCTTACACCAAGTAACAAAGACATGCAGTGACACCAAGTATCAAAGACATACACTTACACCAAGTAACACAGACATACACTGATACCCAGTAACACAGACACACACTTACACCATGTATCACAGACATACAAAGACACCAAGTAACAAATACATACACTGATTTTAAGTAACACAGACACAAACTTAAACCAAGTAACACAGACATACACTGACACCAAGTATCAAAGACATACACTGACACCAAGTAACAAAGACATACACTTACACCAAGTAACAAAGACATACACTGATACCCAGTAACACAGACACACACTTACACCAAGTAACAAAGACATACACTGACACCAAGTAACAAAGACACACAATTACACCAGGTGACACAGACATACACTGACACCAAGTAACAAAGACGTACACTTACACCAAGTAACAAAGACACACACTTACACCAAGTAACACAGACACACACTTACACCAAGTAACAAAGACAGACCCTGGTACCCAGTAACAAAGACATACACTGATACCCAGTAACACAGACACACACTAACTCCAAGTAACAAAGACATTCATTGATACCCAGAAACACAGACACACACATACACCAAGTAACAAAGACAGACAATGACACCGAGTAACAAAGGCATACACTTACACCAAGTAACAAAGACATGCACTGACACCAAGTAACAAAGACGTACACTTACACCAAGTAACAAAGACATGCACTGACACCAAGTAACAAAGACATACACTTACACCAAGTAACACAGACATACACTGACACCAAGTAACAAAGACACACACTTCCACGAAGTACACAGACATACACTGACACCAAGTAACAAAGACATACACTGATACCCAGTAACACAGACACACACTTACACCAAGTAACAAAGACAGACCCTGGTACCCAGTAACAAAGACATACACTGATACCCAGTAACACAGACGCACACTAACTAACAAGTAACAAAGACAGACACTGATACCCAGTAACACAGCCACACACTTACACCAAGTCACAAAGACATACACTGACACCCAGTAACAAAGACATACACTGACACCCAGTAACAAAGACACACAATGACACCAAGTAACAAAGGCTCACTCTGACACCAAGTAACAAAGACATACACTGATACCCAGTAACACAGACACACACTTACACCAAGTAACAAAGACAGACCCTGGTACCCAGTAACAAAGACATACACTGATACCCAGTAACACAGACACACACTAACTCCAAGTAACAAAGACATTCATTGATACCCAGCAACACAGACACACACTTACACCAAGTAACAAAGACATACATTGACACCAAGTAGCAAAGACATACACTTACACCAAGTAACACAGACATACACTGACACCAAGTAACAAAGACATACACTTACACCAAGTAACAAAGACATAAACTGACACCAAGTAACAAAGACATAGACTTACACCAAGTAACAAAGACATACACTGACACCAAGTAACAAAGACATACACTGACACCAAGTAACACTGACATACACTGACACCAAGTAACAAAGACATACACTTACACGAAGTAACAAAGACACACACTGACACCAAGTAACAATGCATACACAGATACCAAGTAACGAAGACATACACTGATACCCAGTAACACAGATACACACTTACACCAAGTAACAAAGACATACACTGATACCCAGTAACACAGACACACACTTACACAAGTAACACAGACATACACTGACACCAGGTAACAAAGACATACACTGATACCCAGTAACACAGACACACACTTACACCAAGTAACAAAGACAGACAATGACACCGAGTAACAAAGACATACACTGATACCCAGTAACACAGACACACAATTACACCAAGTAACAGAGACATACACTGACACCAAGTAACAAAGGCATACACTTACACCAACTAACAAAGACATGCACTGACACCAAGTATCAAAGACATACACTTACACCAAGTAACACAGACATACACTGATACCCAGTAACACAGACACACACTTGCACCAAGTGTCACAGACATACAAAGACACCAAGTAACAAATACATACACTGATTTTAAGTAACAAAGACACAAACTTAAACCAAGTAACACAGACATACACTGACACCAAGTATCAAAGACATACACTGACACCAAGTAACAAAGACATACACTTACACCAAGTAACAAAGACATACACTGATACCCAGTAACACAGACACACACTTACACCAAGTATCACAGACATACAAAGACACCAAGTAACAAAGACATACACTGATACCCAGTAACACAGACATACACTTACACCAAGTAACAAAGACATACACTGACACCAAGTAACAAAGACACACAATTACACCAGGTGACACAGACATACACTGACACCAATTAACAAAGACGTACACTTACACCAAGTAACAAAGACACACACTTACACCAAGTAACAAAGACATACACTGACACCAAGTAACAAAGACATACACTTACACAAAGTAACACAGACATACACTGACACCAAGTAAAAAATACATACACTGACACCAAGTAACAAAGACACAAACTTACACCAAGTAACAAAGACATACACTGACACCAAGTAACAAAGACATACACTTACACCAAGTAACACAGACATACACTGACACCAAGTAACAAAGACATACACTTACACCAAGTAACAAAGACACAAACTGACACCAAGTAACAAAGACATACACATACACCAAGTAACGAAGACATACACTGATACCCAGTAACACAGACACACACTTACACCAATTAACAAAGACATACACTGATACCCAGTAACACAGACACACACTTACACCAAGTAACACAGACATACACTGACACCAAGTAACAAAGACATACACTGACACCAAGTAACAAAGACATAGACTTACACCAAGTAACAAAGACATACACTGACACCAAGTAACAAAGACATACACTTACACCAAGTAACACAGACATACACTGACACCAAGTAACAAAGACATACACTTACACCAAGTAACAAAGACACACACTGACACCAAGTAACAAAGACATACACATACACCAAGTAACGAAGACATACACTGATACCCAGTAACACAGACACACACTTACACCAATTAACAAAGACATACACTGATACCCAGTAACACAGACACACACTTACACCAAGTAACACAGACATACACTGACACCAAGTAACAAAGACCTACACTGATACCCAGTAACGCAGACACACCCTTACACCAAGTAACAAAGACAGACAATGACACCGAGTAACAAATACATACACTGATACCAAGTAACACAGACATACACTGACACACAGTAACAAAGGCATACACTTACACCAAGTAACAAGGACATGCACTGACTCCAAGTAACAAAGACGTACACTTTCACCAAGTAACAAAGACATGCACTGACACCAAGTAACAAAGACATACACTGACACCAAGTAACAAATACATGCACTGACACCAAGTAACAAAGACACACACTTACACGAAGTACTCAGACATACACTGACACCAAGTAACAAAGACATACACTGATACCCAGTAACACAGACACACACTTACACCAAGTAACAAAGACAGACCCTGGTACCCAGTAACAAAGACATACACTGTTACCCAGTAAAACAGACACACACTAACTCCAAGTAACAAAGACAGACACTGATACCCAGTAACACAGACACACACTTACACCAAGTCACAAAGACATACACTGACACCCAGTAACAAAGACATACACTGATACACAGTAACAAAGACACACAATGACACCAAGTAACAAAGGCACACTCTGACAACAAGTAACAATGACATACACTGATACCCAGCAACACAGACACACACTTACACCAAGTAACAAAGACATACACTGACACCAAGTAGCAAAGACATACACTTACACCAAGTAACACAGACATACACTGACACCAAGTAACAAAGACATACACTTGCACCAAATAACAAAGACATACACTGACACCAAGTAACAAAGACATAGACTTACACCAAGTAACAAAGACATACACTGACACCCAGTAACAAAGACACACAATGACACCAAGTAACAAAGGCACACTCTGACACCAAGTAACAAAGACATACACTGATACCCAGTAACACAGACACACACTTACACCAAGTAACAAAGACAGACCCTGGTACCCAGTAACAAAGACATACACTGATACCCAGTAACACAGACACACACTAACTCCAAGTAACAAAGACATTCATTGATACCCAGAAACACAGACACACACTTACACCAAGTCACAAAGACATACACTGACACCCAGTAACAAAGACATACACTGACACCCAGTAACAAAGACACACAATGACACCGAGTAACAAAGGCTCACTCTGACACCAAGTAACAAAGACATACACTGATACCCAGTAACACAGACACACACTTACACCAAGTAACAAAGACAGACCCTGGTACCCAGTAACAAAGACATACACTGATACCCAGTAACACAGACACACACTAACTCCAAGTAACAAAGACATTCATTGATACCCAGCAACACAGACACACACTTACACCAAGTAACAAAGACATACATTGACACCAAGTGGCAAAGACATACACTTACACCAAGTAACACAGACATACACTGACACCAAGTAACAAAGACATACACTTACACCAAGTAACAAAGACATAAACTGACACCAAGTAACAAAGACATAGACTTACACCAAGTAACAAAGACATACACTGACACCAAGTAACAAAGACATACACTTACACCAAGTAACACAGACATACACTGACACCAAGTAACAAAGACATACACTTACACGAAGTAACAAAGACACACACTGACACCAAGTAACAATGCATACACAGATACCAAGTAACGAAGACATACACTGATACCCAGTAACACAGACACACACTTACACCAAGTAACAAAGACATACACTGATACCCAGTAACACAGACACACACTTACACCAAGTAACACAGACATACACTGACACCAGGTAACAAAGACATACACTGATACCCAGTAACACAGACACACACTTACACCAAGTAACAAAGACAGACAATGACACCGAGTATCAAAGACATACACTGATACCCAGTAACACAGACACACAATTACACCAAGTAACAGAGACATACACTGACACCAAGTAACAAAGGCATACACTTACACCAAGTAACAAAGACATACACTTACACCAAGTAACACAGACATACACTGATACCCAGTAACACAGACACACACTTGCACCAAGTGTCACAGACATACAAAGACACCAAGTAACAAATACATACATTGATTTTAAGTAACAAGACACAAACTTAAACCAAGTAACACAGACATACACTGACACCAAGTATCAAAGACATACACTGACACCAAGTAACAAAGACATGCACTGACACCAAGTAACAAAGACGTACACTTACACCAAGTAACAAAGACATGCACTGACACCAAGTAACAAGGACATACACTTACACCAAGTAACACAGACATACACTGACACCAAGTAACAAAGACACACACTTCCACGAAGTACACAGACATACACTGACACCAAGTAACAAAGACATACACTGATACCCAGTAACACAGACACACACTTACACCAAGTAACAAAGACAGACCCTGGTACCCAGTAACAAAGACATACACTGATACCCAGTAACACAGACACACACTAACTACAAGTAACAAAGACAGACACTGATACCCAGTAACACAGACACACACTTACACCAAGTCACAAAGACATACACTGACACCCAGTAACAAAGACATACACTGACACCCAGTAACAAAGACACACAATGACACCAAATAACAAAGGCTCACTCTGACACCAAGTAACAAAGACATACACTGAAACCCAGTAACACAGACACACACTTACATCAAGTAACAAAGACAGACCATGGTACCCAGAAACAAAGACATACACTGATACCCAGTAACACAGACACATACTAACTCCAAGTAACAAAGACATTCATTGATACCCAGCAACACAGACACACACTTACACCAAGTAACAAAGACATACATTGACACCAAGTAGCAAAGACATACACTTACACCAAGTAACACAGACATACACTGACACCAAGTAACAAAGACATACACTTACACCAAGTAACAAAGACATAAACTGACACCAAGTAACAAAGACATAGACTTACACCAAGTAACAAAGACATACACTGACACCAAGTAACAAAGACATACACTTACACCAAGTAACACAGACATACACTGACACCAAGTAACAAAGACATACACTTACACGAAGTAACAAAGACACACACTGACACCAAGTAACAATGCATACACAGATACCAAGTAACGAAGACATACACTGAATACCAGTAACACAGACACACACTTACACCAAGTAACAAAGACATACAATGATACCCAGTAACACAGACACACACTTACACCAAGTAACACAGACATACACTGACACCAGGTAACAAAGACATACACTGATACCCAGTAACACAGACACACACTTACACCAAGTAACAAAGACAGACAATGACACCGAGTAACAAAGACATACACTGATACCCAGTAACACAGACACACATTTACACCAAGTAACAGAGACATACACTGACACCAAGTAACAAAGGCATACACTTACACCAAGTAACAAAGACATGCACTGACACCAAGTATCAAAGACATACACTTACACCAAGTAACACAGACATACACTGATACCCAGTAACACAGACACACACTTGCACCAAGTGTCACAGACATACAAAGACACCAAGTAACAAATACATACACTGATTTTAAGTAACAAAGACACAAACTTAAACCAAGTAACACAGACATACACTGACACCAAGTATCAAAGACGTACACTGACACCAAGTAACAAAGACATACACTTACACCAAGTAACAAAGACATACACTGATACCCAGTAACACAGACATACACTTACAACAAGTATCACAGACATACAAAGACACCAAGTAACAAAGACATACACTGATACCCAGTAACACAGACATACACTTACAACAAGTAACAAAGACATACACTGACACCAAGTAACAAAGACACACAATTACACCAGGTGACACAGACATACACTGACACCAAGTAACAAAGACGTACACTTACACCAAGTAACAAAGACACACACTTACACCAAGTAAGAAAGACATACACTGACACCAAGTAACAAAGACATACACTTACACAAAGTAACACAGACATACACTGACACCAAGTAACAAATACATACACTGACACCAAGTAACAAAGACACAAACTTACACCAAGTAACACAGACATACACTGACACCAAGTATCAAAGACATACACTGACACCAAGTAACAAAGACATACACTGATACCCAGTAACACAGACACACACTTGCACCAAGTAACAAAGACATACACTGACACCAAGTAACAAAGACATAGACTTACACCAAGTAACAAAGACATACACTGACACCAAGTAACAAAGACATACACTTACACCAAGTAACAAAGACATACACTGACACCAAGTAACAAAGACATACACTTACACCAAGTAACAAAGACACACACTGACACCAAGTAACAAAGACATACACATACACCAAGTAACGAAGACATACACTGATACCCAGTAACACAGACACACACTTACACCAATTAACAAAGACATACACTGATACCCAGTAACACAGACACACACTTACACCAAGTAACACAGACATACACTGACACCAAGTAACAAAGACCTACACTGATACCCAGTAACACAGACACACCCTTACACCAAGTAACAAAGACAGACAATGACACCGAGTAACAAAGACATACACTGATACCAAGTAACACAGACATACACTGACACACAGTAACAAAGGCATACACTTACCCCAAGTAACAAGGACATGCACTGACTCCATGTAACAAAGACGTACACTTTCACCAAGTAACAAAGACATACACTGACACCAAGTAACAAATACATGCACTGACACCAAGTAACAAAGACACACACTTACACGAAGTACACAGACATACACTGACACCAAGTAACAAAGACATACACTGATACCCAGTAACACAGACACACACTTACACCAAGTAACAAAGACAGACCCTGGTACCCAGTAACAAAGACATACACTGTTACCAAGTAAAACAGACACACACTAACTCCAAGTAACAAAGACAGACACTGATACCCAGTAACACAGACACACACTTACATCAAGTCACAAAGACATACACTGACACCCAGTAACAAAGACATACACTGACACACAGTAACAAAGACACACAATGACACCAAGTAACAAAGGCACACTCTGACACCAAGTAACAATGACATACACTGATACCCAGCAACACAGACACACACTTACACCAAGTAACAAAGACATACACTGACACCAAGTAGCAAAGACATACACTTACACCAAGTAACACAGACATACACTGACACCAAGTAACAAAGACATACACTTGCACCAAGTAACAAAGACATACATTGACACCAAGTAACAAAGACATAGACTTACACCAAGTAACAAAGACATACACTGACACCAAGTAACAAAGACATACACTTACACCAAGTAACACAGACATACACTGACACCAAGTAACAAAGACATACACTTACACCAAGTAACAAAGACACACACTGACACCAGGTAACAAAGACATACACATACACCAAGTAACGAAGACATACACTGATACCCAGTAACACAGACACATACTTACACCAATTAACAAAGACATACACTGATACCCAGTAACACAGACACACACTTACACCAAGTAACACAGGCATACACTGACACCAAGTAACTAAGACCTACACTGATACCCAGTAACACAGACACACCCTTACACCAAGTAACAAAGACAGACAATGACACCGAGTAACAAAGACATACACTGATACCAAGTAACACAGACACACACTTACACCAAGTAACAGAGACATACACTGACACCAAGTAACAAAGGCGTACACTTACACCAACTATCATAGACATGCATTGACACCAAGTATCAAAGACATACACTTACACCAAGTAACACAGACATACACTGATACCCAGTAACAAAGACATACACTTACACCAAGTAACAAAGACACACACTGACACCAGGTAACAAAGACATACACTTACACCAACTATCATAGACATGCATTGACACCAAGTATCAAAGACATACACTTACACCAAGTAACACAGACATACACTGATACCCAGTAACACAGACACACACTTACACCAAGTATCAGAGACATACAAAGACACCAAGTCATAAATACATACACTGATTTTAAGTAACAAAGACACAAACTTAAACCAATTAACACAGACATACACTGACACCAAGTATCAAAGACATACACTGACACCAAGTAACAAGGACATACACTTACACCAAGTAACAAAGACATACACTGATACCCAGTAACACAGACACACACTTACACCAAGTCACAAGGACATACACTGACACCCAGTAACAATGACATACACTGATACCCAGTAACACAGACACACACTTACACCAAGTAACAAAGACATAAACTGACACCAAGTAACAAAGACATTCACTGATACCCAGTAACACATACACACACTTACACCAAGTAACAAAGACATACACTGACACCAAGTAACAAAGACATACACTGACACCAAGTAACAAAGGCATGCACTGACACCCTGTAACAAAGACATACACTGACTCCCAGTAACACAGCCATACAGTGACACCAAGTAACAAAGACATACACTGACACCCAGTAACAAAAACATACACTGACACCCAGTAACAAAGACATACACTGATCCCCAGTAACACAGACACACACTTAAACCAAGTAACAAAGACATACACTGACACCAAGTAACAAAGTCAAGACACACACTGACACCAAGTAAGAAAGACATACACTGACACCAAGTAACGAAGACATACACTGATACCCAGTAACACAGACACACACTTACACCAAGTAACAAAGACATACACTGATACCCAGTAACACAGACACACACTTACACCAAGTATCACAGACATACAAAGACACCAAGTAACAAATACATACACTGACACCAAGTAACAAAGACTCAAACTTACACCAAGTAACAAAGAAATACACTGACGCCAATTATCAAAGACATACACTGACACCAAGTAACAAAGACATACAGTTACACCAAGTAACAAAGACATACACTGATACCCAGTAACACAGACACACACTTACACCAAGTATCACAGACATACAAAGACACCAAGTAACAAAGACATACACTGATACCCAGTAACACAGACATACACTTACACCAAGTAACAAAGACATACATTGACACCAAGTAACAAAGACACACAATTACACCAGGTGACACAGACATACACTGACACCAAGTAACAAAGACGTACACTTACACCAAGTAACAAAGACACACACTTACACCAAGTAACAAAGACATCCACTGACACCAAGTAACAAAGACATACACTTACACCAAGTAACACAGACATACACTGACACCAAGTAACAAACACATACACTGACACCAAGTAACAAAGACATACACTGACACCAAGTAACAAAGACATACACTGATACCCAGTAACACAGACACACTAACACCAAGTATCACAGACATACAAAGACACCAAGTAACAAAGACATACACTGATACCCAGTAACACAGACATACACTTACACCAAGTAACAAAGACATACACTGACACCAAGTAACAAAGACACACAATTACACCAGGTGACACAGACATACTCTGACACCAAGTAACAAAGACGTACACTTACACCAAGTAACAAAGACACACACTTACACCAAGTAACAAAGACATACACTGACACCAAGTAACAAAGACATACACTTACACCAAGTAACACAGACATACACTGACACCAAGTAACAAATACATACACTGACACCAAGTAACAAAGACACAAACTTACACCAAGTAACACAGACACACACTGACACCAAGTATCAAAGACATACACTGACACCAAGTAACAAAGACATACACTGATGCACAGTAACACAGACACACACTTACACCAAGTAACAAAGACAGACACTGATACCCAATAACAGAGACACACACTTACACCAAGTCACAAAGACATACACTTACACCAAGTAACAAAGACAGACACTGACACCAAGTAACAAAGACGTACACTTACACCAAGTAACAAAGACACACACTTACACCAAGTAACAAAGACAAACACTGACACCAAGTAACAAAGAAACACACTGACACCAAGTAACAAAGACACACACTGACACCAAGTATACAAAGACATACACAGACACCAAGTAACAAAGACATACACTGATACCCAGCCACACAGACACACACTTACACCAAGTATCACAGACATACACAGACACCAAGTAACAAAGACATACACTGATACCCAGTAACACAGACACACACTTACAACATTTAACAAAGACATACACTGACACCAAGTAACAAAGACATACTTTTACACCAAGTAACACAGACATACACTGACACCAAGTAACAAAGACACACACTTACACGAAGTAACACAGAAATACAAAGGCACCAAGTAACAATAGTAGACACTGATACCCAGTAACACAGTCACACACTTACACCAAGTAACAAAGACATAAACTGACACCAAGTAACAAAGATTTTCACTGATACGCAGTAACACAGACATACACTGACACCAAGTATCAAAGACATACACTGACACCAAGTAACAAAGACATACACTTACACCAAGTAACAAAGACATACACTGATACCCAGTAACAATGACATACACTGATACCCAGTAACACAGACACACACTTACACCAAGTAACAAAGACATAAACTGACACCAAGTAACAAAGATATTCACTGATACGCAGTAACACAGACATACACTGACACCAAGTATCAAAGACATACACTGACACCAAGTAACAAAGACATACACTTACACCAAGTAACAAAGACATACACTGATACCCAGTAACACAGACACACACTTACACCAAGTATCACAGACATACAAAGACACCAAGTAACAAAGACATACACTGATACCCAGTAACACAGACATACACTTACACCAAGTAACAAAGACATACACTGACACCAAGTAACAAAGACACACAATTACACCAGGTGACACAGACATACTCTGACACCAAGTAACAAAGACGTACACTTACACCAAGTAACAAAGACACACACTTACACCAAGTAACAAAGACATACACTGACACCAAGTAACAAAGACATACACTTACACCAAGTAACACAGACATACACTGACACCAAGTAACAAATACATACACTGACACCAAGTAACAAAGACACAAACTTACACCAAGTAACACAGACACACACTGACACCAAGTATCAAAGACATACACTGACACCAAGTAACAAAGACATACACTGATGCACAGTAACACAGACACACACTTACACCAAGTAACAAAGACAGACACTGATACCCAATAACAGAGACACACACTTACACCAAGTCACAAAGACATACACTTACACCAAGTAACAAAGACAGACACTGATACCCAGTAACAGAGACACACACTTACAGCAACTCACAAAGACAAACACTGACACCCAGTAACAAAGACATACAGTGACACCCAGTAACAAAGACACACACCGACACCAAGTAACAAAGACATCCACTGACACAAATTAACACAGACATACACTGACACCAAGTAACAAAGACAAACACAGACACCAAGTAACAAATACATACACTGACACCAAGTAACAAAGACATACACTTACACCAAGTAACAAAGACATACACTGACACCAAGTAACAAAGACATACACTGATACCAAGTAACACAGATACACACTTACACAAAGTACAATGACAGACACTGATACCCAGTAACACAGACACACACTGACACCAAGTCACAAAGACATACACTGACACCAAGTAACAAAGGCATACACTTACACCAAGTAACAAGGACATGCACTGACACCAAGTAACAAAGACATACACTGACACCAAGTAACAAATACATACACTGACACCAAGTAACAAAGACACACACTTACACGAAGTACACAGACATACACTGACACCAAGTAACAAAGACATACACTGATACCCAGTAACACAGACACACACTTACACCAAGTAACAAAGACAGAGCCTGGTACCCAGTAACAAAGACATACACTGTTACCCAGTAACACAGACACACACTAACTCCAAGTAACAAAGACAGACACTGATACCCAGTAACACAGACACACACTTACACCAAGTCACAAAGACATACACTGGCACCAAGTAACAAAGACAGACACTGACACCCAGTAACAAAGACATACACTGACACACAGTAACAAAGACACACAATGACACCAAGTAAAAAAGGCACACTCTGACACCAAGTAACAATGACATACACTGATACCCAGCAACACAGACACACACTTACACCAAGTAACAAAGACATACACTGACACCAAGTAGCAAAGACATACACTTACACCAAGTAACACAGACATACACTGACACCAAGTAACAAAGACATACACTTGCACCAAGTAACAAAGACATACACTGACACCAAGTAACAAAGACATAGACTTACAGCAAGTAACAAAGACATACACTGACACCAAGTAACAAAGACATACACTTACACCAAGTAACACAGACATACACTGACACCAAGTAACAAAGACATACACTTACACCAAGTAACAAAGACACACACTGACACCAAGTAACAAAGACATACACATACACCAAGTAACGAAGACATACACTGATACCCAGTAACACAGACACACACTTACACCAATTAACAAAGACATACACTGATACCCAGTAACACAGACACACACTTACACCAAGTAACACAGACATACACTGACACCAAGTAACAAAGACCTACACTGATACCAAGTAACACAGACACACACTTACACCAAGTAACAGAGACATACACTGACACCAAGTAACAAAGGCGTACACTTACACCAAGTAACACAGACATACACTGATACCCAGTAACACAGACACACACTTACACCAAGTATCACAGACATACAAAGACACCAAGTCATAAATACATACAATGATTTTAAGTAACAAAGACACAAACTTAAACCAAGTAACACAGACATACACTGACACCAAGTATCAAAGACATACACTGACACCAAGTAACAAAGACATACACTTACACCAAGTATCAAAGACATACACTGATACCCAGTAACACAGACACACGCTTACACCAAGTATCACAGACATACAAAGACACCAAGTAACAAAGACATACACTGATACCCAGTAACACAGACATATACTTACACCAAGTAACAAAGACATACACTGACACCAAGTAACAAAGACACACAACTACACCATGTGACACAGACATACACTGACACCAAGTAACAAAGACGTACACTTACACCAAGTAACAAAGACATCCACTGACACCAAGTAACAAAGACATACACTTACACCAAGTAACACAGACATACACTGAAACCAAGTAACAAATACATACACTGACACCAAGTAACAAAGGCACAAACTTACACCAAGTAACACAGACAGACACTGACACCAAGTATCAAGGACATACACTGACACCAAGTAACAAAGACATACACTGATACCCAGTAACACAGACACACACTTACACCAAGTAACAAACACATACACTGACACCAAGTAACAAAGACATACACTGACACCAAGTAACAAAGACATACACTGATACCCAGTAACACAGACACACTAACACCAAGTAACAAAGACACACACTGACACCAAGTAACAAAGACATACACTGACACCCAGTAACAAAGACAAACACTGACACCAAGTAACAAAGAAGCACACTGACACCAAGTAACAAAGACACACACTGACACCAAGTATACAAAGACATACACAGACACCAAGTAACAAAGACATACACTGACACCCAGTAACAAAGACATACACTGATACCCAGCCACACAGACACACACTTACACCAAGTATCACAGACATACACAGACACCAAGTAACAAAGACATACACTGATACCCAGTAACACAGACACACACTTACAACATTTAACAAAGACATACACTGACACCAAGTAACAAAGACATACACTGACACCAAGTAACAAAGACATACTTTTACACCATGTAACACAGACATACACTGACACCAAGTAACAAAGACACACACTTACACGAAGTAACACAGAAATACAAAGGCACAAAGTAACAATAGCAGACACTGATACCCAGTAACACAGTCACACACTTACACCAAGTCACAAGGACATACACTGACACCCAGTAACAATGACATACACTGATACCCAGGAACACAGACACACACTTACACCAAGTAACAATGACATAAACTGACACCAAGTAACAAAGACATTCACTGATACCCAGTAACACAGACACACACTTACACCAAGTAACAAAGACATACACTGACACCAAGTAACAAAGACATACACTGACACCAAGTAACAAAGGTATGCACTGACACCCTGTAACAAAGACATACACTGACTCCCAGTAACACAGCCATACAGTGACACCAAGTAACAAAGACATACACTGACGCCAAGTATCAAAGACATACACTGACACCAAGTAACAAAGACATACACTTACACCAAGTAACAAAGACATACACTGATACCCAGTAACACAGACACACACTTACACCAAGTATCACAGACATACAAAGACACCAAGTAACAAAGACATACACTGATACCCAGTAACACAGACATACACTTACACCAAGTAACAAAGACATACATTGACACCAAGTAACAAAGACAAGACACACACTGACACCAAGTAAGAAAGACATACGCAGACACCAAGTAACGAAGACATACACTGATACCCAGTAACACACACACACACTTACACCAAGTAACAAAGACATACACTGATACCCAGTAACACAGACACACACTTACACCAAGTATCACAGACATACAAAGACACCAAGTAACAAATACATACACTGACACCAAGTAACAAAGACTCAAACTTACACCAAGTAACAAAGAAATACACTGACGCCAAGTATCAAAGACATACACTGACACCAAGTAACAAAGACATACACTTACACCAAGTAACAAAGACATACACTGATACCCAGTAACACAGACACACACTTACACCAAGTATCACAGACATACAAAGACACCAAGTAACAAAGACATACACTGATACCCAGTAACACAGACATACACTTACACCAAGTAACAAAGACATACATTGACACCAAGTAACAAAGACACACAATTACACCAGGTGACACAGACATACACTGACACCAAGTAACAAAGACGTACACTTACACCAAGTAACAAAGACACACACTTACACCAAGTAACAAAGACATCCACTGACACCAAGTAACAAAGACATACACTTACACCAAGTAACACAGACATACACTGACACCAAGTAACAAATACATACACTGACACCAAGTAACAAAGACACAAACTTACACCAAGTAACACAGACATACACTGACACCAAGTATCAAAGACATACACTGACACCAAGTAACAAAGACATACACTGATACCCAGTAACACAGACACACACTTACACCAAGTAACAAACACATACACTGACACCAAGTAACAAAGACATACACTGACACCAAGTAACAAAGACATACACTGATACCCAGTAACACAGACACACTAACACCAAGTAACACAGACATACACTGACACCAAGTAACAAAGACATACACTGACACCCAGTAACAAAGACAAACACTGACACCAAGTAACAAAGAAACACACTGACACCAAGTAACAAAGACACACACTGATACACAGTAACACAGACACACACTTACACCCAGTAACAAAGACATACACTGATACCCAGCCACACAGACACACACTTACACCAAGTATCACAGACATACACAGACACCAAGTAACAAAGACATACACTGATACCCAGTAACACAGACACACACTTACAACATTTAACAAAGACATACACTGACATCAAGTAACAAAGACATACACTGACACCAAGTAACAAAGACATACTTTTACACCAAGTAACACAGACATACACTGACACCAAGTAACAAAGACACACACTTACACGAAGTAACACAGAAATACAAAGGCACCAAGTAACAATAGTAGACACTGATACCCAGTAACACAGTCACACACTTACACCAGGTCACAAGGACATGCACTGACACCCAGTAACAATGACATACACTGATACCCAGTAACACAGACACACACTTACACCAAGTAACAAAGACATACACTGACACCAAGTAACAAAGACATACACTTACACCAAGTAACAAAGACATACACTGATACCCAGTAACACAGACACACACTTACACCAAGTATCACAGACATACAAAGACACCAAGTAACAAAGACATACACTGATACCCAGTAACACAGACATACACTTACACCAAGTAACAAAGACATACATTGACACCAAGTAACAAAGACACACAATTACACCAGGTGACACAGACATACACTGACACCAAGTAACAAAGACGTACACTTACACCAAGTAACAAAGACACACACTTACACCAAGTAACAAAGACATCCACTGACACCAAGTAACAAAGACATACACTTACACCAAGTAACACAGACATACACTGACACCAAGTAACAAATACATACACTGACACCAAGTAACAAAGACACAAACTTACACCAAGTAACACAGACATACACTGACACCAAGTATCAAAGACATACACTGACACCAAGTAACAAAGACATACACTGATACCCAGTAACACAGACACACACTTACACCAAGTAACAAACACATACACTGACACCAAGTAACAAAGACATACACTGACACCAAGTAACAAAGACATACACTGATACCCAGTAACACAGACACACTAACACCAAGTAACACAGACATGCACTGACACCAAGTAACAAAGACATACACTGACACCCAGTAACAAAGACAAACACTGACACCAAGTAACAAAGAAACACACTGACACCAAGTAACAAAGACACACACTGATACCCAGTAACACAGACACACACTTACACCCAGTAACAAAGACATACACTGATACCCAGCCACACAGACACACACTTACACCAAGTATCACAGACATACACAGACACCAAGTAACAAAGACATACACTGATACCCAGTAACACAGACACACACTTACAACATTTAACAAAGACAGACACTGACACCAAGTAACAAAGACATACACTGACACCAAGTAACAAAGACATACTTTTACACCAAGTAACACAGACATACACTGACACCAAGTAACAAAGACACACACTTACACGAAGTAACACAGAAATACAAAGGCACCAAGTAACTATAGTAGACACTGATACCCAGTAACACAGTCACACACTTACACCAATTCACAAGGACATACACTGACACCCAGTAACAATGACATACACTGATACCCAGTAACACAGACACACACTTACACCAAGTAACAAAGACATAAACTGACACCAAGTAACAAAGATATTCACTGATACCCAGTAACACAGACACACACTTACACCAAGTAACAAATACATACACTGACACCAAGTAACAAAGACATACACTGACACCAAGTAACAAAGGCATGCACTGACACCCTGTAACAAAGACATACACTGACTCCCAGTAACACAGCCATACACTGACACCAAGTAACAAAGACATACACTGACACCCAGTAACAAAAACATACACTGACACCCAGTAACAAAGACATACACTGATCCCCAGTAACACAGACACACACTTAAACCAAGAAACAAAGACATACACTGACACCAAGTACCAAAGACAAGACACACACTGACACCAAGTAAGAAAGACATACGCAGACACCAAGTAACGAAGACATACACTGATACCCAGTAACACAGACACACACTGACACCAAGTAACAAAGACATACACTGATACCCAGTAACACAGACACACACTTACACCAAGTATCACAGACATACAAAGACACCAAGTAACAAAGACATACACTGACGCCAAGTATCAAAGACATACACTGACACCAAGTAACAAAGACATACACTTACACCAAGTAACAAAGACATACACTGATAGCCAGCAACACAGACACACACTTACACCAAGTAACAAAGACAGACACTGGCACCCAGTAACAAAGACATGCACTGATACCCAGTAACACAGACACACACTAGCAGAAAGTCACAAAGACTTACACTGACACCCAGTAACAAAGACATACACTGACACCAAGTCACAAAGAAACACACTGACACCAAGTAACAAAGACACACACTGACACCAAGTATACAAAGACATACACAGACACCAAGTAACAAAGACATACACTGATACCCAGTAACACAGACACACACTTACAACATTTAACAAAGACATACACTGACACCAAGTAACAAAGACATACACTGACACCAAGTAACAAAGACACACACTTACACCAAGTAACACAGACATACACAGGCACCAAGTAACAAAGACATACACTGATACCCAGTAACACAGACACACACTTACACAAAGTAACAATGACAGACACTGACCACCTCCAGGCGCGTATCCATTGTCTCTCGAGATAAGGAGGCCCAAAAGAAGTAACAAAGACATACATTTACACCAAGTAACACAGACATACACTGACACCAAGTAACAAAGACACACACTTACACCAAGTAACACAGACATACACAGGCACCAAGTAACAAAGACATACACTGATACCCAGTAACACAGACACACACTTACACAAAGTAACAATGACAGACACTGATACCCAGTAACACAGACACACTCTTACACCAAGTCACAAGGACATACACTGACACCCAGTAACAAAGACATACACTGACACCAAGTGACACAGACATACACTGACACCAAGTAGCAAAGACATACACTTACACCATATAACAAAGACACACACTTACACCAAGTAACAAAGACATACACTGACACCCGGTAACACAGACACACACTTACACCAAGTAACAAAGACAGACACTGATACCCAGGAACAAAGACATGCACTGACACCCAGCAACAAAGACACACACTGACACCAAGTATCAAAGACATACTCTTACACCAAGTAACAAAGACATACACTGACACCAAGTAACAAATACATACACTGACACCAAGTAACAAAGACATACACTTACACTAAGTAACAAAGACATACACTGACACCAAGTAACAAAGACATACACTGATACCCGGTAACACAGACACACACTTACACCAAGTATCACAGACATACACTGACACCAAGTAACAAAGATATACACTTACACCAACTAACAAAGACACACACTTACACCAAGTTACACAGACATACACTGACACCAAGTAACAAAGACATGCACTTACACCAAGTAAGAAAGACACACACTGATACCCAGCAACACAGACACACTCTTACACCAAGTAACAAAGACAGACACTGATACCCAGGAACAAAGACATGCACTGACACCCAGCAACAAAGACACACACTGACACCAAGTATCAAAGACATACTCTTACACCAAGTAACAAAGACATGCACTGACACCCAGTAACAAAGACATACACTGACACCAATTAACAAAGACATACACTGATACCCAGTAAAACAGACACACACTTACACCAAGTAACAAAGACATACACTTACACCAAGTAAAAAAGACATACACTGTCACCAAGTAACAAAGACATACACTGATACCCGCTAACACAGACACACACTTACACCAAGTATCACAAACATACACAGAGACCAACTAACAAAGACATACACTGATGCCCAGTAACACAGACAAACACTTACACCAAGTAACAAAGACATACACCGACACCAAGTAACACATACATACACTTACACCAAATAACACAGACATACACTGACACCAATTAACAAAGAAATGCACTTACACCAAGTAAGAAAGACACACACTTACACCAAGTTACACAGACACACACTTACACAAAGTAACAATGGCAGGCACTGATACCCAGTAACACAGACACACACTTACACCGAGTCACAAGGACATACACTGATACCCAGTAACAAAGACATACACTGACACCCAGTAACAAAGACACAATGACACCAAGTAACAAAGGCACACACTGACACCAAGTAACAATGACATAAACTGACACCAAGTAACAAATACATTCACTGATACGCAGTAACACAGACACACACTTACACCAAGTAACAAAGACATACACTGACACCCAGCAACACAGACACACACGGACACCCAGTAACAAAGACATACACTGACACCAAGTAACAAAGACAAGACACACACTGACACCAAGTGACACAGACATACACTGACACCAAGTAACAAAGACATACACTGACACCAAGTAACAAAGACATACACTTACACCAAGTAACAAAGACATACACTGATACCCAGTAACACAGACACACACTTACACCAAGTATCACAGACATACAAAGACACCAATTAACAAAGACATACACTGATACCCAGTAACACAGACACACACTTACACCAAGTATCACAGACATACAAAGACACCAATTAACAAAGACATACACTGATACCCAGAAACACAGACATACACTTGCACCAAGTAACAAAGACATACACTGACACCAAGTAACAAAGACACACAATTACACCAAGTGACACAGACATACACTGACACCAATTAACAAAGACATACACTTACACCAAGTAACAAAGACACACACTTACACCAAGTAACAAAGACATACACTGACACCAAGTAACAAAGACATACACTTACACCAAGTAACACAGACATACACTGACACCAAGTAACAAATACATACACTGACACCAAGTAACAAAGACACAAACTTACACCAAGTAACACAGACATACACTGACACCAAGTATCAAAGACATACACTGACAACCAAGTAACAAAGACATACACTGACACCAAGTAACAAAGACATACACTGATACCCAGTAACACAGACACACAACTACACCAAGTAACAAAGACAGACACTGATACCCAGTAACAGAGACACACACTTACACCAAGTCACAAAGACATACACTTACACCAAGTAACAAAGACAGACACTGATACCCAGTAACAGAGACACACACTTACACCATGTCACAAAGACATACACTGACATCCAGTAACAAAGACATACAGTGACACCCAGTAACAAAGACACACACTTACACCAAGTAACAAAGACATCCACTGACACAAATTAACACAGACATACACTGACACCAAGGAACAAAGACATACACTGACACCAAGTAACAAATACATACACTGACACCAAGTAACAAAGACATACACTTACACCAAGTAACAAAGACATACACTGACACCAAGTAACAAAGACATACACTGATACCCGGTACCACAGACACACACTTACACCACGTATCACAGACATCCACAGACACCAACTAACAAAGACATACACTGATACCCAGTAACACAGACAAACACTTACACCAAGTAACAAAGACATACACCGACACCAAGTAACAAATACATACACTTGCACCAATTAACACAGACATACACTGACACCAAGTAACAAAGATATACACTTACACCAACTAACAAAGACACACACTTACACCAAGTTACACAGACATACACTGACACCAAGTAACAAAGACATGCACTTACAGCAAGTAAGAAAGACACACACTTACACCAAGTAACACAGACATACATTGACGCCAAGTAACAGAGACATACACTGATACCCAGCAACACAGACACACTCTTACACCAAGTAACAAAGACAGACACTGATACCCATTAACAAAGACATGCACTGACACCCAGTAACAAAGACACACACTGACACCAAGTAACAAAGACATACTCTTACACCAAGTAACAAAGACATACACTGACACCCAGTAACAAAGACATACACTGACAAAAATTAACAAAGACTTACACTGATACCCAGTAAAACAGACACACACTTACACCAAGTAACAAAGACATACACTGACACAAAGTAACAAAGACATACACTTACACCAAGTAAAAAGACATACAATGACACCAAGTAACAAAGACATACACTGATACTCGGTAACACAGACACACCCTTACACCAAGTATCACAGACAAACACAGAGATCAACTAACAAAGACATACACTGATACCCAGTAACACAGACAAACACTTACACCAAGTAACAAAGACATCCACCGACACCAAGTAACAAATACATACACTTACACCAAATAACACAGACATACACTGACACCAAGTAACAAAGATATACAATTACACCAACTAACAAAGACACACACTTACACCAAGTTACACAGACATACACTGACACCAATTAACAAAGACATGCACTTACACCAAGTAACAAAGACACACACTTACACCGAGTTACACAGAGATACACTGACACAATGTAACAAAGACATACACTTACACCAAGTAACAAAGACATACACTGATAACCAGTAACACAGACACACACTTACACCAAGTAACAAAGACAGACACTGATACCCAGTAACACAGACATACAATTACACCAAGTATCAAAGACATACACTGACACCAAGTAGCAAAGACATACACTTACAACAAGTAACAAAGACATACACTGACACCAAGTAACAAAGACATACACTTACACCAAGTAACAAAGACATACACTGACACCAAGTAACAAAGACATACACTTACACCAAGTAACACAGACCTACACTGACACCAAGTAACAAAGACATACACTTACACCAAGTAACAAAGACATACACTGACACCATGTAACAAAGACAGACTCTGATACCCAGTAACAAAGACATGCACTGATACCCAGTAACACAGACACACACTTACACCAAGTAACAAAGACATACACTGACACCCAGCAACACAGACACACACGGACACCCAGTAACAAAGACATACACTGACACCAAGTAACAAAGACAAGACACACACTGACACCAAGTGACACAGACATACACTGACACCAAGTAACAAAGACATACACTGACACCAAGTAACAAAGACATACACTTACACCAAGTAACAAAGACATACACTGATACCCAGTAACACAGACACACACTTACACCAAGTATCACAAACATACAAAGACACCAATTAACAAAGACATACACTGATACCCAGAAACACAGACATACACTTGCACCAAGTAACAAAGACATACACTGACACCAAGTAACAAAGACACACAATTACACCAAGTGACACAGACATACACTGACACCAATTAACAAAGACATACACTTACACCAAGTAACAAAGACACACACTTACACCAAGTAACAAAGACATACACTGATACCAAGTAACAAAGACATACACTTACACCAAGTAACACAGACATACACTGACACCAAGTAACAAATACATACACTGACACCAAGTAACAAAGACACAAACTTACACCAAGTAACACAGACATACACTGACACCAAGTATCAAAGACATACACTGACAACCAAGTAACAAAGACATACACTGACACCAAGTAACAAAGACATACACTGATACCCAGTAACACAGACACACAACTACACCAAGTAACAAAGACAGACACTGATACCCAGTAACAGAGACACACACTTACACCAAGTCACAAAGACATACACTTACACCAAGTAACAAAGACAGACACTGATACCCAGTAACAGAGACACACACTTACACCAAGTCACAAAGACATACACTGACATCCAGTAACAAAGACATACAGTGACACCCAGTAACAAAGACACACACTTACACCAAGTAACAAAGACATCCACTGACACAAATTAACACGGACATACACTGACACCAAGTAACAAATACATACACTGACACCAAGTAACAAGGACATACACTTACACCAAGTAACAAAGACATACACTGACACCAAGTAACAAAGACATACACTGATACCCGGTACCACAGACACACACTTACACCACGTATCACAGACATACACTGACACCAACTAACAAAGACATACACTGATACCCAGTAACACAGACAAACACTTACACCAAGTAACAAAGACATACACCGACACCAAGTAACAAATACATACACTTGCACCAATTAACACAGACATACACTGACACCAAGTAACAAAGATATACACTTAACCCAACTAACAAAGACACACACTTACACCAAGTTACACAGACATACACTGACACCAAGTAACAAAGACATGCACTTACAGCAAGTAAGAAAGACACACACTTACACCAAGTAACACAAACATACATTGACACCAAGTAACAGAGACATACACTGATACCCAGCAACACAGACACACTCTTACACCAAGTAACAAAGACAGACACTGATACCCATTAACAAAGACATGCACTGACACCCAGTAACAAAGACACACACTGACACCAAGTAACAAAGACATACTCTTACACCAAGTAACAAAGACATACACTGACACCCAGTAACAAAGACATACACTGACAAAAATTAACAAAGACTTACACTGATACCCAGTAAAACAGACACACACTTACACCAAGTAACAAAGACATACACTGATACTCGGTAACACAGACGCACCCTTACACCAAGTATCACAGACAAACACAGAGATCAACTAACAAAGACATACACTGATACCCAGTAACACAGACAAACACTTACACCAAGTAACAAAGACATACACCGACCACCAAGTAACAAATACATACACTTACACCAAATAACACAGACATACACTGACACCAAGTAACAAAGATATACAATTACACCAACTAACAAAGACACACACTTACACCAAGTTACACAGACATACACTGACACCAATTAACAAAGACATGCACTTACACCATGTAACAAAGACACACACTTACACCGAGTTACACAGAGATACACTGACACAATGTAACAAAGACATACACTTACACCAAGTAACAAAGACATACACTGATAACCAGTAACACAGACACACACTTACACCAAGTAACAAAGACAGACACTGATACCCAGTAACACAGACATACACTTACACCAAGTATCAAAGACATACACTGACACCAAGTAGCAAAGACATACACTTACAACAAGTAACAAAGACATACACTGACACCAAGTAACAAAGACAGACACTTACACCAAGTAACAAAGACATACACTGACACCAAGTAACAAAGACATACACTTACACCAAGTAACACAGACCTACACTGACACCAAGTAACAAAGACATACACTTACACCAAGTAACAAAGACATACACTGACACCAAGTAACAAAGACAGACACTGATACCCAGTAACAAAGACATGCACTGACACCCAGTAACAAAGACACACACTGACATCAAGTAACAAAGATATACTCTTACACCAAGTAATAAAGACATACACTTACACCAAGTAAAAAAGACATACACTGACACCAAGTAACAGAGACATACACTGATACCCGGTAACACAGACACACACTTACACCAAGTATCACAGACATACACAGAGACCAACTAACAAAGACATACACTGATACCCAGTAACACAGACAAACACTTACACCAAGTAACAAAGAAATACACCGACACCAAGTAACAAATACATACACTTACACCAAATAACACAGACATACACTGACACCAAGTAACAAAGATATACACTTACACCAACTAACAAAGACACACACTTACACCAAGTTACACAGACATACACTGACACCAAGTAACAAAGACATGTACTTACACCAAGTAAGAAAGACACACACTTACACCAAGTAACACAGACATACACTGACACCAAGTAACAAAGACATACACTGATACCCAGCAACACAGACACACTCTTACACCAAGTAACAAAGACAGACACTGACACCAAGTAACAAAGATATACTCTTACACCAAGTAACAAAGACATACAATGACACCCAGTAACAAAGACATACACTGACACCAGTTAACAAAGACATACACTGATACCCAGTAAAACAGACACACACTTACACCAAGTAACAAAGACATACACTGACACAAAGTAACAAAGACATACACTTACACCAAGTAAAAAAGACATACACTGACACCAAGTAACAAAGACATACACTCATACCCGGTAACACAGACACACACTTACACCAAGTATCACAGACATCCACAGAGACCAACTAACAAAGACATACACTGATACCCAGTAACACAGACAAACACTTACACCAAGTAACAGAGACATACACCGACACCAAGTAACAAATACATACACTTACACCAAATAACACAGACATACACTGACACCAAGTAACAAAGATATACACTTACACCAACTAACAAAGACACACACTTACACCAAGTTACACAGACATACACTGACACCTATTAACAAAGACATGCACTTACACCAGGTAAGAAAGACACACACTTACACCAAGTTACACAGACATACACTGACACAATGTAACAAAGACATACACTTACAACAAGTAAAAAAGACATACACTGACACCAAGTAACAAAGACATACACTGATATCCAGTAACACAGACACACACTTACACCAATTAACAAGGACATACACTGATGCCCAGTTACACAGACACACACATACACCAAGTAACACAGACACACAATGACACCAAGTAACAAAGACATACACTGATACCCAGTATCACAGACACACACTTACACCAAGTAACAAAGACAAACCCTGACACCAAGTAACAAAGACATACACTTACACCAAGTGAAAAAGACATACACTGACACCAAGTAACAAAGACATACACTGATACCCACTAACACAGACACACACTGACACCAAGTAACAAAGACAGACACTGATACCCAGTAACACAGACATACACTTACACCAAGTATCAAAGACATACACTGACACCAAGTAGCAAATACATACACTTACAACAAGTAACAAAGACATACACTGACACCAAGTAACAAAGGCATACACTTACACCAAGTAACAAAGACATACACTGACACCAAGTAACAAAGACATACACTTGCACCAAGTAACACAGACATACACTGACACCAAGTAACAAAGACATACACTTACACCAAGTAACAAAGACATAGACTGACACCAAGTAACAAAGACATACACTGATACCAAGTAACACAGACACACACTTACACCAAGTAACAAAGACATACACTGATACCCAGTAACACAGACACACCCTAACACCAAGTAACACAGACAGAGAATGACACCAAGTATCAAAGACATACACTGATACCCAGTAACACAGACACACACTTACACCAAGTAACAGAGACATGCACTGACACCCAGTAACAAAGACACACACTGACATCAAGTAACAAAGATATACTCTTACACCAAGTAACAAAGACATACACTTACACCAAGTAAAAAAGACATGCACTGACAACAAGTAACAGAGACATACACTGATACTCGGTAACACAGACACACACTTACACCAAGTATCACAGACATACACAGAGACCAACTAACAAAGACATACACTGATACCCAGTAACACAGACAAACACTTACACCAAGTAACAAAGAAATACACCGACACCAAGTAACAAATACATACACTTACACCAAATAACACAGACATACACTGACACCAAGTAACAAAGATATACACTTACACCAACTAACAAAGACACACACTTACACCAAGTTACACAGACATACACTGACACCAAGTAACAAAGACATGCACTTACACCAAGTAAGAAAGACACACACTTACACCAAGTAACACAGACATACACTGACACCAAGTAACAAAGACATACACTGATACCCAGCAACACAGACACACTCTTACACCAAGTAACAAAGACAGACACTGACACCAAGTAACAAAGATATACTCTTACACCAAGTAACAAAGACATACAATGACACCCAGTAACAAAGACATACACTGACACCAGTTAACAAAGACATACACTGATACCCAGTAAAACAGACACACACTTACACCAAGTAACAAAGACATACACTGACACAAAGTAACAAAGACATACACTTACACCAAGTAAAAAAGACATACACTGACACCAAGTAACAAAGACATACACTGATACCCGGTAACACAGACACACACTTACACCAAGTATCACAGACATACACAGAGACCAACTAACAAAGACATACACTGATACCCAGTAACACAGACAAACACTTACACCAAGTAACAGAGACATACACCGACAACAAGTAACAAATACATACACTTACACCAAATAACACAGACATACACTGACACCAAGTAACAAAGATATACACTTACACCAACTAACAAAGACACACACTTACACAAAGTTACACAGACATACACTGACACCTATTAACAAAGACATGCACTTACACCAGGTAAGAAAGACACACACTTACACCAAGTTACACAGACATACACTGACACAATGTAACAAAGACATACACTTACAACAAGTAAAAAAGACATACACTGACACCAAGTAACAAAGACATACACTGATATCCAGTAACACAGACACACACTTACACCAATTAACAAAGACATACACTGATGCCCAGTTACACAGACACACACATACACCAAGTAACACAGACACACACTGACACCAAGTAACAAAGACATACACTGATACCCAGTAACACAGACACACACTTACACCAAGTAACAAAGACAAACCCTGACACCAAGTAACAAAGACATACACTTACACCAAGTGAAAAAGACATACACTGACACCAAGTAACAAAGACATACACTGATACCCACTAACACAGACACACACTGACACCAAGTAACAAAGACAGACACTGATACCCAGTAACACAGACATACACTTACACCAAGTATCAAAGACATACACTGACACCAAGTAGCAAAGACATACACTTACAACAAGTAACAAAGACATACACTGACACCAAGTAACAAAGGCATACACTTCCACCAAGTAACAAAGACATACACTGACACCAAGTAACAAAGACATACACTTACACCAAGTAACACAGACATACACTGACACCAAGTAACAAAGACATACACTTACACCAAGTAACAAAGACATAGACTGACACCAAGTAACAAAGACATACACTGATACCAAGTAACACAGACACACACTTACACCAAGTAACAAAGACATACACTGATACCCAGTAACACAGACACACCCTAACACCAAGTAACACAGACAGACAATGACACCAAGTATCAAAGACATACACTGATACCCAGTAACACAGACACACACTTACAACAAGTAACAGAGACATGCACTGGCACCAAGTAACAAAGGCATACACTTACACCAAGTATCAAAGACATGCACGGACACCAAGTTACAAAGACTTACACTTACACCAAGTTACAAAGACATACACTGATACCCACTAACACAGGCACACACTTACACCAAGTACCAAAGACATACACTGACACCAAGTAACAAAGACATACACTTAAACCAAGTAACACAGACACACACTTACACCAAGTTACAAAGACAGACACTGATACCAAGTAACACAGACATACACTTACACCAAGTATCAAAGACATACACTGACACCAAGTAGCAAAGACATACACTTACAACAAGTAACAAAGACATACACTGACACCAAGTAACAAAGACATACACTTACACCAAGTAACAAAGACATACACTGACACCAAGTAACAAAGACATACACTTACACCAAGTAACACAGACCTACACTGACACCAAGTAACAAAGGCATACACTTACACCAAGTAACAAAGACATACACTGACACCAAGTAACAAAGACAGACACTGATACCCAGTAACAAAGACATGCACTGACACCCAGTAACAAAGACACACACTGACATCAAGTAACAAAGATATACTCTTACACCAAGTAACAAAGACATACACTTACACCAACTAAAAAAGACATACACTGACACCAAGTAACAGAGACATACACTGATACCCGGTAACACAGACACACACTTACACCAAGTATCACAGACATACACAGAGACCAACTAACAAAGACATACACTGATACCCAGTAACACAGACAAACACTTACACCAAGTAACAAAGAAATACACCGACACCAAGTAACAAATACATACACTTACACCAAATAACACAGACATACACTGACACCAAGTAACAAAGATATACACTTACACCAACTAACAAAGACACACACTTACACCAAGTTACACAGACATACACTGACACCAAGTAACAAAGACATGCACTTACACCAAGTAAGAAAGACACACACTTACACCAAGTAACACAGACATACACTGACACCAAGTAACAAAGACATACACTGATACCCAGCAACACAGACACACTCTTACACCAAGTAACAAAGACAGACACTGACACCAAGTAACAAAGATATACTCTTACACCAAGTAACAAAGACATACAATGACACCCAGTAACAAAGACATACACTGACACCAGTTAACAAAGACATACACTGATACCCAGTAAAACAGACACACACTTACACCAAGTAACAAAGACATACACTGACACAAAGTAACAAAGACATACACTTACACCAAGTAAAAAAGACATACACTGACACCAAGTAACAAAGACATACACTGATACCCGGTAACACAGACACACACTTACACCAAGTATCACAGACATACACAGAGACCAACTAACAAAGACATACACTGATACCCAGTAACACAGACAAACACTTACACCAAGTAACAGAGACATACACCGACACCAAGTAACAAATACATACACTTACACCAAATAACACAGACATACACTGACACCAAGTAACAAAGATATACACTTACACCAACTAACAAAGACACACACTTACACCAAGTTACACAGACATACACTGACACCTATTAACAAAGACATGCACTTACACCAGGTAAGAAAGACACATACTTACACCAAGTTACACAGACATACACTGACACAATGTAACAAAGACATACACTTACAACAAGTAAAAAAGACATACACTGACACCAAGTAACAAAGACATACACTTAAACCAAGTAAAAAAGACATACACTGACACCAAGCAACAAAGACATACACTGATACCCAGTAACACAGACACCCACTTACACCAAGTAACAAAGACATACACTGATACCCAGTTACACAGACACACACTTACACCAAGTAACAGAGACACACACAGACACCAAGTAACAAAGACATACACTGATACCCAGTAACACAGACACACACTTACACCAAGTAAAAAAGACATACACTGACACCAAGTAACAAAGACATACACTGATGCCCAGTAACACAGACATACACTTACACCAAGTATCAAAGACATACACTGACACCAAGTAGCAAAGACATACACTTACACCAAGTGACAAAGACATACACTGACACCAAGTATCAAAGACATACACTTTCACCAAGCAACAAAGACATACACTGACACCAAGCCACACAGACACACACTTACACCAAGAATCACAGACCTACACAGACACCAAGTAACAAAGATATACACTGATACCCAGTAACACAGACACACACTTACACCAAGTAACAAAGACATACACTGACACCAAATAACAAAGACATACACTTACAGCAAGTAACACAGACATACACTGACACCAAGTAAGACAGACACACACTTACACCAAGTAACAAAGACAGACACTGATACTCAGTAACACAGACACACACTTACACCAAGTAACAAAGAACACACTAAAACCCAGTAACAAAGACATACACTGACACCCAGTAACACAGACACACACGGACACCAAGTAACAAAGACACACACTTACACCAAGCAACACAGACACACACTGACACCCAGTAACACAGACACACACTGACACCCAGTAAAAAAGACATACACTGACACCAAGTCACAAAGACATACACTGATGCCCAGTAAAAAGTCACACACTTACACCAAGTAACACAGACATACACAGACACCAAGTGACAAAGACAGACAATTACACCAAGTAACAAAGATATACACTGATACCCAGTAACGCAGACACACACTTACACCCAGTAAAAAAGACATTCACTGACACCAAGTCACAAAGGCATACACTGATACCAAGTCACAAAGACATACACTGACACCCAGTAACAAAGACATGCACTGACACCCAGTAAGACAGACACACACGGACACCATGTAACAAAGACACACACTTACACCAAGTAACACAGACACACACTGACACCCAGTAACAAAGACATACACTAGCACCAAGGAAAACAGACATACACTGACACCAAGTAACAAAGACATACACTGATACACAGTAACACAGGCACACACTTACACCAAGTAACACAGACATACACTGACACCAAGTAACAAAGACATACACTGACACCAAGTAACAAAGACATACACTTACACCAAGTAACAAAGACACACACTTAGACCAAGTAACACAGACATACACTGACACCAATTAACAAAGACAGACAATTACACCAAGTAACAAAGACATACACTTACACCAAGTATTTTGACATACACTGACACCAAGTAACAAAGACATACACTGATACCCAGTAACACAGACACACACTTCCACCAAGTAACAAAGACATACACTGACACCAAGTCACAAAGACACAAACTGACACCCAGTAACAAAGACATACACTGACACCAAGTACCAAAGACATACACTGATACCCAGTAACGCAGACACACACTTACACCAAGTAAAAGGTTCACACACTGACACCAAGTCACAAAGACATACACTGACACCAAGTAACAAAGACAAACACAGACACCAAGTAACAAATACATACACTGACACCAAGTAACAAAGACATACACTTACACCAAGTAACAAAGACATACACTGACACCAAGTAACAAAGACATACACTGATACCCATTAACACAGATACACACTTACACAAAGTACAATGACAGACACTGATACCCAGTAACACAGACACACACTGACACCAAGTCACAAAGACATACACTGACACCAAGTAACAAAGGCATACACTTACACCAAGTAACAAGGACATGCACTGACACCAAGTAACAAAGACGTACACTTTCACCAAGTAACAAAGACATGCACTGACACCAAGTAACAAAGACATACACTGACACCAAGTAACAAATACATACACTGACACCAAGTAACAAAGACACACACTTACACGAAGTACACAGACATACACTGACACCAAGTAACAAAGACATACACTGATACCCAGTAACACAGACACACACTTACACCAAGTAACAAAGACAGACCCTGGTACCCAGTAACAAAGACATACACTGATACCCAGTAACACAGACACACACTAACTCCAAGTAACAAAGACAGACACTGATACCCAGTAACAAAGACATGCACTGACACCCAGTAACAAAGACACACACTGACATCAAGTAACAAAGATATACTCTTACACCAAGTAACAAAGACATACACTTACACCAACTAAAAAAGACATACACTGACACCAAGTAACAGAGACATACACTGATACCCGGTAACACAGACACACACTTACACCAAGTATCACAGACATACACAGAGACCAACTAACAAAGACATACACTGATACCCAGTAACACAGACAAACACTTACACCAAGTAACAAAGAAATACACCGACACCAAGTAACAAATACATACACTTACACCAAATAACACAGACATACACTGACACCAAGTAACAAAGATATACACATACACCAACTAACAAAGACACACACTTACACCAAGTTACACAGACATACACTGACACCAACTAACAAAGACATGCACTTACACCAAGTAAGAAAGACACACACTTACACCAAGTAACACAGACATACACTGACACCAAGTAACAAAGACATACACTGATACCCAGCAACACAGACACACTCTTACACCAAGTAACAAAGACAGACACTGACACCAAGTAACAAAGATATACTCTTACACCAAGTAACAAAGACATACAATGACACCCAGTAACAAAGACATACACTGACACCAGTTAACAAAGACATACACTGATACCCAGTAAAACAGACACACACTTACACCAAGTAACAAAGACATACACTGACACAAAGTAACAAAGACATACACTTACACCAAGTAAAAAAGACATACACTGACACCAAGTAACAAAGACATACACTGATACCCGGTAACACAGACACACACTTACACCAAGTATCACAGACATACACAGAGACCAACTAACAAAGACATACACTGATACCCAGTAACACAGACAAACACTTACACCAAGTAACAGAGACATACACCGACACCAAGTAACAAATACATACACTTACACCAAATAACACAGACATACACTGACACCAAGTAACAAAGATATACACTTACACCAACTAACAAAGACACACACTTACACCAAGTTACACAGACATACACTGACACCTATTAACAAAGACATGCACTTACACCAGGTAAGAAAGACACATACTTACACCAAGTTACACAGACATACACTGACACAATGTAACAAAGACATACACTTACAACAAGTAAAAAAGACATACACTGACACCAAGTAACAAAGACATACACTTAAACCAAGTAAAAAAGACATACACTGACACCAAGCAACAAAGACATACACTGATACCCAGTAACACAGACACCCACTTACACCAAGTAACAAAGACATACACTGATACCCAGTTACACAGACACACACTTACACCAAGTAACAGAGACACACACAGACACCAAGTAACAAAGACATACACTGATACCCAGTAACACAGACACACACTTACACCAAGTAAAAAAGACATACACTGACACCAAGTAACAAAGACATACACTGATGCCCAGTAACACAGACATACACTTACACCAAGTATCAAAGACATACACTGACACCAAGTAGCAAAGACATACACTTACACCAAGTGACAAAGACATACACTGACACCAAGTATCAAAGACATACACTTTCACCAAGCAACAAAGACATACACTGACACCAAGCCACACAGACACACACTTACACCAAGAATCACAGACCTACACAGACACCAAGTAACAAAGATATACACTGATACCCAGTAACACAGACACACACTTACACCAAGTAACAAAGACATACACTGACACCAAATAACAAAGACATACACTTACAGCAAGTAACACAGACATACACTGACACCAAGTAAGACAGACACACACTTACACCAAGTAACAAAGACAGACACTGATACTCAGTAACACAGACACACACTTACACCAAGTAACAAAGAACACACTAAAACCCAGTAACAAAGACATACACTGACACCCAGTAACACAGACACACACGGACACCAAGTAACAAAGACACACACTTACACCAAGCAACACAGACACACACTGACACCCAGTAACACAGACACACACTGACACCCAGTAAAAAAGACATACACTGACACCAAGTCACAAAGACATACACTGATGCCCAGTAAAAAGTCACACACTTACACCAAGTAACACAGACATACACAGACACCAAGTGACAAAGACAGACAATTACACCAAGTAACAAAGATATACACTGATACCCAGTAACGCAGACACACACTTACACCCAGTAAAAAAGACATTCACTGACACCAAGTCACAAAGGCATACACTGATACCAAGTCACAAAGACATACACTGACACCCAGTAACAAAGACATGCACTGACACCCAGTAAGACAGACACACACGGACACCATGTAACAAAGACACACACTTACACCAAGTAACACAGACACACACTGACACCCAGTAACAAAGACATACACTAGCACCAAGGAAAACAGACATACACTGACACCAAGTAACAAAGACATACACTGATACACAGTAACACAGGCACACACTTACACCAAGTAACACAGACATACACTGACACCAAGTAACAAAGACATACACTGACACCAAGTAACAAAGACATACACTTACACCAAGTAACAAAGACACACACTTAGACCAAGTAACACAGACATACACTGACACCAATTAACAAAGACAGACAATTACACCAAGTAACAAAGACATACACTTACACCAAGTATTTTGACATACACTGACACCAAGTAACAAAGACATACACTGATACCCAGTAACACAGACACACACTTCCACCAAGTAACAAAGACATACACTGACACCAAGTCACAAAGACACAAACTGACACCCAGTAACAAAGACATACACTGACACCAAGTACCAAAGACATACACTGATACCCAGTAACGCAGACACACACTTACACCAAGTAAAAGGTTCACACACTGACACCAAGTCACAAAGACATACACTGACACCAAGTAACAAAGACAAACACAGACACCAAGTAACAAATACATACACTGACACCAAGTAACAAAGACATACACTTACACCAAGTAACAAAGACATACACTGACACCAAGTAACAAAGACATACACTGATACCCATTAACACAGATACACACTTACACAAAGTACAATGACAGACACTGATACCCAGTAACACAGACACACACTGACACCAAGTCACAAAGACATACACTGACACCAAGTAACAAAGGCATACACTTACACCAAGTAACAAGGACATGCACTGACACCAAGTAACAAAGACGTACACTTTCACCAAGTAACAAAGACATGCACTGACACCAAGTAACAAAGACATACACTGACACCAAGTAACAAATACATACACTGACACCAAGTAACAAAGACACACACTTACACGAAGTACACAGACATACACTGACACCAAGTAACAAAGACATACACTGATACCCAGTAACACAGACACACACTTACACCAAGTAACAAAGACAGACCCTGGTACCCAGTAACAAAGACATACACTGATACCCAGTAACACAGACACACACTAACTCCAAGTAACAAAGACAGACACTGATACCCAGTAACACAGACACACACTTACACCAAGTCACAAAGACATACACTGACACCCAGTAACAAAGACATACACTGACACCCAGTAACAAAGACATACACTGACACACAGTAACAAAGACACACAATGACACCAAGTAACAAAGGCACACTCTGACACCAAGTAACAATGACATACACTGATACCCAGCAAAACAGACACACACTTACACCAAGTAACAAAGACATACACTGACACCAAGTAGCAAAGACATACACTTACACCAAGTAACACAGACATACACTGACACCAAGTATCAAAGACATACACTTTCACCAAGCAACAAAGACATACACTGACACCAAGCCACACAGACACACACTTACACCAAGAATCACAGACCTACACAGACACCAAGTAACAAAGATATACACTGATACCCAGTAACACAGACACACACTTACACCAAGTAACAAAGACATACACTGACACCAAATAACAAAGACATACACTTACAGCAAGTAACACAGACATACACTGACACCAAGTAAGACAGACACACACTTACACCAAGTAACAAAGACAGACACTGATACTCAGTAACACAGACACACACTTACACCAAGTAACAAAGAACACACTAAAACCCAGTAACAAAGACATACACTGACACCCAGTGACACAGACACACACGGACACCAAGTAACAAAGACACACACTTACACCAAGCAACACAGACACACACTGACACCCAGTAACACAGACACACACTGACACCCAGTAAAAAAGACATACACTGACACCAAGTCACAAAGACATACACTGATGCCCAGTAAAAAGTCACACACTTACACCAAGTAACACAGACATGCACAGATACCAAGTGACAAAGACAGACAATTACACCAAGTAACAAAGATATACACTGATACCCAGTAACGCAGACACACACTTACACCCAGTAAAAAAGACATTCACTGACACCAAGTCACAAAGGCATACACTGATACCAAGTCACAAAGACATACACTGACTCCCAGTAACAAAGACATGCACTGACACCCAGTAAGACAGACACACACAGACACCATGTAACAAAGACACACACTTACACCAAGTAACACAGACACACACTGACACCCAGTAACAAAGACATACACTAGCACCAAGGAAAACAGACATACACTGACACCATGTAACAAAGACATACACTGATACACAGTAACACAGGCACACACTTACACCAAGTAACACAGACATACACTGACACCAAGTAACAAAGACATACACTGACACCAAGTAACAAAGACATACACTTACACCAAGTAACAAAGACACACACTTAGACCAAGTAACACAGACATACACTGACACCAATTAACAAAGACAGACAATTACACCAAGTAACAAAGACATACACTTACACCAAGTATTTTGACATACACTGACACCAAGTAACAAAGACATACACTGATACCCAGTAACACAGACACACACTTCCACCAAGTAACAAAGACATACACTGACACCAAGTCACAAAGACACAAACTGACACCCAGTAACAAAGACATACACTGACACCAAGTAACAAAGACATACACTGATACCCAGTAACGCAGACACACACTTACACCAAGTAAAAAGTTCACACACTGACACCAAGTCACAAAGACATACACTGACACCAAGTAACAAAGACAAACACAGACACCAAGTAACAAATACAGACACTGACACCAAGTAACAAAGACATACACTTACACCAAGTAACAAAGACATACACTGACACCAAGTAACAAAGACATACACTGATACCCATTAACACAGATACACAATTACACAAAGTACAATGACAGACACTGATACCCAGTAACACAGACACACACTGACACCAAGTCACAAAGACATACACTGACACCAAATAACAAAGGCATACACTTACACCAAGTAACAAGGACATGCACTGACACCAAGTAACAAAGACGTACACTTTCACCAAGTAACAAAGACATGCACTGACACCAAGTAACAAAGACATACACTGACACCAAGTAACAAATACATACACTGACACCAAGTAACAAAGACACGCACTTACACGAAGTACACAGACATACACTGACACCAAGTAACAAAGACATACACTGATACCCAGTAACACAGACACACACTTACACCAAGTAACAAAGACAGACCCTGGTACCCAGTAACAAAGACATACACTGATACCCAGTAACACAGACACACACTAACTCCAAGTAACAAAGACAGACACTGATACCCAGTAACACAGACACACACTTACACCAAGTCACAAAGACATACACTGACACCCAGTAACAAAGACATACACTGACACACAGTAACAAAGACACACAATGACACCAAGTAACAAAGGCACACTCTGACACCAAGTAACAATGACATACACTGATACCCAGCAACACAGACACACACTTACACCAAGTAACAAAGACATACACTGACACCAAGTAGCAAAGACATACACTTACACCAAGTAACACAGACATACACTGACACCAAGTAACAAAGACATACACTGATACCCAGTAACAAAGACATAAACTGACACCAAGTAACAAAGATAAAGACTTACACCAAGTAACAAAGACATATACTGACACCAAGTAACAAAGACATCCACTTACACCAAGTAACACAGACATACACTGACACCAAGTAACAAAGACATACACTTACACCAAGTAACAAAGACACACACTGACACCAAGTAACAAAGACATACACATACACCATGTAACGAAGACATACACTGATACCCAGTAACACAGACACACACTTACACCAATTAACAAAGACATACACTGATACCCAGTAACACAGACACACACTTACACCAAGTAACACAGACATACACTGACAACAAATTAACAAAGACCTACACTGATACCCAGTAACACAGACACACCCTTACACCAAGTAACAAAGACAGACAATGACACCGAGTAACAAAGACATACACTGATACCAAGTAACACAGACACACACTTACACCAAGTAACAGAGACATACACTGACACCAAGTAACAAAGGCGTAAACTTACATCAAGTAACAAAGACATGCACTGACACCAAGTATCAAAGACATACACTTACACCAAGTAACACAGACATACACTGATACCCAGTAACACAGACACACACTGATACCCAGTAACACAGACACACACTTACACCAAGTATCACAGACATACAAAGACACCAAGACATAAATACATACACTGATTTTAAGTAACAAAGACACAAACTTAAACCAAGTAACACAGACACACACTGACACCAAGTATCAAAGACATACACTGACACCAAGTAACAAAGACATACACTTACACCAAGTAACAAAGACATACACTGATACCCAGTAACACAGACACACACTTACACCAAGTATCACAGACATATAAAGACACCAAGTAACAAAGACATACACTGATACCCAGTAACACAGACACCCACTTACACCAAGTAACAAAGACATACACTGATACCCAGTTACACAGACACACACTTACACCAAGTAACAGAGACACACACAGACACCAAGTAACAAAGACATACACTGATACCCAGTAACACAGACACACACTTACACCAAGTAAAAAAGACATACACTGACACCAAGTAACAAAGACATACACTGATGCCCAGTAACACAGACATACACTTACACCAAGTATCAAAGACATACACTGACACCAAGTAGCAAAGACATACACTTACACCAAGTGACAAAGACATACACTGACACCAAGTAACAAAGACATACACTTTCACCAAGCAACAAAGACATACACTGACACCAAGCCACACAGACACACACTTACACCAAGAATCACAGACATACACAGACATCAAGTAACAAAGATATACATTGATACCCAGTAACACAGACACACACTTACACCAAGTAACAAAGACATACACTGACACCAAATAACAAAGACAGACACTGATACTCAGTAACACAGACACACACTTACACCAAGTAACAAAGAACACACTAAAATCCAGTAACAAAGACATACACTGACACCCAGTAACACAGACACACACGGACACCAAGTAACAAAGACACACACTTACACCAAGCAACACAGACACACACTGACACCCAGTAACACAGACACACACTGACACCCAGTAACAAAGACATACACTGACACCAAGTACCAAAGACATACACTGATACCCAGTAACGCAGACACACACTTACACCAAGTAAAAGGTTCACACACTGACACCAAGTCACAAAGACATACACTGACACCAAGTAACAAAGACAAACACAGACACCAAGTAACAAATACATACACTGACACCAAGTAACAAAGACATACACTTACACCAAGTAACAAAGACATACACTGACACCAAGTAACAAAGACATACACTGATACCCATTAACACAGATACACACTTACACAAAGTACAATGACAGACACTGATACCCAGTAACACAGACACACACTGACACCAAGTCACAAAGACATACACTGACACCAAGTAACAAAGGCATACACTTACACCAAGTAACAAGGACATGCACTGACACCAAGTAACAAAGACGTACACTTTCACCAAGTAACAAAGACATGCACTGACACCAAGTAACAAAGACATACACTGACACCAAGTAACAAATACATACACTGACACCAAGTAACAAAGACACACACTTACACGAAGTACACAGACATACACTGACACCAAGTAACAAAGACATACACTGATACCCAGTAACACAGACACACACTTACACCAAGTAACAAAGACAGACCCTGGTACCCAGTAACAAAGACATACACTGATACCCAGTAACACAGACACACACTAACTCCAAGTAACAAAGACAGACACTGATACCCAGTAACACAGACACACACTTACACCAAGTCACAAAGACATACACTGACACCCAGTAACAAAGACATACACTGACACCCAGTAACAAAGACATACACTGACACACAGTAACAAAGACACACAATGACACCAAGTAACAAAGGCACACTCTGACACCAAGTAACAATGACATACACTGATACCCAGCAAAACAGACACACACTTACACCAAGTAACAAAGACATACACTGACACCAAGTAGCAAAGACATACACTTACACCAAGTAACACAGACATACACTGACACCAAGTATCAAAGACATACACTTTCACCAAGCAACAAAGACATACACTGACACCAAGCCACACAGACACACACTTACACCAAGAATCACAGACCTACACAGACACCAAGTAACAAAGATATACACTGATACCCAGTAACACAGACACACACTTACACCAAGTAACAAAGACATACACTGACACCAAATAACAAAGACATACACTTACAGCAAGTAACACAGACATACACTGACACCAAGTAAGACAGACACACACTTACACCAAGTAACAAAGACAGACACTGATACTCAGTAACACAGACACACACTTACACCAAGTAACAAAGAACACACTAAAACCCAGTAACAAAGACATACACTGACACCCAGTGACACAGACACACACGGACACCAAGTAACAAAGACACACACTTACACCAAGCAACACAGACACACACTGACACCCAGTAACACAGACACACACTGACACCCAGTAAAAAAGACATACACTGACACCAAGTCACAAAGACATACACTGATGCCCAGTAAAAAGTCACACACTTACACCAAGTAACACAGACATGCACAGATACCAAGTGACAAAGACAGACAATTACACCAAGTAACAAAGATATACACTGATACCCAGTAACGCAGACACACACTTACACCCAGTAAAAAAGACATTCACTGACACCAAGTCACAAAGGCATACACTGATACCAAGTCACAAAGACATACACTGACTCCCAGTAACAAAGACATGCACTGACACCCAGTAAGACAGACACACACAGACACCATGTAACAAAGACACACACTTACACCAAGTAACACAGACACACACTGACACCCAGTAACAAAGACATACACTAGCACCAAGGAAAACAGACATACACTGACACCATGTAACAAAGACATACACTGATACACAGTAACACAGGCACACACTTACACCAAGTAACACAGACATACACTGACACCAAGTAACAAAGACATACACTGACACCAAGTAACAAAGACATACACTTACACCAAGTAACAAAGACACACACTTAGACCAAGTAACACAGACATACACTGACACCAATTAACAAAGACAGACAATTACACCAAGTAACAAAGACATACACTTACACCAAGTATTTTGACATACACTGACACCAAGTAACAAAGACATACACTGATACCCAGTAACACAGACACACACTTCCACCAAGTAACAAAGACATACACTGACACCAAGTCACAAAGACACAAACTGACACCCAGTAACAAAGACATACACTGACACCAAGTAACAAAGACATATACTGATACCCAGTAACGCAGACACACACTTACACCAAGTAAAAAGTTCACACACTGACACCAAGTCACAAAGACATACACTGACACCAAGTAACAAAGACAAACACAGACACCAAGTAACAAATACAGACACTGACACCAAGTAACAAAGACATACACTTACACCAAGTAACAAAGACATACACTGACACCAAGTAACAAAGACATACACTGATACCCATTAACACAGATACACAATTACACAAAGTACAATGACAGACACTGATACCCAGTAACACAGACACACACTGACACCAAGTCACAAAGACATACACTGACACCAAATAACAAAGGCATACACTTACACCAAGTAACAAGGACATGCACTGACACCAAGTAACAAAGACGTACACTTTCACCAAGTAACAAAGACATGCACTGACACCAAGTAACAAAGACATACACTGACACCAAGTAACAAATACATACACTGACACCAAGTAACAAAGACACACACTTACACGAAGTACACAGACATACACTGACACCAAGTAACAAAGACATACACTGATACCCAGTAACACAGACACACACTTACACCAAGTAACAAAGACAGACCCTGGTACCCAGTAACAAAGACATACACTGATACCCAGTAACACAGACACACACTAACTCCAAGTAACAAAGACAGACACTGATACCCAGTAACACAGACACACACTTACACCAAGTCACAAAGACATACACTGACACCCAGTAACAAAGACATACACTGACACCCAGTAACAAAGACATACACTGACACACAGTAACAAAGACACACAATGACACCAAGTAACAAAGGCACACTCTGACACCAAGTAACAATGACATACACTGATACCCAGCAACACAGACACACACTTACACCAAGTAACAAAGACATACACTGACACCAAGTAGCAAAGACATACACTTACACCAAGTAACACAGACATACACTGACACCAAGTAACAAAGACATACACTGATACCCAGTAACAAAGACATAAACTGACACCAAGTAACAAAGATAAAGACTTACACCAAGTAACAAAGACATATACTGACACCAAGTAACAAAGACATCCACTTACACCAAGTAACACAGACATACACTGACACCAAGTAACAAAGACATACACTTACACCAAGTAACAAAGACACACACTGACACCAAGTAACAAAGACATACACATACACCATGTAACGAAGACATACACTGATACCCAGTAACACAGACACACACTTACACCAATTAACAAAGACATACACTGATACCCAGTAACACAGACACACACTTACACCAAGTAACACAGACATACACTGACAACAAATTAACAAAGACCTACACTGATACCCAGTAACACAGACACACCCTTACACCAAGTAACAAAGACAGACAATGACACCGAGTAACAAAGACATACACTGATACCAAGTAACACAGACACACACTTACACCAAGTAACAGAGACATACACTGACACCAAGTAACAAAGGCGTACACTTACATCAAGTAACAAAGACATGCACTGACACCAAGTATCAAAGACATACACTTACACCAAGTAACACAGACATACACTGATACCCAGTAACACAGACACACACTGATACCCAGTAACACAGACACACACTTACACCAAGTATCACAGACATACAAAGACACCAAGACATAAATACATACACTGATTTTAAGTAACAAAGACACAAACTTAAACCAAGTAACACAGACACACACTGACACCAAGTATCAAAGACATACACTGACACCAAGTAACAAAGACATACACTTACACCAAGTAACAAAGACATACACTGATACCCAGTAACACAGACACACACTTACACCAAGTATCACAGACATATAAAGACACCAAGTAACAAAGACATACACTGATACCCAGTAACACAGACACCCACTTACACCAAGTAACAAAGACATACACTGATACCCAGTTACACAGACACACACTTACACCAAGTAACAGAGACACACACAGACACCAAGTAACAAAGACATACACTGATACCCAGTAACACAGACACACACTTACACCAAGTAAAAAAGACATACACTGACACCAAGTAACAAAGACATACACTGATGCCCAGTAACACAGACATACACTTACACCAAGTATCAAAGACATACACTGACACCAAGTAGCAAAGACATACACTTACACCAAGTGACAAAGACATACACTGACACCAAGTAACAAAGACATACACTTTCACCAAGCAACAAAGACATACACTGACACCAAGCCACACAGACACACACTTACACCAAGAATCACAGACATACACAGACATCAAGTAACAAAGATATACATTGATACCCAGTAACACAGACACACACTTACACCAAGTAACAAAGACATACACTGACACCAAATAACAAATACATACACTTACAGCAAGTAACACAGACATACACTGACACCAAGAAAGACAGACACACACTTACACCAAGTAACAAAGACAGACACTGATACTCAGTAACACAGACACACACTTACACCAAGTAACAAAGAACACACTAAAATCCAGTAACAAAGACATACACTGACACCCAGTAACACAGACACACACGGACACCAAGTAACAAAGACACACACTTACACCAAGCAACACAGACACACACTGACACCCAGTAACACAGACACACACTGACACCCAGTAAAAAAGACATACACTGACACCAAGTCACAAAGACATACACTGATGCCCAGTAAAAAGTCACACACTTACACTAAGTAACACAGACATACACAGACACCAAGTGACAAAGACAGACAATTACACCAAGTAACATAGATATACACTGATACCCAGTAACGCAGACACACACTTACACCCAGTAAAAAAGACATTCACTGACACCAAGTCACAAAGGCATACACTGATACCAAGTCACAAAGACATACACTGACACCCAGTAACAAAGACATGCACTGACACCCAGTAAGACAGACACACACGGACACCATGTAACAAAGACACACACTTACACCAAGTAACACAGACACACACTGACACCCAGTAACAAAGACATACACTAGCACCAAGGAAAACAGACATACACTGACACCAAGTAACAAAGACATACACTGATACACAGTAACACAGGCACACACTTACACCAAGTAACACAGACATACACTGACACCAAGTAACAAAGACATACACTGACACCAAGTAACAAAGACATACACTTACACCAAGTAACAAAGACACACACTTAGACCAAGTAACACAGACATACACTGACACCAATTAACAAAGACAGACAATTACACCAAGTAACAAAGACATACACTTACACCAAGTATTTTGACATACACTGACACCAAGTAACAAAGACATACACTGATACCCAGTAACACAGACACACACTTCCACCAAGTAACAAAGACATACACTGACACCAAGTCACAAATACACAAACTGACACCCAGTAACAAAGACATGCACTGACACCAAGTAACAAAGACATACACTGATACCCAGTAACGCAGACACACACTTACACCAAGTAAAAAGTTCACACACTGACACCAAGTCACAAAGACATACACTGACACCAAGTAACAAAGACAAACACAGACACCAAGTAACAAATACATACACTGACACCAAGTAACAAAGACATACACTTACACCAAGTAACAAAGACATACACTGACACCAAGTAACAAAGACTTACACTGATACCCATTAACACAGATACACACTTACACAAAGTACAATGACAGACACTGATACCCAGTAACACATACACACACTGACACCAAGTCACAAAGACATATACTGACACCAAGTAACAAAGGCATACAATTACACCAAGTAACAAGGACATGCACTGACACCAAGTAACAAAGACGTACACTTTCACCAAGTAACAAAGACATGCACTGACACCAAGTAACAAAGACATACACTGACACCAAGTAACAAATACATACACTGACACCAAGTAACAAAGACACACACGTACACGAAGTACACAGACATACACTGACACCAAGTAACAAAGACATACACTGATACCCAGTAACACAGACACACACTTACACCAAGTAACAAAGACAGACCCTGGTACCCAGTAACAAAGACATACACTGATACCCAGTAACACAGACACACACTAACTCCAAGTAACAAAGACAGACACTGATACCCAGTAACACAGACACACACTTACACCAAGTCACAAAGACATACACTGACACCCAGTAACAAAGACATACACTGACACACAGTAACAAAGACACACAATGACACCAGGTAACAAAGGCACACTCTGACACCAAGTAACAATGACATACACTGATACCCAGCAACACAGACACACACTTACACCAAGTAACAAAGACATACACTGACACCAAGTAGCAAAGACATACACTTACACCAAGTAACACAGACATACACTGACACCAAGTAACAAAGACATACACTGATACCCAGTAACAAAGACATACACTGACACCAAGTAACAAAGACATAGACTTACACCAAGTAACAAAGACATACACTGACACCAAGTAACAAAGACATCCACTTACACCAAGTAACACAGACATACACTGACACCAAGTAACAAAGACATACACTTACACCAAGTAACAAAGACACACACTGACACCAAGTAACAAAGACATACACATACACCATGTAACGAAGACATACACTGATACCCAGTAACACAGACACACACTTACACCAATTAACAAAGACATACACTGATACCCAGTAACACAGACACACACTTACACCAAGTAACACAGACATACACTGACACCAAGTAACAAAGACCTACACTGATACCCAGTAACACAGACACACCCTTACACCAAGTAACAAAGACAGACAATGACACCGAGTAACAAAGACATACACTGATACCAAGTAACACAGACACACACTTACACCAAGTAACAGAGACATACACTGACACCAAGTAACAAAGGCATACACTTACACCAAGTAACAAAGACATGCACTGACACCAAGTATCAAAGACGTACACTTACACCAAGTAACACAGACATACACTGATACCCAGTAACACAGACACACACTGATACCCAGGAACACAGACACACACTTACACCAAGTATCACAGACATACAAAGACACCAAGTCATAAATACATACACTGATTTTAAGTAACAAAGACACAAACTTAAACCAAGTAACACAGACACACACTGACACCAAGTATCAAAGACATACACTGACACCAAGTAACAAAGACATACACTTACACCAAGTAACAAAGACATACACTGATACCCAGTAACACAGACACACACTTACACCAAGTATCACAGACATATAAAGACACCAAGTAACAAAGACATACACTGATACCCAGTAACACAGACATACACTTACACCAAGTAACAAAGACATACACTGACACCAAGTAACAAAGACACACAACGACACCAGGTGACATAGACATACACTGACACCAAGTAACAAAGAGGTACACTTACACCAAGTAACAAAGACACACACTTACACCAAGTAACAAAGACATCCACTGACACCAAGTAACAAAGACATACACTTACACCAAGTAACACAGACATACACTGACACCAAGTAACAAATACATACACTGACACCAAGTAACAAAGGCACAAACTTACACCAAGTAACACAGACATACACTGACACCAAGTATCAAAGACATACACTGACACCAAGTAACAAAGACATACACTGATACCCAGTAACACAGACACACACTTACACCAAGTAACAAACACATACACTGACACCAAGTAACAAAGACATACACTGACACCAAGTAACAAAGACATACACTGATACCCAGTAACACAGACACACTAACACCAGTAACACAGACATACACTGACACCAAGTAACAAAGACATACACTGATACCCAGTAACACAGACACACTAACACCAAGTAACACAGACATACACTGACACCAAGTAACAAAGACATACACTGACACCCAGTAACAAAGACAAACACTGACACCAAGTAACAAAGAAACACACTGACACCAAGGAACAAAGACACACACTGACACCAAGTATACAAAGACATACACAGACACCAAGTGACAAAGACACACACTAACACGAAGTACACAGACATACACTGACACCAAGTAACAAAGACATACACTGATCCCCAGTAACACAGACACACACTTACACCAAGTAACAAAGACAGACCCTGGTACCCAGTAACAAAGACATACACTGATACCCAGTAACACAGACACACACTAACTCCAAGTAACAAAGACAGACACTGATACCCAGTAACACAGACACACACTTACACCAAGTCACAAAGACATACACTGACACCCAGTAACAAAGACATACACTGACACACAGTAACAAAGACACACAATGACACCAAGTAACAAAGGCACACTCTGACACCAAGTAACAATGACATACACTTATACCCAGCAACACAGACACACACTTACACCAAGTAACAAAGACATACACTGACACCAAGTAGCAAAGACATACACATACACCAAGTAACACAGACATACACTGACACCAAGTAACAAAGACATACACTTGCACCAAGTAACAAAGACATACACTGACACCAAGTAACAAAGACATAGACATACACCAAGTAACAAAGACATACACTGACACCAAGTAACAAAGACATACAATTACACCAAGTAACACAGACATACACTGACACCAAGTAACAAAGACATACACTTACACCAAGTAACAAAGACACACACTGACACCAAGTAACAAAGACATACACATACACCAAGTAACGAAGACATACACTGATACCCAGTAACACAGACACACACTTACACCAATTAACAAAGACATACACTGATACCCAGTAACACAGACACACACTTACACCAAGTAACACAGACATACACTGACCCCAAGTAACAAAGACCTACACTGATACCCAGTAACACAGACACACTAACACCAAGTAACACAGACATACACTGACACCAAGTAACAAAGACATACACTGACACCCAGTAACAAAGACAAACACTGACACCAAGTAACAAAGAAACACACTGACACCAAGGAACAAAGACACACACTGACACCAAGTATACAAAGACATACACAGACACCAAGTGACAAAGACACACACTAACACGAAGTACACAGACATACACTGACACCAAGTAACAAAGACATACAATGATCCCCAGTAACACAGACACACACTTACACCAAGTAACAAAGACAGACCCTGGTACCCAGTAACAAAGACATACACTGATACCCAGTAACACAGACACACACTAACTCCAAGTAACAAAGACAGACACTGATACCCAGTAACACAGACACACACTTACACCAAGTCACAAAGACATACACTGACACCCAGTAACAAAGACATACACTGACACACAGTAACAAAGACACACAATGACACCAAGTAACAAAGGCACACTCTGACACCAAGTAACAATGACATACACTTATACCCAGCAACACAGACACACACTTACACCAAGTAACAAAGACATACACTGACACCAAGTAGCAAAGACATACACTTACACCAAGTAACACAGACATACACTGACACCAAGTAACAAAGACATACACTTGCACCAAGTAACAAAGACATACACTGACACCAAGTAACAAAGACATAGACTTACACCAAGTAACAAAGACATACACTGACACCAAGTAACAAAGACATACAATTACACCAAGTAACACAGACATACACTGACACCAAGTAACAAAGACATACACTTACACCAAGTAACAAAGACACACACTGACACCAAGTAACAAAGACATACACATACACCAAGTAACGAAGACATACACTGATACCCAGTAACACAGACACACACTTACACCAATTAACAAAGACATACACTGATACCCAGTAACACAGACACACACTTACACCAAGTAACACAGACATACACTGACCCCAAGTAACAAAGACCTACACTGATACCCAGTAACACAGACACACCCTTACACCAAGTAACAAAGACAGACAATGACACCGAGTAACAAAGACATACACTGATACCAAGTAACACAGACACACACTGACACCAAGTAACAAAGGCGTACACTTACACCAAGTAACAAAGACATGCACTGACACCAAGTATCAAAGACATACACTTACACCAAGTAACACAGACATACACTGATACCCAGTAACACAGACACACACTTACACCAAGTATCACAGACATACAAAGACACCAAGTCATAAATACATACACTGATTTTAAGTAACAAAGACACAAACTTAAACCAAGTAACACAGACATACACTGACACCAAGTATCAAAGACATACACTGACACCAAGTAACAAAGACATACACTTACACCAAGTAACAAAGACATACACTGATACCCAGTAACACAGACACACACTTACACCAAGTATCACAGACATACAAAGACACCAAGTAACAAAGACATACACTGATACCCAGTAACACAGACATACACTTACACCAAGTAAAAAAGACATACACTGACACCAAGTAACAAAGACACACAACTGCACCAGGTGACACAGACATACACTGACACCAAGTAACAAAGACGTACACTTACACCAAGTAACAAAGACACAGACTTACACCAAGTAACAAAGACATCCACTGACACCAAGTAACAAAGACATACACTTACACCAAGTAACACAGACATACACTGACACCAAGTAACAAATACATACACTGACACCAAGTAACAAAGGCACAAACTTACACCAAGTAACACAGACATACACTGACACCAAGTATCAAAGACATACACTGACAACAAGTAACAAAGACATACACTGATACCCAGTAACACAGACATACACTTACACCAAGTAACAAACACATACACTGACACCAAGTAACAAAGACATACACATACACCAAGTAACGAAGACATACACTGATACCCAGTAACACAGACACACACTTACACCAATTAACAAAGAGATACACTGATACCCAGTAACACAGACACACACTTACACCAAGTAACACAGACATACACTGACCCCAAGTAACAAAGACCTACACTGATACCCAGTAACACAGACACACCCTTACACCAAGTAACAAAGACAGACAATGACACCGAGTAACAAAGACATACACTGATACCAAGTAACACAGACACACACTGACACCAAGTAACAAAGGCGTACACTTACACCAAGTAACAAAGACATGCACTGACACCAAGTATCAAAGACATACACTTACACCAAGTAACACAGACATACACTGATACCCAGTAACACAGACACACACTTACACCAAGTAACACAGACATACACTGACACCAAGTATCAAAGACATACACTGACACCAAGTAACAAAGACATACACTTACACCAAGTAACAAAGACATACACTGATACCCAGTAACACAGACACACACTTACACCAAGTATCACAGACATACAAAGACACCAAGTAACAAAGACATACACTGATACCCAGTAACACAGACATACACTTACACCAAGTAAAAAAGACATACACTGACACCAAGTAACAAAGACACACAACTGCACCAGGTGACACAGACATACACTGACACCAAGTAACAAAGACGTACACTTACACCAAGTAACAAAGACACAGACTTACACCAAGTAACAAAGACATCCACTGACACCAAGTAACAAAGACATACACTTACACCAAGTAACACAGACATACACTGACACCAAGTAACAAATACATACACTGACACCAAGTAACAAAGGCACAAACTTACACCAAGTAACACAGACATACACTGACACCAAGTATCAAAGACATACACTGACAACAAGTAACAAAGACATACACTGATACCCAGTAACACAGACATACACTTACACCAAGTAACAAACACATACACTGACACCAAGTAACAAAGACATACACATACACCAAGTAACGAAGACATACACTGATACCCAGTAACACAGACACACACTTACACCAATTAACAAAGACATACACTGATACCCAGTAACACAGACACACACTTACACCAAGTAACACAGACATACACTGACCCCAAGTAACAAAGACCTACACTGATACCCAGTAACACAGACACACCCTTACACCAAGTAACAAAGACAGACAATGACACCGAGTAACAAAGACATACACTGATACCAAGTAACACAGACACACACTGACACCAAGTAACAAAGGCGTACACTTACACCAAGTAACAAAGACATGCACTGACACCAAGTATCAAAGACATACACTTACACCAAGTAACACAGACATACACTGATACCCAGTAACACAGACACACACTTACACCAAGTATCACAGACATACAAAGACACCAAGTCATAAATACATACACTGATTTTAAGTAACAAAGACACAAACTTAAACCAAGTAACACAGACATACACTGACACCAAGTATCAAAGACATACACTGACACCAAGTAACAAAGACATACACTTACACCAAGTAACAAAGACATACACTGATACCCAGTAACACAGACACACACTTACACCAAGTATCACAGACATACAAAGACACCAAGTAACAAAGACATACACTGATACCCAGTAACACAGACATACACTTACACCAAGTAAAAAAGACATACACTGACACCAAGTAACAAAGACACACAACTGCACCAGGTGACACAGACATACACTGACACCAAGTAACAAAGACGTACACTTACACCAAGTAACAAAGACACACACTTACACCAAGTAACAAAGACATCCACTGACACCAAGTAACAAAGACATACACTTACACCAAGTAACACAGACATACACTGACACCAAGTAACAAATACATACACTGACACCAAGTAACAAAGGCACAAACTTACACCAAGTAACACAGACATACACTGACACCAAGTATCAAAGACATACACTGACAACAAGTAACAAAGACATACACTGATACCCAGTAACACAGACATACACTTACACAAAGTAACAAACACATACACTGACACCAAGTAACAAAGACATACACTGACACCAAGTAACAAAGACATACACTGATACCCAGTAACACAGACACACTAACACCAAGTAACACAGACATACACTGACACCAAGTAACAAAGACATACACTGACACCCAGTAACAAAGACAAACACTGACACAAAGTAACAAAGAAACACACTGACACCAAGTAACAAAGACACACACTGACACCAAGTATACAAAGACATACACAGACACCAAGTAACAAAGACATACACTGATACCCAGTAACACAGACACACACTTACACCCAGTAACAAAGACATACACTGATACCCAGCCACACAGACACACACTTACACCAAGTATCACAGACATACACAGACAACAAGTAACAAAGACATACACTGATACCCAGTAACACAGACACACACTTACAACATTTAACAAAGACATACACTGACACCAAGTAACAAAGACATACTTTTACACCAAGTAACACAGACATACACTGACACCAAGTAACAAAGACACACACTTACACGAAGTAACACAGAAATACAAAGGCACCAAGTAACAATAGCAGACACTGATACCCAGTAACACAGTCACACACTTACACCAAGTCACAAGGATATACACTGACACCCAGTAACAATGACATACACTGATACCCAGTAACACAGACACACACTTACACCAAGTAACAAAGACATAAACTGACACCAAGTAACAAAGACATTCACTGATACCCAGTAACACAGACACACACTTACACCAAGTAACAAATACATACACTGACACCAAGTAACAAAGGCACAAACTTACACCAAGTAACACAGACATACACTGACACCAAGTATCAAAGACATACACTGACAACAAGTAACAAAGACATACACTGATACCCAGTAACACAGACATACACTTACACCAAGTAACAAACACATACACTGACACCAAGTAACAAAGACATACACTGACACCAAGTAACAAAGACATACACTGATACCCAGTAACACAGACACACTAACACCAAGTAACACAGACATACACTGACACCAAGTAACAAAGACATACACTGACACCCAGTAACAAAGACAAACACTGACACAAAGTAACAAAGAAACACACTGACACCAAGTAACAAAGACACACACTGACACCAAGTATACAAAGACATACACAGACACCAAGTAACAAAGACATACACTGATACCCAGTAACACAGACACACACTTACACCCAGTAACAAAGACATACACTGATACCCAGCCACACAGACACACACTTACACCAAGTATCACAGACATACACAGACACCAAGTAACAAAGACATACACTGATACCCAGTAACACAGACACACACTTACAACATTTAACAAAGACATACACTGACACCAAGTAACAAAGACATACTTTTACACCAAGTAACACAGACATACACTGACACCAAGTAACAAAGACACACACTTACACGAAGTAACACAGAAATACAAAGGCACCAAGTAACAATAGCAGACACTGATACCCAGTAACACAGTCACACACTTACACCAAGTCACAAGGATATACACTGACACCCAGTAACAATGACATACACTGATACCCAGTAACACAGACACACACTTACACCAAGTAACAAAGACATAAACTGACACCAAGTAACAAAGACATTCACTGATACCCAGTAACACAGACACACACTTACACCAAGTAACAAAGACATACACTGACACCAAGTAACAAAGACATAAACTGACACCAAGTAACAAAGGCATGCACTGACACCCTGTAACAAAGACATACACTGACTCCCAGTAACAAAGACATACACTGATCCCCAGTAACACTGACACACACTTAAACCAAGTAACATAGTCATACACTGACACCAAGTAACAAAGACAAGACACACACTGACACCAAGTAAGAAAGACATACACTGACACCAAGTAACAAAGACATAAACTGACACCAAGTAACAAAGACATTCACTGATACCCAGTAACACAGACACACACTTACACCAAGTAACAAAGACATACACTGACACCAAGTAACAAAGACATACACTGACACCCAGTAACAAAGACACACACTTACACCAAGTAACAAAGACAGACCCTGGTACCCAGTAACAAAGACATACACTGATACCCAGTAACACAGACACACACTAACTCCAAGTAACAAAGACAGACACTGATACCCAGTAACACAGACACACACTTACACCAAGTCACAAAGACATACACTGACACCCAGTAACAAAGACATACACTGACACACAGTAACAAAGACACACAATGACACCAAGTAACCAAGGCACACTCTGACACCAAGTAACAATGACATACACTTATACCCAGCAACACAGACACACACTTACACCAAGTAACAAAGACATACACTGACACCAAGTAGCAAAGACATACACTTACACCAAGTAACACAGACATACACTGACACCAAGTAACAAAGACATACACTTGCACCAAGTAACAAAGACATACACTGACACCAAGTAACAAAGACATAGACTTACACCAAGTAACAAAGACATACACTGACACCAAGTAACAAAGACATACAATTACACCAAGTAACACAGACATACACTGACACCAAGTAACAAAGACATACACTTACACCAAGTAACAAAGACACACACTGACACCAAGTAACAAAGACATACACATACACCAAGTAACGAAGACATACACTGATACCCAGTAACACAGACACACACTTACACCAATTAACAAAGACATACACTGATACCCAGTAACACAGACACACACTTACACCAAGTAACACAGACATACACTGACCCCAAGTAACAAAGACCTACACTGATACCCAGTAACACAGACACACCCTTACACCAAGTAACAAAGACAGACAATGACACCGAGTAACAAAGACATACACTGATACCAAGTAACACAGACACACACTGACACCAAGTAACAAAGGCGTACACTTACACCAAGTAACAAAGACATGCACTGACACCAAGTATCAAAGACATACACTTACACCAAGTAACACAGACATACACTGATACCCAGTAACACAGACACACACTTACACCAAGTATCACAGACATACAAAGACACCAAGTCATAAATACATGCACTGATTTTAAGTAACAAAGACACAAACTTAAACCAAGTAACACAGACATACACTGACACCAAGTATCAAAGACATACACTGACACCAAGTAACAAAGACATACACTTACACCAAGTAACAAAGACATACACTGATACCCAGTAACACAGACACACACTTACACCAAGTATCACAGACATACAAAGACACCAAGTAACAAAGACATACACTGATACCCAGTAACACAGACATACACTTACACCAAGTAAAAAAGACATACACTGACACCAAGTAACAAAGACACACAACTGCACCAGGTGACACAGACATACACTGACACCAAGTAACAAAGACGTACACTTACACCAAGTAACAAAGACACACACTTACACCAAGTAACAAAGACATCCACTGACACCAAGTAACAAAGACATACACTTACACCAAGTAACACAGACATACACTGACACCAAGTAACAAATACATACACTGACACCAAGTAACAAAGGCACAAACTTACACCAAGTAACACAGACATACACTGACACCAAGTATCAAAGACATACACTGACAACAAGTAACAAAGACATACACTGATACCCAGTAACACAGACATACACTTACACCAAGTAACAAACACATACACTGACACCAAGTAACAAAGACATACACTGACACCAAGTAACAAAGACATACACTGATACCCAGTAACACAGACACACTAACACCAAGTAACACAGACATACACTGACACCAAGTAACAAAGACATACACTGACACCCAGTAACAAAGACAAACACTGACACAAAGTAACAAAGAAACACACTGACACCAAGTAACAAAGACACACACTGACACCAAGTATACAAAGACATACACAGACACCAAGTAACAAAGACATACACTGATACCCAGTAACACAGACACACACTTACACCCAGTAACAAAGACATACACTGATACCCAGCCACACAGACACACACTTACACCAAGTATCACAGACATACACAGACACCAAGTAACAAAGACATACACTGATACCCAGTAACACAGACACACACTTACAACATTTAACAAAGACATACACTGACACCAAGTAACAAAGACATACACTGACACCAAGTAACAAAGACATACTTTTACACCAAGTAACACAGACATACACTGACACCAAGTAACAAAGACACACACTTACACGAAGTAACACAGAAATACAAAGGCACCAAGTAACAATAGCAGACACTGATACCCAGTAACACAGTCACACACTTACACCAAGTCACAAGGATATACACTGACACCCAGTAACAATGACATACACTGATACCCAGTAACACAGACACACACTTACACCAAGTAACAAAGACATAAACTGACACAAAGTAACAAAGACATTCACTGATACCCAGTAACACAGACACACACTTACACCAAGTAACAAAGACATACACTGACACCAAGTAACAAAGACATACACTGACACCAAGTAACAAAGGCATGCACTGACACCCTGTAACAAAGACATACACTGACCCCCAGTAACAAAGACATACACTGATCACCAGTAACACTGACACACACTTAAACCAAGTAACAAAGTCATACACTGACACCAAGTAACAAAGACAAGACACACACTGACACCAAGTAAGAAAGACATACACTGACACCAAGTAACAAAGACATAAACTGACACCAAGTAACAAAGACATTCACTGATACCCAGTAACACAGACACACACTTACACCAAGTAACAAAGACATACACTGACACCAAGTAACAAAGACATACACTGACACCCAGTAACAAAGACATACACTGATCCCCAGTAACACAGACACACACTTAAACCAAGTAACACAGACACACACTTACACCAAGTAACAAAGACATACACTGATACCCAGTAACACAGACACACACTTACACCAAGTATCACAGACATGCAAAGACACCAAGTAACAAATACATACACTGACACCAAGTAACAAAGACTCAAACTTACACCAAGTAACAAAGACATACACTGACGCCAAGTATCAAAGACATACACTGACACCAAGTAACAAAGACATACACTGACACCAAGTAACAAAGACATACACTGATACCCAGTAAGACAGACACACTAACACCAAGTAACACAGACATACACTGACACCAAGTAACAAAGACATACACTGACACCCAGTAACAAAGACAAACACTGACACCAAGTAATAAAGAAACACACTGACACCAAGTAACAAAGACACACACTGACACCAAGTATACAAAGACATACACAGCCACCAAGTAACAAAGACATACACTGATACCCAGTAACACAGACACACACTTACACCCAGTAACAAAGACATACACTGATACCCAGCCACACAGACACACACTTACACCAAGTATCACAGACATACACAGACACCAAGTAACAAAGACATACACTGATACCCAGTAACACAGACACACACTTACAACATTTACAAAGACATACACTGACACCAAGTAACAAAGACATACACTGACACCAAGTAACAAAGACATACTTTTACACCAAGTAACACAGACATACACTGACACCAAGTAACAAAGACACACACTTTCACGAAGTAACACAGAAATACAAAGGCACCAAGTAACAATAGCAGACACTGATACCCAGTAACACAGTCACACACTTACACCAAGTCACAAGGATATACACTGACACCCAGTAACAATGACATACACTGATACCCAATAACACAGACACACACTTACACCAAGTAACAAAGACATAAACTGACACCAAGTAACAAAGACATTCACTGATACCCAGTAACACAGACACATACTTACACCAAGTAACAAAGACATACACTGACACCAAGTAACAAAGACATACAGTGACACCAAGTAACAAAGGCATGCACTGACACCCTGTAACAAAGACATACACTGACTCCCAGTAACAAAGACATACACTGACACCCAGTAACAAAAACATACACTGACACCCAGTAACAAAGACATACACTGATCCCCAGTAACACAGACACACACTTAAACCAAGTAACAAAGACATACACTGACACCAAGTAACAAAGACAAGACACACACTGACACCAAGTAAGAAAGACATACACTGACACCAAGTAACAAAGACATAAACTGACACCAAGTAACAAAGACATTCACTGATACCCAGTAACACAGACACACACTTACACCAAGTAACGATGACATACACTGACACCAAGTAACAAAGACATACACTGACACCCAGTAACAAAAACATACACTGACACCCAGTAACAAAGACATACACTGATCCCCAGTAACACAGACACACACTTAAACCAAGTAACAAAGACATACACTGACACCAAGTAACAAAGACAAGACACACACTGACACCAAGTAAGAAAGACATACCAGACACCAAGTAACGAAGACATACACTGATACCCAGTAACACAGACACACACTTACACCAAGTAACAAAGACATACACTGATACCCAGTAACACAGACACACACTTACACCAAGTATCACAGACATACAAAGACACCAAGTAACAAATACATACACTGACACCAAGTAACAAAGACTCAAACTTACACCAAGTAACAAAGACATACACTGACGACAAGTATCAAAGACATACACTGTCACCAAGTAACAAAGACATACACTTACACCAAGTAACAAAGACATACACTGATACCCAGTAACACAGACACACACTTACACCAAGTATCACAGACATACAAAGACACCAAGTAACAAAGACATACACTGATACCCAGTAACACAGACATACACTTACACCAAGTAACAAAGACATACATTGACACCAAGTAACAAAGACACACAATTACACCAGGTGACACAGACATACACTGACACCAAGTAACAAAGACGAACACTTACACCAAGTAACAAAGACACACACTTACACCAAGTAACAAAGACATCCACTGACACCAAGTAACAAAGACATACACTTACACCAAGTAACACAGACATACACTGACACCAAGTAACAAATACATACACTGACACCAAGTAACAAAGACACAAACTTACACCAAGTAACACAGACATACACTGACACCAAGTATCAAAGACATACACTGACACCAAGTAACAAAGACATACACTGATACCCAGTAACACAGACACACACTTACACTAAGTAACAAACACATACACTGACACCAAGTAACAAAGACATACACTGACACCAAGTAACAAAGACATACACTGATACCCAGTGACACAGACACACTAACACCAAGTAACACAGACATACACTGACACCAAGTAACAAAGACATACACTGACACCCAGTAACAAAGACAAACACTGACACCAAGTAACAAAGAAACACACTGACACCAAGTAACAAAGACACACACTGACACCAAGTATACAAAGACATACACAGACACCAAGTAACAAAGACATACACTGATACCCAGTAACACAGACACACACTTACACCCAGTAACAAAGACATACACTGATACCCAGCCACACAGACACACACTTACACCAAGTATCACAGACATACACAGACACCAAGTAACAAAGACATACACTGATACCCAGTAACACAGACACACACTTACAACATTTAACAAAGACATACACTAACACCAAGTAACAAAGACATACTTTTACACCAAGTAACACAGACATACACTGACACCAAGTAACAAAGACACACACTTACACGAAGTAACACAGAAATACAAAGGCACCAAGAAACAATAGTAGACACTGATACCCAGTAACACAGTCACACACTTACACCAAGTCACAAGGACATACACTGACACCCAGTAACAAAGACATACACTGACACCAATTAACAAAGACTTACACTGATACCCAGTTAAACAGACACACACTTACACCAAGTAACAAAGACATACACTGACACAAAGTAACAAAGACATACACTTACACCAAGTAAAAAGACATACAATGACACCAAGTAACAAAGACATACACTGATACCCGGTAACACAGACACACACTTACACCAAGTATCACAGACAAACACAGAGATCAACTAACAAAGTCATACACTGATACCCAGTAACACAGACAAACACTTACACCAAGTAACAAAGACATGCACCGACACCAAGTAACAAATACATACACTTACACCAAATAACACAGACATACACTGGCACCAAGTAACAAAGATATACACTTACACCAACTAACAAAGACACACACTTACACCAAGTTACACAGACATACACTGACACAAATTAACAAAGACATGCACTTACACCAAGTAAGAAAGACACACAATTACACCGAGTTACACAGAGATACACTGACACAATGTAACAAAGACATACACTTACACCAAGTAACAAAGACATACACTGATAACCAGTAACACAGACACACACTTACACCAAGTAACAAAGACAGACACTGATACCCAGTAACACAGACATACACTTACACCAAGTATCAAAGACATACACTGACACCAAGTAGCAAAGACATACACTTACAACAAGTAACAAAGACATACACTGACACCAAGTAACAAAGACATACACTTACACCAAGTAACAAAGACATACACTGACACCAAGTAACAAAGACATACACTTACACCAAGTAACACGGACCTACACTGACACCAAGTAACAAAGACATACACTTACACCAAGTAACAAAGACATACACTGACACCAAGTAACAAAGACAGACACTGATACCCAGTAACAAAGACATGCACTGACACCCAGTAACAAAGACACACACTGACATCAAGTAACATAGATATACTCTTACACCAAGTAACAAAGACATACACTTACAACAAATAAAAAAGACATACACTGACACCAAGTAACAGAGACATACACTGATACCCGGTAACAGACACACACTTACACCAAGTATCACAGACATACACAGAGACCAACTAACAAAGTTATACACTGATACCCAGTAACACAGACAAACACTTACACCAAGTAACAAAGACATACACCGACACCAAGTAACAAATACATACACTTACACCAAATAACACAGACATACACTGACACCAAGTAACAAAGATATACACTTACACCAACTAACAAAGACACACACTTACACCAAGTTACACAGACATACACTGACACCAAGTAACAAAGACATGCACTTACACGAAGTAAGAAAGACACACACTTACACCAAGTAACACAGACATACACTGACACCAAGTAACAAAGACAGACACTGATGCCCAGTAACAAAGACATGCACTGACACCCAGTAACAAAGACACTCACTGACACCAAGTAACAAAGATATACTCTTACACCAAGTAACAAAGACATACAATGACACCCAGTAACAAAGACATACACTGACACCAGTTAACAAAGACATACACTGATACCCAGTAAAACAGACACACACTTACACCAAGTAACAAAGACATACACTGACACAAAGTAACAAAGACATACACTTACACCAAGTAAAAAAGACATACACTGACACCAAGTAACAAAGACATACACTGATACCCGGTAACACAGACACACACTTACACCAAGTATCTCAGACATACACAGAGACCAACTAACAAAGACATACACTGATACCCAGTAACACAGACAAACACTTACACCAAGTAACAGAGACATACACCGACACCAAGTAACAAATACATACACTTACACCAAATAACACAGACATACACTGACACCAAGTAACAAAGATATACACTTACACCAACTAACAAAGACACACACTTACACCAAGTTACACAGACATACACTGACACCTATTAACAAAGACATGCACTTACACCAAGTAAGAAAGACACACACTTACACCAAGTTACACAGACATACACTGACACAATGTAACAAAGACATACACTTACAACAAGTAAAAAAGACATACACTGACACCAAGTAACAAAGACATACACTGATATCCAGTAACACAGACACAAGCTTACACCAATTAACAAAGACATACACTGATACCCAGTTACACAGACACACACAAACACCAAGTAACACAGACACACACTGACACCAAGTAACAAAGACATACACTGATACCCAGTAACACAGACACACACTTACACCAAGTAACAAAGACAAACACTGACACCAAGTAACAAAGACATACACTTACACCAAGTGAAAAAGACATACACTGACACCAAGTAACAAAGACATACACTGATACCCACTAACACAGACACACACTTACACCAAGTAACAAAGACAGACACTGATACCCAGTAACACAGACATACACTTACACCAAGTATCAAAGACATACACTGACACCAAGTATCAAAGACATACACTTACAACAAGTAACAAAGACATACACTGATACCCAGCAACACAGACACACTCTTACACCAAGTAACAAAGACAGACACTGATGCCCAGTAACAAAGACATGCACTGACACCCAGTAACAAAGACACTCACTGACACCAAGTAACAAAGATATACTCTTACACCAAGTAACAAAGACATACAATGACACCCAGTAACAAAGACATACACTGACACCAGTTAACAAAGACATACACTGATACCCAGTAAAACAGACACACACTTACACCAAGTAACAAAGACATACACTGACACAAAGTAACAAAGACATACACTTACACCAAGTAAAAAAGACATACACTGACACCAAGTAACAAAGACATACACTGATACCCGGTAACACAGACACACACTTACACCAAGTATCTCAGACATACACAGAGACCAACTAACAAAGACATACACTGATACCCAGTAACACAGACAAACACTTACACCAAGTAACAGAGACATACACCGACACCAAGTAACAAATACATACACTTACACCAAATAACACAGACATACACTGACACCAAGTAACAAAGATATACACTTACACCAACTAACAAAGACACACACTTACACCAAGTTACACAGACATACACTGACACCTATTAACAAAGACATGCACTTACACCAAGTAAGAAAGACACACACTTACACCAAGTTACACAGACATACACTGACACAATGTAACAAAGACATACACTTACAACAAGTAAAAAAGACATACACTGACACCAAGTAACAAAGACATACACTGATATCCAGTAACACAGACACAAGCTTACACCAATTAACAAAGACATACACTGATACCCAGTTACACAGACACACACAAACACCAAGTAACACAGACACACACTGACACCAAGTAACAAAGACATACACTGATACCCAGTAACACAGACACACACTTACACCAAGTAACAAAGACAAACACTGACACCAAGTAACAAAGACATACACTTACACCAAGTGAAAAAGACATACACTGACACCAAGTAACAAAGACATACACTGATACCCACTAACACAGACACACACTTACACCAAGTAACAAAGACAGACACTGATACGCAGTAACACAGACATACACTTACACCAAGTATCAAAGACATACACTGACACCAAGTATCAAAGACATACACTTACAACAAGTAACAAAGACATACACTGATACCCAGCAACACAGGCACACTCTTACACCAAGTAACAAAGACAGACACTGATGCCCAGTAACAAAGACATGCACTGACACCCAGTAACAAAGACACTCACTGACACCAAGTAACAAAGATATACTCTTACACCAAGTAACAAAGACATACAATGACACCCAGTAACAAAGACATACACTGACACCAGTTAACAAAGACATACACTGATACCCAGTAAAACAGACACACACTTACACCAAGTAACAAAGACATACACTGACACAAAGTAACAAAGACATACACTTACACCAAGTAAAAAAGACATACACTGACACCAAGTAACAAAGACATACACTGATACCCGGTAACACAGACACACACTTACACCAAGTATCTCAGACATACACAGAGACCAACTAACAAAGACATACACTGATACCCAGTAACGCAGACAAACACTTACACCAAGTAACAGAGACATACACCGACACCAAGTAACAAATACATACAGTTACACCAAATAACACAGACATACACTGACACCAAGTAACAAAGATATACACTTACACCAACTAACAAAGACACACACTTACACCAAGTTACACAGACATACACTGACACCTATTAACAAAGACATGCACTTACACCAAGTAAGAAAGACACACACTGACACCAAGTAACAAAGACATACACTGATATCCAGTAACACAGACACAAGCTTACACCAATTAACAAAGACATACACTGATACCCAGTTACACAGACACACACAAACACCAAGTAACACAGACACACACTGACACCAAGTAACAAAGACATACACTGATACCCAGTAACTCAGACACACACTTACACCAAGTAACAAAGACAAACACTGACACCAAGTAACAAAGACATACACTTACACCAAGTGAAAATGACATACACTGACACCAAGTAACAAAGACATACACTGATACCCACTAACACAGACACACACTTACACCAAGTAACAAAGACAGACACTGATACCCAGTAACACAGACATACACTTACACCAAGTATCAAAGACATAGACTGACACCAAGTAGCAAAGACATACACTTACAACAAGTAACAAAGACATACACTGACACCAAGTAACAAAGGCATACACTTACACCAAGTAACAAAGACATACACTGACACCAAGTAACAAAGACATACACTTACACCAAGTAACACAGACATACACTGACACCAAGTAACAAAGACATACACTTACACCAAGTAACAAAGACATAGACTGACACCAAGTAACAAAGACATACACTGATACCAAGTAACACAGACACACACTTACACCAAGTAACACAGACATACACTTACACCAAGGAACAAAGACATACACTGATACCCAGTAACACAGACACACCCTAACACCAAGTAACACAGACAGACACTGACACCAAGTATCAAAGACATACACTGATACCCAGTAACACAGACACACACTTACACCAAGTAACAGAGACATACACTGGCACCAAGTAACAAAGACATACACTGATACCCAGTTACACAGACACACACTTACACCAAGTAACAGAGACACACACAGACACCAAGTAACAAAGACATACACTGACACCAAGTAACAAAGGCATACACTTACACCAAGTAACAAAGACATACACTGACACCAAGTAACAAAGACATACACTTACACTACGTAACACAGACATACACTGACACCAAGTAACAAAGACATACACTTACACCAAGTAACAAAGACATAGACTGACACCAAGTAACAAAGACATACACTGATACCAAGTAACACAGACACACACTTACACCAAGTAACACAGACATACACTTACACCAAGTAACAAAGACATACACTGGTACCCAGTAACACAGACACACCCTAACACCAAGTAACACAGAAACACACTGACACCAAGTATCAAAGACATACACTGATACCCAGTAACACAGACACACACTTACACCAAGTAACAGAGACATACACTGGCACCAAGTAACAAAGACATACACTGATACCCAGTTACACAGACACACACTTACACCAAGTAACAGAGACACACACAGACACCAAGTAACAAAGACATACACTGATATCCAGTAACACAGACACACACTTACACCAAGTAAAAAAGACATACACTGACACCAAGTAACAAAGACATACACTGATACCCAGTAACACAGACATACACTTACACCAAGTATCAAAGACATACACTGACACCAAGTAGCAAAGACATACACTTACACCAAGTGACAAAGACATACACTGACACCAAGCCACACAGACACACACTTACACCAAGAATCACAGACATACACAGACACCAAGTAACAAAGATATACACTGATACCCAGTAACACAGACACACACTTACACCAAGTAACAAAGACATACACTGACACCAAGTAACAAAGACATACACTGACACCCAGTAACACAGACAAACACGGACACCATGTAACAAAGACACACACTTACACCAAGTAACACAGACACACACTGACACCCAGTAACAAAGACATACACTAGCACCAAGGAACACAGACATACACTGACACCAAGTAACAAAGACATACACTGATACACAGTAACACATCCACACACTTACACCAAGTAACACAGACATACACTGACACCAAGTAACAAAGACATACACTGACACCAAGTAACAAAGACATACATGTACACCAAGTAACAAAGACACACACTTAGACCAAGTAACACAGACATACACTGACACCAATTAACAAAGACAGACAATTACACCAAGTAACAAAGACATACACTTACACCAAGTATTTTGACATACACTGACACCAAGTAACAAAGACATACACTGATACCAAGTAACACAGACACACACTTCCACCAAGTAACAAAGACATACACTGACACCAAGTCACAAAGACATACACTGATACCCAGTAACACAGACATACACTTACACCAAGTAAGACAGACACACACTTACACCAAGTAACAAAGACAGACACTGATACTCAGTAACACAGACACACACTTGCACCAAGTAACAAAGAATACACTAAAACCCAGTAACAAAGACATACACTGACACCCAGTAACACAGACACACACGGCCACCAAGTAACAAAGACACACACTTACACCAAGTAACACAGACACACACTGACACCAAGTAACAAAGACATACACTTACACCAAGTACCACAGACATACACTGACACCAAGTAACAAAGACATACACTGATACACAGTAACACAGACACACAAGGACACCAAGTAACAAAGACACACACTTACACCAAGTAACACAGACACACACTGACACCCAGTAACACAGACAAACACACTGACACCAAGTAATAGAGACATACACTGACACCAAGTAACAAAGACATACACTGATACCCAGTAACACAGGCACACACTGGGGGTTGGGGGGGGGCACATTGGCGCAGTAGTTAGCACCGCAGCCTCACTGCTCCAGGGGCCCGGGTTCGATTCTGGGTACTGCCTGTGCGGAGTTTGCAAGTTCTCCTTGTGTCTGCGTGGGTTGCCTCCCGGTGCTCCGGTTTCCTCCCACATGCCAAAGACTTGCAGGTTGGTAGGTTAATTGGCCATCATAAATTGCCCCTAGTATAGGTAGGTGGTAGGGAAATATATAGGGATAGGTGGGGATGTGATAGGAATACGGGATTAGTGTAGGATTAGGATAAATGGGTTGTTGATGGTCGGCACAGACACGGTGGGCCAATGGGCCTGTTTCAGTGCTGTATCTCTAAACTAAAGTAAATACTGACACCTAGTGTCACAGACACACACTGACACCCATTATCAGAAACAAACACACCCTGACACCCAGTCACGCAGACACACACTGACACCCAGTAAGAAAGACATACACTGACACCAAGTAACAAAGACATACACTGACACCAAGTAACAAAGACAGACAATTACACCAAGTAACAAAGACATACGCTTACAACAAGTATTTTGACATACACTGACACCAAGTAACAAAGACATACACTGATACCCAGTAACGCAGACACACACTTACACCAAGTAAAAAGGTCATACACTGACACCAAGTCACAAAGACATACACTGACACCAAGTAACAAAGACAAACACAGACACCAAGTAACAAATACATACACTGACACCAAGTAACAAAGACATACACTTACACCAAGTAACAAAGACATACACTGACACCAAGTAACAAAGACATACACTGATACCCATTAACACAGATACACACTTACACAAAGTACAATGACAGACACTGATACCCAGTAACACAGACACACACTGACACCAAGTCACAAAGACATACACTGACACCAAGTAACAAAGGCATACACTTACACCAAGTAACAAGGACATGCACTGACACCAAGTAACAAAGACGTACACTTTCACCAAGTAACAAAGACATGCACTGACACCAAGTAACAAAGACATACACTGACACCAAGTAACAAATACATACACTGACACCAAGTAACAAAGACACACACTTACACGAAGTACACAGACATACACTGACACCAAGTAACAAAGACATACACTGATACCCAGAAACACAGACACACACTTACACCAAGTAACAAAGACAGACCCTGGTACCCAGTAACAAAGACATACACTGATACCCAGTAACACAGACACACACTAACTCCAAGTAACAAAGACAGACACTGATACCCAGTAACACAGACACACACTTACACCAAGTCACAAAGACATACACTGACACCCAGTAACAAAGACATACACTGATACCCAGTAACAAAGACACACAATGACACCAAGTAACAAAGGCACACTCTGACACCAAGTAACAATGACATACACTGATACCCAGCAACACAGACACACACTTACACCAAGTAACAAAGACATACACTGACACCAAGTAGCAAAGACATACACTTACACCAAGTAACACAGACATACACTGACACCAAGTAACAAAGACATACACTGATACCGAGTAACAAAGACATACACTGACACCAAGTAACAAAGACATAGACTTACACCAAGTAACAAAGACATACACTGACACCAAGTAACAAAGACATACACTGACACCAAGTAACAAAGACATCCACTGATACTCAGTAACACAGACACACACTTACACCAAGTAACAAACACATACACTGACACCAAGTAACAAAGACATACACTGACACCAAGTAACAAAGACATACACTGATACCCAGTAACACAGACATACACTTACACCAAGTAACAAAGACATACACTGATACCCAGTAACACAGACACACACTTACACCAAGTATCACAGACATACAAAGACACCAAGTCATAAATACATACACTGATTTTAAGTAACAAAGACACAAACTTAAACCAAGTAACACAGACACACACTGACACCAAGTATCAAAGACATACACTGACACCAAGTAACAAAGACATACACTTACACCAAGTAACAAAGACATACACTGATACCCAGTAACACAGACACACACTTACACCAAGTATCACAGACATACAAAGACACCAAGTAACAAAGACATACACTGATACCCAGTAACACAGACATACACTTACACCAAGTAACAAAGACATACACTGACACCAAGTAACAAAGACACACAACTACACCAGGTGACACAGACATACAATGACACCAAGTAACAAAGACGTACACTTACACCAAGTAACAAAGACACAAACTTACACCAAGTAACACAGACATACACTGACACCAAGTATCAAAGACATACACTGACACCAAGTAACAAAGACATCCACTGATACCCAGTAACACAGACACACACTTACACCAAGTAACAAACACATACACTGACACCAAGTAACAAAGACATACACTGACACCAAGTAACAAAGACATACACTGATACCCAGTAACACAGACACACTAACACCAAGTAACACAGACATACACTGTCACCAAGTAACAAAGACATACACTGACACCCAGTAACAAAGACAAACACTGACACCAAGTAACAAAGAAACACACTGACAACAAGTAACAAAGACACACACTGACACCAAGTATACAAAGACATACACAGACACCAAGTGACAAAGACACACACTTACACGAAGTACACAGACATACACTGACACCAAGTAACAAAGACATACACTGATCCCCAGTAACACAGACACACACTTACACCAAGTAACAAAGACAGACACTGGTACCCAGTAACAAAGACATACACTGATACCCAGTAACACAGACACACACTAACTCCAAGTAACAAAGACAGACACTGATACCCAGTAACACAGACACACACTTACACCAAGTCACAAAGACATACACTGACACCCAGTAACAAAGACATACACTGACACCCAGTAACAAAGACATACACTGACACACAGTAACAAAGACACACAATGACACCAAGTAACAAAGGCACACTCTGACACCAAGTAACAATGACATACACTGATACCCAACAACACAGACACACACTTACACCAAGTAACAAAGACATACACTGACACCAAGTAGCAAAGACATACACTTACACCAAGTAACACAGACATACACTGACACCAAGTAACAAAGACATACACTTGCACCAAGTAACAAAGACATACACTGACACCAAGTAAGAAAGACATAGACTTACACCAAGTAACAAAGACATACACTGACACCAAGTAACAAAGACATACACTTACACCAAGTAACACAGACATACACTGACACCAAGTAACAAAGATATACACTTACACCAAGTAACAAAGACACACACTGACACCAAGTAACAAAGACATACACATACACCAAGTAACGAAGACATACACTGATACCCAGTAACACAGACACACACTTACACCAATTAACAAAGACATACACTGATACCCAGTAACACAGACACACACTTACACCAAGTAACACAGACATACACTGACACCAAGTAACAAAGACCTACACTGATACCCAGTAACAAAGACACACCCTTACACAAGTAACAAAGACAGACAATGACACCGAGTAACAAAGACATACACTGATACCAAGTAACACAGACACACACTGACACCAAGCAACAAAGGCGTACACTTACACCAAGTAACAAAGACATGCACTGACACCAAGTATCAAAGACATACACTTACACCAAGTAACACAGACATACACTGATACCCAGTAACACAGAAACACACTTACACCAAGTATCACAGACATACAAAGACACCAAGTCATAAATACATACACTGATTTTAAGTAACAAAGACACAAACGTAAACCAAGTAACACAGACATACACTGACACCAAGTATCAAAGACATACACTTACACCAAGTAACAAAGACATACACTGATACCCAGTAACACAGACACACACTTACACCAAGTATCACAGACATACAACGACACCAAGTAACAAAGACATACACTGATACCCAGTAACACAGACATACACTTACATCAAGTAAAGAAGACATACACTGACACCAAGTAACAAAGACACACAACTACACCAGGTGACACAGACATACACTGACACCAAGTAACAAAGACGTACACTTACACCAAGTAACAAAGATACACACTTACACCAAGTAACAACGACATCCACTGACACCAAGTAATAAAGACATACACTTACACCAAGTAACACAGACATACACTGACACCAAGTAACAAATACATACACTGACACCAAGTAACAAAGGCACAAACTTACACCAAGTAACACAGACATACACTGACACCAAGAATCAAAGACATACACTGACAACAAGTAACAAAGACATACACTGATACCCAGTAACACAGACACACACTTACACCAAGTAACAAACACATACACTGACACCAAGTAACAAAGACATACACTGACACCAAGTAACAAAGACATACACTGATACCCAGTAACACAGACACACTAACACCAAGTAACACAGACATACACTGACACCAAGTAACAAAGACATACACTGACACCCAGTAACAAAGACAAACACTGACACCAAGTAACAAAGAAACACACTGACACCAAGTAACAAAGACACACACTGACACCAAGTATACAAAGACATACACAGACACCAAGTAACAAAGACATACACTGATACCCAGTAACACAGACACACACTTACACCCAGTAACAAAGACATACACTGATACCCAGCCACACAGACACACACTTACACCAAGTATCACAGACATACACAGACACCAAGTAACAAAGACATACACTGACACCAAGTAACAAAGACATACTTTTACACCAAGTAACACAGACAAACACTGACACCAAGTAACAAAGACACACACTTACACGAAGTAACACAGAAATACAAAGGCACCAAGTAACAATAGCAGACACTGATACCCAGTAACACAATCACACACTTACACCAAGTCACAAGGATATACACTGACACCCAGTAACAATGACATACACTGATACCCAGTAACACAGACACACACTTACACCAAGTAACAAAGACATAAACTGACAGCAAGTAACAAAGACATTCACTGATACCCAGTAACACAGACACACACTTACACCAAGTAACAAAGACATACACTGACACCAAGTAACAAAGACATACACTGAAACCAAGTAACAAAGGCATGCACTGACACCCTGTAACAAAGACATACACTGACTCCCAGTAACAAAGACATACACTGATCCCCAGTAACACAGACACATACTTAAACCAAGTAACAAAGACATACACTGACACCAAGTAACAAAGACAAGACACACACTGACACCAAGTAAGAAAGACATACACTGACACCAAGTAACAAAGACATAAACCGACACCAAGTAACAAAGACATTCACTGATACCCAGTAACACAGACACACACTTACACCAAGTAACAAAGACATACACTGACAGCAAGTAACAAAGACATACACTGACACCCAGTAACAAAGACATACACTGATCCCCAGTAACACAGACAGACACTTAAACCAAGTAACACAGACACACACTTACACCAAGTAATAAAGACTTACACTGATACCCAGTAACACAGACACACATTTACACCAAGTATCACAGACATACAAAGACACCAAGTAACAAATACATACACTGACACCAAGTAACAAAGACTCAAACTTACACCAAGTAACAAAGACATACACTGATACCAAGTATCAAAGACAAACACTGACACCAAGTAACAAAGACATACACTGACACCAAGTAACAAAGACATACACTGATACCCAGTAAGACAGACACACTAACACCAAGTAACACAGACATACACTGACACCAAGTAACAAAGACATACACTGACACCCAGTAACAAAGACAAGCACTGACACCAAGTAACAAAGAAACACACTGACTCCAAGTAACAAAGACACACACTGACACCAAGTATACAAAGACATACACAGCCACCAAGTAACAAAGACATACACTGATACCCAGTAACACAGACACACACCTACACCCAGTAACAAAGACATACACTGATACCTAGCCACACAGACACACACTTACACCAAGTATCACAGACATACACAGACACCAAGTAACAAAGACATACACTGATACCCAGTAACACAGACACACACTTACAACATTTAACAAAGACATACACTGACACCAAGTAACAAAGACATACACTGACACCAAGTAACAAAGACATACTTTTACACCAAGTAACACAGACATACACTGACACCAAGTAACAAAGACACACACTTTCACGAAGTAACACAGAAATACAAAGGCACCAAGTAACAATAGCAGACACTGATACCCAGTAACACAGTCACACACTTACACCAAGTCACAAGGATATACACTGACACCCAGTAACAATGACATACACTGATACCCAATAACACAGACACACACTTACACCAAGTAACAAAGACATAAACTGACACCAAGTAACAAAGACATTCACTGATACCCAGTAACACAGACACATACTTACACCAAGTAACAAAGACATACACTGACACCAAGTAACAAAGACATACAGTGACACCAAGTAACAAAGGCATGCACTGACACCCTGTAACAAAGACATACACTGACTCCCAGTAACAAAGACATACACTGACACCCAGTAACAAAGACATACACTGATCCCCAGTAACACAGACACACACTTAAACCAAGTAACAAAGACATACACTGACACCAAGTAACAAAGACAAGACACACACTGACACCAAGTAAGAAAGACATACCAGACACCAAGTAACGAAGACATACACTGATACCCAGTAACACAGACACACACTTACACCAAGTAACAAAGACATACACTGATACCCAGTAACACAGACACACACTTACACCAAGTCACAAGGACATACACAGACACCCAGTAACAAAGACATACACTGACACCAATTAACAAAGACTTACACTGATACCCAGTTAAACAGACACACACTTACACCAAGTAACAAAGACATACACTGACACAAAGTAACAAAGACATACACTTACAACAAGTAAAAAGACATACAAAGACACCAAGTAACAAAGACATACACTGATACCCGGTAACACAGACACACACTTACACCAAGTATCACAGACAAACACAGAGATCAACTAACAAAGTCATACACTGATACCCAGTAACACAGACAAACACTTACACCAAGTAACAAAGACATGCACCGACACCAAGTAACAAATACATACACTTACACCAAATAACACAGACATACTCTGACACCAAGTAACAAAGATATACACTTACACCAACTAACAAAGACACACACTTACACCAAGTTACACAGACATACACTGACACAAATTAACAAAGACATGCACTTACACCAAGTAATAAAGACACACACTTACACCGAGTTACACAGAGATACACTGACACAATGTAACAAAGACATACACTTACACCAAGTAACAAAGACATACACTGATAACCAGTAACACAGACACACACTTACACCAAGTAACAAAGACAGACACTGATACCCAGTAACACAGACATACACTTACACCAAGTATCAAAGACATACACTGACAGCAAGTAGCAAAGACATACACTTACAACAAGTAACAAAGACATACACTGACACCAAGTGACAAAGACATACACTTACACCAAGTAACAAAGACACACACTGACACCAAGTAACAAAGACATACACTTACACCAAGTAACACAGACCTACACTGACACCAAGTAACAAAGACATACACTTACACCAAGTAACAAAGACATACACTGACACCAAGTAACAAAGACAGACACTGATACCCAGTAACAAAGACATGCACTGACACCCAGTAACAAAGACACACACTGACATCAAGTAACAAAGATATACTCTTACACCAAGTAACAAAGACATACACTTACACCAAGTAAAAAAGACATACACTGACACCAAGTAACAGAGACATACACTGATACCCGGTAACACAGACACACACTTACACCAAGTATCACAGACATACACAGAGACCAACTAACAAAGACATACACTGATACCCAGTAACACAGACAAACACTTACACCAAGTAACAAAGACATACACCGACACCAAGTAACAAATACATACACTTACACCAAATAACACAGACATACACTGACACCAAGTAACAAAGATATACACTTACACCAACTAACAAAGACACACACTTACATCAAGTTACACAGACATGCACTGACACCAAGTAACAAAGACATGCACTTACACCAAGTAAGAGAGACACACACTTACACCAAGTAACACAGACATACACTGACACCAAGTAACAAAGACATACACTGATACCCAGCAACACAGACACACTCTTACACCAAGTAACAAAGACAGACACTGATGCCCAGTAACAAAGACATGCACTGACACCCACTAACAAAGACACTCACTGACACCAAGTAACAAAGATATACTCTTACACCAAGTAACAAAGACATACAATGACACCCAGTAACAAAGACATACACTGACACCAGTTAACAAAGACATACACTGATACCCAGTAAAACAGACACACACTTACACCAAGTAACAAAGACATACACTGACACAAAGTAACAAAGACATACACTTACACCAAGTAAAAAAGACATACACTGACAACAAGTAACAAAGACATACACTGATACCCGGTAACACAGACACACACTTACACCAAGTATCACAGACATACACAGAGACCAACTAACAAAGACATACACTGATACCCAGTAACACAGACAAACACTTACACCAAGTAACAGAGACATACACCGACACCAAGTAACAAATACATACACTTACACCAAATAACACAGACATACACTGACACCAAGTAACAAAGATATACACTTACACCAACTAACAAAGACACACACTTACACCAAGTTACACAGACATACACTGACACCTATTAACAAAGACATGCACTTACACCAAGTAAGAAAGACACACACTTACACCAAGTTACACAGACATACACTGACACAATGTAACAAAGACATTCACTTACAACAAGTAAAAAAGACATACACTGACACCAAGTAACAAAGACATACACTGATATCCAGTAACACAGACACACACTTACACCAATTAACAAAGACATACACTGATACCCAGTTACACAGACACACACATACAACAAGTAACACAGACACACACTGACACCAAGTAACAAAGACATACACTGATACCCAGTAACACAGACACACACTTACACCAAGTAACAAAGACAAACACTGACACCAAGTAACAAAGACATACACTTACACCAAGTGAAAAAGACATACACTGACACCAAGTAACAAAGACATACACTGATACCCACTAACACAGACACACACTTACACCAAGTAACAAAGACAGACACTGATACCCAGTAACACAGACATACACTTACACCAAGTATCAAAGACATACACTGACACCAAGTAGCAAAGACATACACTTACAACAAGTAACAAAGACATACACTGACACCAAGTAAAAAAGGCATACACTTACACCAAGTAACAAAGACATACACTGACACCAAGTAACAAAGACATACACTTACACCAAGTAACACAGACATACACTGACACCAAGTAACAAAGACATACACTTACACCAAGTAACAAAGACATCGACTGACACCAAGTAACAAAGACATACACTGATACCAAGTAACACAGACACACACTTACACCACGTAACACAGACATACACTTACACCAAGTAACAAAGACATACACTGATACCCAGTAACACAGACACACCCTAACACCAAGTAACACAGACAGACAATGACACCAAGTATCAAAGACATACACTGATACCCAGTAACACAGACACACACTTACACCAAGTAACAGAGACATACACTGGCACCAAGTAACAAAGACATACACTGATACCCAGTTACACAGACACACACTTACACCAAGTAACAGAGACACACACAGACACCAAGTAACAAAGACATACACTGATACCCAGTAACACAGACACACACTTACACCAAGTAAAAAAGACATACACTGACACCAAGTAACAAAGACATACACTGATACCCAGTAACACAGACATACACTTACACCAAGTATCAAAGACATACACTGACACCAAGTAGCAAAGACATACACTTACACCAAGTGACAAAGACATACACTGACACCAAGTAACAAAGACATACACTTTCACCAAGCAACAAAGACATACACTGACACCAAGCCACACAGACACACACTTACACCAAGAATCACAGACATACACAGACACCAAGTAACAAAGATATCCACTGATACCCAGTAACACAGACACACACTTACACCAAGTAACAAAGACATACACTGACACCAAGTAACAAAGACATACACTTACAGCAAGTAACACAGACATACACTGACACCCAGTAACAAAGACATGCACTGACACCCAGTAACACAGACACACACGGACACCATGTAACAAAGACACACACTTACACCAAGTAACACGGACACACACTGACATCCAGTAACAAATACATACACTAGCACCAAGGAACACAGACATACACTGACACCAAGTAACAAAGACATACACTGATACACAGTAACACAGGCACACACTTACACCAAGTAACACAGACATACACTGACACCAAGTAACAAAGACATACACTGACACCAAGTAACAAAGACATACACTTACACCAAGTAACAAAGACACACACTTAGACCAAGTAACACAGACATACACTGACACCAATTAACAAAGACAGACAATTACACCAAGTAACAAAGACATACACTTACACCAAGTATTTTGACATACACTGACACCAAGTAACAAAGACATACACTGATACCCAGTAACACAGACACACACTTCCACCAAGTAACAAAGACATACACTGACACCAAGTCACAAAGACACAAACTGACACCCAGTAACAAAGACATACACTGACACCAAGTCACAAAGACATACACTGATACCCAGTAACACAGACATACACTTACACCAAGTAAGACAGACACACACTTACACCAAGTAACAAAGACAGACACTGATACTCAGTAACACAGACACACACTTGCACCAAGTAACAAAGAATACACTAAAACCCAGTAACAAAGACATACACTGACACCCAGTAACGCAGACACACACGGCCACCAAGTAACAAAGACACACACTTACACCAAGTAACACAGACACACACTGACACCAAGTAACAAAGACATACACTTACACCAAGTACCACAGACATACACTGACACCAAGTAACAAAGACATACACTGATACACAGTTACACAGACACACAAGGACACCAAGTAACAAAGACACACACTTACACCAAGTAACACAGACACACACTGACACCCAGTAACACAGACAAACACACTGACACCAAGTAATAGAGACATACACTGACACCAAGTAACAAAGACAGACACTGATACCCAGTAACACAGGCACACACTGGGGGTTGCGGGGGGGGGGCACATTGGCGCAGTAGTTAGCACCGCAGCCTCACTGCTCCAGGGGCCCGGGTTCGATTCTGGGTACTGCCTGTGCGGAGTTTGCAAGTTCTCCTTGTGTCTGCGTGGGTTGCCTCCCGGTGCTCCGGTTTCCTCCCACATGCCAAAGACTTGCAGGTTGGTAGGTTAATTGGCCATCATAAATTGCCCCTAGTATAGGTAGGTGGTAGGGAAATATATAGGGATAGGTGGGGATGTGATAGGAATACGGGATTAGTGTAGGATTAGGATAAATGGGTTGTTGATGGTCGGCACAGACACGGTGGGCCAATGGGCCTGTTTCAGTGCTGTATCTCTAAACTAAAGTAAATACTGACACCTAGTGTCACAGACACACACTGACACCCATTATCAGAAACAAACACACACTGACACCCAGTCACGCAGACACACACTGACACCCAGTAAGAAAGACATACACTGACACCAAGTAACAAAGACATACACTGATACCCAGTAACGCAGACACACACTTACACCAAGTAAAAAGGTCATACACTGACACCAAGACACAAAGACATACACTGACACCAAGTAACAAAGACAAACACAGACACCAAGTAACAAATACATACACTGACACCAAGTAACAAAGACATACACTTACACCAAGTAACAAAGACATACACTGACACCAAGTAACAAAGACATACACTGATACCCAGTAACACAGATACACACTTACACAAAGTACAATGACAGACACTGATACCCAGTAACACAGACACACACTTAGACCAAGTCACAAAGACATACACTAACACCAAGTAACAAAGGCATACACTTACACCAAGTAACAAGGACATGCACTGACACCAAGTAACAAAGACGTACACTTTCACCAAGTAACAAAGACATGCACTGACACCAAGTAACAAAGACATACACTGACACCAAGTAACAAATACATACACTGACACCAAGTAACAAAGACACACACTTACACGAAGTACACAGACACACACTTACACCAAGTAACAAAGACAGACCCTGGTACCCAGTAACAAAGACATACCCTGATACCCAGTAACACAGACACACACTAACTCCAAGTAACAAAGACAGACACTGATACCCAGTAACACAGACACACACTTACACCAAGTCACAAAGACATACACTAACACCCAGTAACAAAGACATGCACTGACACCCAGTAACAAAGACATACACTGACACACAGTAACAAAGACACACAATGACACCAAGTAACAAAGGCACACTCTGACACCAAGTAACAATGACATACACTGATACCCAGCAACACAGACACACACTTACACCAAGTAACAAAGACATACACTGACACCAAGTAGCAAAGACATACACTTACACCAAGTAACACAGACATACACTGACACCAAGTAACAAAGACATACACTTGCACCAAGTAACAAAGACATACACTGACACCAAGTAACAAAGACATAGACTTACACCAAGTAACAAAGACATACACTGACACCAAGTAACAAAGACATACACTTACACCAAGTAACAAAGACGCACACTGACACCAAGTAACAAAGACATACACATACACCAAGTAACGAAGACATACACTGATACCCAGTAACACAGACACACACTTACACCTATTAACAAAGACATACACTGATACCCAGTAACACAGACACACACTTACACCAAGTAACACAGACATACACTGACACCAAGTAACAAACATCTACACTGATACCCAGTAACACAGACAAACCCTTACACCAAGTAACAAAGACAGACAATGACACCGAGTAACAAAGACATACACTGATACCAAGTAACACAGACACACACTTACACCAAGTAACAGAGACATACACTGACACCAAGTAACAAAGGCGTACACTTACACCAAGTAACAAAGACATGCACTGACACCAAGTATCAAAGACATACACTTACACCAAGTAACACAGACATACACTGATACCCAGTAACACAGACACACACTTACACCAAGTATCACAGACATACAAAGACACCAAGTCAGAAATACATACACTGATTTTAAGTAACAAAGACACAAACTTAAACCAAGTAACACAGACATACACTGACACCAAGTATCAAAGACATACACTGACACCAAGTAACAAAGACATACACTTACACCAAGTAACAAAGACATACACTGATACCCAGTAACACAGACACACACTTACACCAAGTATCACAGACATACAAAGACACCAAGTAACTAAGACATACACTGATACCCAGTAACACAGACATACACTTACACCAAGTAACAAAGACATACACTGACACCAAGTAACAAAGACACACAACTACACCAGGTGACACAGACATACACTGACACCAAGTAACAAAGACATACACTTACACCAAGTAACAAAGACACACACTTACACCAAGTAACAAAGACATCCACTGACACCAAGTAACAAAGACATACACTTACACCAAGTAACACAGACATACACTGACACCAAGTAACAAATACATACACTGACACCAAGTAACAAAGGCACAAACTTACACCAAGTAACACAGACATACACTGACACCAAGTATCAAAGACATACACTGACACCAAGTAACAAAGACATACACTGATACCCAGTAACACAGACACACACTTACACCAAGTAACAAACAAATACACTGACACCAAGTAACAAAGACATACACTGACACCAAGTAACAAAGACATACACTGATACCCAGTAACACAGACACACTAACACCAAGTAACACAGACATACACTGACACCAAGTAACAATGACATGCACTGACACCCAGTAACAAAGACAAACACTGACACCAAGTAACAAAGAAACACACTGACACCAAGTAACAAAGACACACACTGACACCAAGTATACAAAGACATACACAGACACCAAGTAACAAAGACATACACTGAGACCCAGTAACACAGACACACACTTACACCCAGTAACAAAGACATACACTGATACCCAGCCACACAGACACACACTTACACCAAATATCACAGACATACACAGACACCAAGTAACAAAGACGTACACTGATACCCAGTAACACAGACACACACTTACAACATTTAACAAAGACATACACTGACACCAAGTAACAAAGACATACACTGACACCAAGTAACAAAGACATACTTTTACACCAAGTAACACAGACATACACTGACACCAAGTAACAAAGACACACACTTACACGAAGTAACACAGAAATACAAAGGCACCAAGTAACAATAGCAGACACTGATACCCAGTAACACAGTCACACACTTACACCAAGTCACAAGGACATACACTGACACCCAGTAACAATGACATACACTGATACCCAGTAACACAGACACACACTTACACCAAGTCACAAAGACATAAACTGACACCAAGTAACAAAGACATTCACTGATACCCAGTAACACAGACACACACTTACACCAAGTAACAAAGACATACACTGACACCAAGTAACAAAGACATACACTGACACCAAGTAACAAAGGCATGCACTGACACCCTGTAACAAAGACATACACTGACTCCCAGTAACACAGCCATACACTGACACCAAGTAACAAAGACATACACTGACACACAGTAACAAAAAATACACTGACACCCAGTAACAAAGACATACACTGATCCCCAGTAACACAGACACACACTTAAACCAAGTAACAAAGACATACACTGACACCAAGTAACAAAGACAAGACACACACTGACACCAAATAAGAAATACATACGCAGACACCAAGTAACAAAGACATACACTGATACCCAGTAACACAGCCACACACTTACACCAAGCAACAAAGACAAACACTGATACCCAGTAACACAGACACACACTTACACCAAGTATCACAGACATTCAAAGACACCATGTAACAAATACATACACTGACACCAAGTAACAAAGACTCAAACTTACACCGAGTAACAAAGACATACACTGACGCCAAGTATCAAGAACATACACTGACACCAAGTAACAAAGACATACACTTACACCAAGTAACAAAGACATACACTGATACCCAGTAACACAGACACACACTTACACCAAGTATCACAGACATAAAAAGACACCAAGTAACAAAGACATACACTGATACCCAGTAACACAGACATACACTTACACCAAGTAACAAAGACATACATTGACACCAAGTAACAAAGACACACAATTACACCAGGTGACAAAGACATACACTGACACCAAGTAACAAAGACGTACACTTACACCAAGTAACAAAGACACACACTTACACCAAGTAACAAAGACATCCACTGACACCAATTAACAAAGACATATACTTACACCAAGTAACACAGACATACACTGACACCAAGTAACAAATACATACACTGACACCAAGTAACAAAGACACAAACTTACACCAAGTAACACAGACATAAACTGACAGCAAGTATCAAAGACATACACTGACACCAAGTAACAAAGACATACACTGATACCCAGTAACACAGACACACACTTACACCAAGTAACAAACACATACACTGACACCAAGTAACAAAGACATACACTGACACCAAGTAACAAAGTCATACACTGATACCCAGTAACACAGACACACTAACACCAAGTAACACAGACATACACTGACACCAAGTAACAAAGACATACACTGACACCCAGTAACAAAGACAAACATTGACACCAAGTAACAAAGAAACACACTGACACCAAGTAACAAAGACACACACTGACACCAAGTATACAAAGACATACACAGACACCAAGTAACAAAGACATACACTGATACCCAGTAACACAGACACACACTTACACCCAGTAACAAAGACATACACTGATACCCAGCCACACAGACACACACTTACACCAAGTATCACAGACATACACAGACACCAAGTAACAAAGACATACACTGATACCCAGTAACACAGACACACACTTACAACATTTAACAAAGACATACACTGACACCAAGTAACAAAGACATACTTTTACACCAAGTAACACAGACATACACTGACACCAAGTAACAAAGCCACACACTTACACGAAGTAACACAGAAATACAAAGGCACCAAGTAACAATAGTAGACACTGATACCCAGTAACACAGTCACACACTTACACCAAGTCACAAGGACATACACTGACACCCAGTAACAATGACATACACTGATACCCAGTAACACAGACACACACTTACACCAAGTAACAAAGACATAAACTGACACCAAGTAACAAAGATATTCACTGATACCCAGTAACACAGACACACACTTACACCAAGTAACAAAGACATACACTGACACCAAGTAACAAAGACATACACTGACACCAAGTAACAAAGGCATGCACTGACACCCTGTAACAAAGACATACACTGACTCCCAGTAACACAGCCATACACTGACACCAAGTAACAAAGACATACACTGACACCCAGTAACAAAGACACACACTTACACGAAGTAACACAGAAATACAAAGGCACCAAGTAACAATAGCAGACACTGATACCCAGTAACACAGTCACACACTTACACCAAGTCACAAGGACATACACTGACACCCAGTAACAATGACATACACTGATACCCAGTAACACAGACACACACTTACACCAAGTCACAAAGACATAAACTGACACCAAGTAACAAAGACATTCACTGATACCCAGTAACACAGACACACACTTACACCAAGTAACAAAGACATACACTGACACCAAGTAACAAAGGCATGCACTGACACCCTGTAACAAAGACATACACTGACACCAAGTAACAAAGACATACACTGACACACAGTAACAAAAACATACACTGACACCCAGTAACAAAGACATACACTGATCCCCAGTAACACAGACACACACTTAAACCAAGTAACAAAGACATACACTGACACCAAGTAACAAAGACAAGACACACACTGACACCAAGTAAGAAATACATACGCAGACACCAAGTAACAAAGACATACACTGATACCCAGTAACACAGCCACACACTTACACCAAGTAACAAAGACATACACTGATACCCAGTAACACAGACACACACTTACACCAAGTATCACAGACATTCAAAGACACCATGTAACAAATACATACACTGACACCAAGTAACAAAGACTCAAACTTACACCGAGTAACAAAGACATACACTGACGCCAAGTATCAAGAACATACACTGACACCAAGTAACAAAGACATACACTTACACCAAGTAACAAAGACATACAGTGATACCCAGTAACACAGACACACACTTACACCAAGTATCACAGACATAAAAAGACACCAAGTAACAAAGACATACACTGATACCCAGTAACACAGACATACACTTACACCAAGTAACAAAGACATACATTGACACCAAGTAACAAAGACACACAATTACACCAGGTGACAAAGACATACACTGACACCAAGTAACAAAGACGTACACTTACACCAAGTAACAAAGACACACACTTACACCAAGTAACAAAGACATCCACTGACACCAATTAACAAAGACATATACTTACACCAAGTAACACAGACATACACTGACACCAAGTAACAAATACATACACTGACACCAAGTAACAAAGACACAAACTTACACCAAGTAACACAGACATAAACTGACAGCAAGTATCAAAGACATACACTGACACCAAGTAACAAAGACATACACTGATACCCAGTAACACAGACACACACTTACACCAAGTAACAAACACATACACTGACACCAAGTAACAAAGACATACACTGACACCAAGTAACAAAGTCATACACTGATACCCAGTAACACAGACACACTAACACCAAGTAACACAGACATACACTGACACCAAGTAACAAAGACATACACTGACACCCAGTAACAAAGACAAACACTGACACCAAGTAACAAAGAAACACACTGACACCAAGTAACAAAGACACACACTGACACCAAGTATACAAAGACATACACAGACACCAAGTAACAAAGACATACACTGATATCCAGTAACACAGACACACACTTACACCCAGTAACAAAGACATACACTGATACCCAGCCACACAGACACACACTTACACCAAGTATCACAGACATACACAGACACCAAGTAACAAAGACATACACTGATACCCAGTAACACAGACACACACTTACAACATTTAACAAAGACATACACTGACACCAAGTAACAAAGACATACTTTTACACCAAGTAACACAGACAGACACTGACACCAAGTAACAAAGACACACACTTACACGAAGTAACACAGAAATACAAAGGCACCAAGTAACAATAGTAGACACTGATACCCAGTAACACAGACACACACTTACACCAAGTAACAAAGACATAAACTGACACCAAGTAACAAAGATATTCACTGATACCCAGTAACACAGACACACACTTACACCAAGTAACAAAGACATACACTGACACCAAGTAACAAAGACATACACTGACACCAAGTAACAAAGGCATGCACTGACACCCTGTAACAAAGACATACACTGACTCCCAGTAACACAGCCATACACTGACACCAAGTAACAAAGACATACACTGACACCCAGTAACAAAAACATACACTGACACCCAGTAACAAAGACATACACTGAACCCCAGTAACACAGACACACACTTAAACCAAGTAACAAAGACATACACTGACACCAAGTAACAAAGACAAGACACACACTGACACCAAGTAAGAAAGACATACACTGACACCAAGTAACAAAGACATACACTGACACCAAGTAACAAAGACATACATTTACACCAAGTAACACAGACTTACACTGACACCAAGTAACAAAGACACACACTTACACCAAGTAACACAGACATACACAGGCACCAAGTAACAAAGACATACACTGATACCCAGTAACACAGACACACACTTACACAAAGTAACAATGACAGACACTGATACCCAGTAACACAGACACACTCTTACACCAAGTCACAAGGACATACACTGACACCCAGTAACAAAGACATACACTGACACCAAGTGACACAGACATACACTGACACCAAGTAGCAAAGACATACACTTACACCAAATAACAAAGACACACACTTACACCAAGTAACAAAGACATACACTGACACCACGTAACAAAGACTTACACTTACACCAAGTAACACAGACATACACTGACACCAAGTAACAAATACATACACTGACACCAAGTAACAAAGACACAAACTTACACCAAGTAACACAGACATACACTGACACCAAGTATCAGAGACATACACTGACACCAAGTAACAAAGACATACACTTACACCAAGAAACAAAGACATACACTGATACCCAGTAACACAGATACACACTTACACCAAGTAACAAAGACAGACACTGATACCCAGTAACAGAGACACACACTTACACCAAGTCACAAAGACATACACTGACACCCAGTAACAAAGACATACAGTGACACACAGTAACAAAGACACACACTGACACCAAGTAAAAAAGACATCCACTGACACAAATTAACACAGACATAAACTGACACCAAGGAACAAAGACATACACTGACACCAAGTAACAAATACATACACTGACACCAAGTAACAAAGACATACACTTACACAAAGTAACAAAGACATACACTGACACCAGGTAACAAAGACATACACTGATACCCGGTAACACAGACACACACTTACACCAAGTATCACAGACATACACTGACACCAAGTAACAAAGACATACACTGACACCAAGTAACAAAGACATACACTGATACCCAGTAACACAGACATACACTTACACCAAGTAACAAAGACATACATTGACACCAAGTAACAAAGACACACAATTACACCAGGTGACAAAGACATACACTGACACCAAGTAACAAAGACGTACACTTACACCAAGTAACAAAGACACACACTTACACCAAGTAACAAAGACATCCACTGACACCAATTAACAAAGACATATACTTACACCAAGTAACACAGACATACACTGACACCAAGTAACAAATACATACACTGACACCAAGTAACAAAGACACAAACTTACACCAAGTAACACAGACATAAACTGACAGCAAGTATCAAAGACATACACTGACACCAAGTAACAAAGACATACACTGATACCCAGTAACACAGACACACACTTACACCAAGTAACAAACACATACACTGACACCAAGTAACAAAGACATACACTGACACCAAGTAACAAAGTCATACACTGATACCCAGTAACACAGACACACTAACACCAAGTAACACAGACATACACTGACACCAAGTAACAAAGACATACACTGACACCCAGTAACAAAGACAAACACTGACACCAAGTAACAAAGAAACACACTGACACCAAGTAACAAAGACACACACTGACACCAAGTATACAAAGACATACACAGACACCAAGTAACAAAGACATACACTGATACCCAGTAACACAGACACACACTTACACCCAGTAACAAAGACATACACTGATACCCAGCCACACAGACACACACTTACACCAAGTATCACAGACATACACAGACACCAAGTAACAAAGACATACACTGATACCCAGTAACACAGACACACACTTACAACATTTAACAAAGACATACACTGACACCAAGTAACAAAGACATACTTTTACACCAAGTAACACAGACAGACACTGACACCAAGTAACAAAGACACACACTTACACGAAGTAACACAGAAATACAAAGGCACCAAGTAACAATAGTAGACACTGATACCCAGTAACACAGACACACACTTACACCAAGTAACAAAGACATAAACTGACACCAAGTAACAAAGATATTCACTGATACCCAGTAACACAGACACACACTTACACCAAGTAACAAAGACATACACTGACACCAAGTAACAAAGACATACACTGACACCAAGTAACAAAGGCATGCACTGACACCCTGTAACAAAGACATACACTGACTCCCAGTAACACAGCCATACACTGACACCAAGTAACAAAGACATACACTGACACCCAGTAACAAAAACATACACTGACACCCAGTAACAAAGACATACACTGAACCCCAGTAACACAGACACACACTTAAACCAAGTAACAAAGACATACACTGACACCAAGTAACAAAGACAAGACACACACTGACACCAAGTAAGAAAGACATACACTGACACCAAGTAACAAAGACATACACTGACACCAAGTAACAAAGACATACATTTACACCAAGTAACACAGACTTACACTGACACCAAGTAACAAAGACACACACTTACACCAAGTAACACAGACATACACAGGCACCAAGTAACAAAGACATACACTGATACCCAGTAACACAGACACACACTTACACAAAGTAACAATGACAGACACTGATACCCAGTAACACAGACACACTCTTACACCAAGTCACAAGGACATACACTGACACCCAGTAACAAAGACATACACTGACACCAAGTGACACAGACATACACTGACACCAAGTAGCAAAGACATACACTTACACCAAATAACAAAGACACACACTTACACCAAGTAACAAAGACATACACTGACACCACGTAACAAAGACTTACACTTACACCAAGTAACACAGACATACACTGACACCAAGTAACAAATACATACACTGACACCAAGTAACAAAGACACAAACTTACACCAAGTAACAAAGACATACACTGACACCAAGTAACAAAGACAAGACACACACTGACACCAAATAAGAAATACATACGCAGACACCAAGTAACAAAGACATACACTGATACCCAGTAACACAGCCACACACTTACACCAAGCAACAAAGACAAACACTGATACCCAGTAACACAGACACACACTTACACCAAGTATCACAGACATTCAAAGACACCATGTAACAAATACATACACTGACACCAAGTAACAAAGACTCAAACTTACACCGAGTAACAAAGACATACACTGACGCCAAGTATCAAGAACATACACTGACACCAAGTAACAAAGACATACACTTACACCAAGTAACAAAGACATACACTGATACCCAGTAACACAGACACACACTTACACCAAGTATCACAGACATAAAAAGACACCAAGTAACAAAGACATACACTGATACCCAGTAACACAGACATACACTTACACCAAGTAACAAAGACATACATTGACACCAAGTAACAAAGACACACAATTACACCAGGTGACAAAGACATACACTGACACCAAGTAACAAAGACGTACACTTACACCAAGTAACAAAGACACACACTTACACCAAGTAACAAAGACATCCACTGACACCAATTAACAAAGACATATACTTACACCAAGTAACACAGACATACACTGACACCAAGTAACAAATACATACACTGACACCAAGTAACAAAGACACAAACTTACACCAAGTAACACAGACATAAACTGACAGCAAGTATCAAAGACATACACTGACACCAAGTAACAAAGACATACACTGATACCCAGTAACACAGACACACACTTACACCAAGTAACAAACACATACACTGACACCAAGTAACAAAGACATACACTGACACCAAGTAACAAAGTCATACACTGATACCCAGTAACACAGACACACTAACACCAAGTAACACAGACATACACTGACACCAAGTAACAAAGACATACACTGACACCCAGTAACAAAGACAAACATTGACACCAAGTAACAAAGAAACACACTGACACCAAGTAACAAAGACACACACTGACACCAAGTATACAAAGACATACACAGACACCAAGTAACAAAGACATACACTGATACCCAGTAACACAGACACACACTTACACCCAGTAACAAAGACATACACTGATACCCAGCCACACAGACACACACTTACACCAAGTATCACAGACATACACAGACACCAAGTAACAAAGACATACACTGATACCCAGTAACACAGACACACACTTACAACATTTAACAAAGACATACACTGACACCAAGTAACAAAGACATACTTTTACACCAAGTAACACAGACATACACTGACACCAAGTAACAAAGCCACACACTTACACGAAGTAACACAGAAATACAAAGGCACCAAGTAACAATAGTAGACACTGATACCCAGTAACACAGTCACACACTTACACCAAGTCACAAGGACATACACTGACACCCAGTAACAATGACATACACTGATACCCAGTAACACAGACACACACTTACACCAAGTAACAAAGACATAAACTGACACCAAGTAACAAAGATATTCACTGATACCCAGTAACACAGACACACACTTACACCAAGTAACAAAGACATACACTGACACCAAGTAACAAAGACATACACTGACACCAAGTAACAAAGGCATGCACTGACACCCTGTAACAAAGACATACACTGACTCCCAGTAACACAGCCATACACTGACACCAAGTAACAAAGACATACACTGACACCCAGTAACAAAGACACACACTTACACGAAGTAACACAGAAATACAAAGGCACCAAGTAACAATAGCAGACACTGATACCCAGTAACACAGTCACACACTTACACCAAGTCACAAGGACATACACTGACACCCAGTAACAATGACATACACTGATACCCAGTAACACAGACACACACTTACACCAAGTCACAAAGACATAAACTGACACCAAGTAACAAAGACATTCACTGATACCCAGTAACACAGACACACACTTACACCAAGTAACAAAGACATACACTGACACCAAGTAACAAAGGCATGCACTGACACCCTGTAACAAAGACATACACTGACACCAAGTAACAAAGACATACACTGACACACAGTAACAAAAACATACACTGACACCCAGTAACAAAGACATACACTGATCCCCAGTAACACAGACACACACTTAAACCAAGTAACAAAGACATACACTGACACCAAGTAACAAAGACAAGACACACACTGACACCAAGTAAGAAATACATACGCAGACACCAAGTAACAAAGACATACACTGATACCCAGTAACACAGCCACACACTTACACCAAGTAACAAAGACATACACTGATACCCAGTAACACAGACACACACTTACACCAAGTATCACAGACATTCAAAGACACCATGTAACAAATACATACACTGACACCAAGTAACAAAGACTCAAACTTACACCGAGTAACAAAGACATACACTGACGCCAAGTATCAAGAACATACACTGACACCAAGTAACAAAGACATACACTTACACCAAGTAACAAAGACATACAGTGATACCCAGTAACACAGACACACACTTACACCAAGTATCACAGACATAAAAAGACACCAAGTAACAAAGACATACACTGATACCCAGTAACACAGACATACACTTACACCAAGTAACAAAGACATACATTGACACCAAGTAACAAAGACACACAATTACACCAGGTGACAAAGACATACACTGACACCAAGTAACAAAGACGTACACTTACACCAAGTAACAAAGACACACACTTACACCAAGTAACAAAGACATCCACTGACACCAATTAACAAAGACATATACTTACACCAAGTAACACAGACATACACTGACACCAAGTAACAAATACATACACTGACACCAAGTAACAAAGACACAAACTTACACCAAGTAACACAGACATAAACTGACAGCAAGTATCAAAGACATACACTGACACCAAGTAACAAAGACATACACTGATACCCAGTAACACAGACACACACTTACACCAAGTAACAAACACATACACTGACACCAAGTAACAAAGACATACACTGACACCAAGTAACAAAGTCATACACTGATACCCAGTAACACAGACACACTAACACCAAGTAACACAGACATACACTGACACCAAGTAACAAAGACATACACTGACACCCAGTAACAAAGACAAACACTGACACCAAGTAACAAAGAAACACACTGACACCAAGTAACAAAGACACACACTGACACCAAGTATACAAAGACATACACAGACACCAAGTAACAAAGACATACACTGATATCCAGTAACACAGACACACACTTACACCCAGTAACAAAGACATACACTGATACCCAGCCACACAGACACACACTTACACCAAGTATCACAGACATACACAGACACCAAGTAACAAAGACATACACTGATACCCAGTAACACAGACACACACTTACAACATTTAACAAAGACATACACTGACACCAAGTAACAAAGACATACTTTTACACCAAGTAACACAGACAGACACTGACACCAAGTAACAAAGACACACACTTACACGAAGTAACACAGAAATACAAAGGCACCAAGTAACAATAGTAGACACTGATACCCAGTAACACAGACACACACTTACACCAAGTAACAAAGACATAAACTGACACCAAGTAACAAAGATATTCACTGATACCCAGTAACACAGACACACACTTACACCAAGTAACAAAGACATACACTGACACCAAGTAACAAAGACATACACTGACACCAAGTAACAAAGGCATGCACTGACACCCTGTAACAAAGACATACACTGACTCCCAGTAACACAGCCATACACTGACACCAAGTAACAAAGACATACACTGACACCCAGTAACAAAAACATACACTGACACCCAGTAACAAAGACATACACTGAACCCCAGTAACACAGACACACACTTAAACCAAGTAACAAAGACATACACTGACACCAAGTAACAAAGACAAGACACACACTGACACCAAGTAAGAAAGACATACACTGACACCAAGTAACAAAGACATACACTGACACCAAGTAACAAAGACATACATTTACACCAAGTAACACAGACTTACACTGACACCAAGTAACAAAGACACACACTTACACCAAGTAACACAGACATACACAGGCACCAAGTAACAAAGACATACACTGATACCCAGTAACACAGACACACACTTACACAAAGTAACAATGACAGACACTGATACCCAGTAACACAGACACACTCTTACACCAAGTCACAAGGACATACACTGACACCCAGTAACAAAGACATACACTGACACCAAGTGACACAGACATACACTGACACCAAGTAGCAAAGACATACACTTACACCAAATAACAAAGACACACACTTACACCAAGTAACAAAGACATACACTGACACCACGTAACAAAGACTTACACTTACACCAAGTAACACAGACATACACTGACACCAAGTAACAAATACATACACTGACACCAAGTAACAAAGACACAAACTTACACCAAGTAACACAGACATACACTGACACCAAGTATCAGAGACATACACTGACACCAAGTAACAAAGACATACACTTACACCAAGAAACAAAGACATACACTGATACCCAGTAACACAGATACACACTTACACCAAGTAACAAAGACAGACACTGATACCCAGTAACAGAGACACACACTTACACCAAGTCACAAAGACATACACTGACACCCAGTAACAAAGACATACAGTGACACACAGTAACAAAGACACACACTGACACCAAGTAAAAAAGACATCCACTGACACAAATTAACACAGACATAAACTGACACCAAGGAACAAAGACATACACTGACACCAAGTAACAAATACATACACTGACACCAAGTAACAAAGACATACACTTACACAAAGTAACAAAGACATACACTGACACCAGGTAACAAAGACATACACTGATACCCGGTAACACAGACACACACTTACACCAAGTATCACAGACATACACTGACACCAAGTAACAAAGACATACACTGACACCAAGTAACAAAGACATACACTGATACCCAGTAACACAGACATACACTTACACCAAGTAACAAAGACATACATTGACACCAAGTAACAAAGACACACAATTACACCAGGTGACAAAGACATACACTGACACCAAGTAACAAAGACGTACACTTACACCAAGTAACAAAGACACACACTTACACCAAGTAACAAAGACATCCACTGACACCAATTAACAAAGACATATACTTACACCAAGTAACACAGACATACACTGACACCAAGTAACAAATACATACACTGACACCAAGTAACAAAGACACAAACTTACACCAAGTAACACAGACATAAACTGACAGCAAGTATCAAAGACATACACTGACACCAAGTAACAAAGACATACACTGATACCCAGTAACACAGACACACACTTACACCAAGTAACAAACACATACACTGACACCAAGTAACAAAGACATACACTGACACCAAGTAACAAAGTCATACACTGATACCCAGTAACACAGACACACTAACACCAAGTAACACAGACATACACTGACACCAAGTAACAAAGACATACACTGACACCCAGTAACAAAGACAAACACTGACACCAAGTAACAAAGAAACACACTGACACCAAGTAACAAAGACACACACTGACACCAAGTATACAAAGACATACACAGACACCAAGTAACAAAGACATACACTGATACCCAGTAACACAGACACACACTTACACCCAGTAACAAAGACATACACTGATACCCAGCCACACAGACACACACTTACACCAAGTATCACAGACATACACAGACACCAAGTAACAAAGACATACACTGATACCCAGTAACACAGACACACACTTACAACATTTAACAAAGACATACACTGACACCAAGTAACAAAGACATACTTTTACACCAAGTAACACAGACAGACACTGACACCAAGTAACAAAGACACACACTTACACGAAGTAACACAGAAATACAAAGGCACCAAGTAACAATAGTAGACACTGATACCCAGTAACACAGACACACACTTACACCAAGTAACAAAGACATAAACTGACACCAAGTAACAAAGATATTCACTGATACCCAGTAACACAGACACACACTTACACCAAGTAACAAAGACATACACTGACACCAAGTAACAAAGACATACACTGACACCAAGTAACAAAGGCATGCACTGACACCCTGTAACAAAGACATACACTGACTCCCAGTAACACAGCCATACACTGACACCAAGTAACAAAGACATACACTGACACCCAGTAACAAAAACATACACTGACACCCAGTAACAAAGACATACACTGAACCCCAGTAACACAGACACACACTTAAACCAAGTAACAAAGACATACACTGACACCAAGTAACAAAGACAAGACACACACTGACACCAAGTAAGAAAGACATACACTGACACCAAGTAACAAAGACATACACTGACACCAAGTAACAAAGACATACATTTACACCAAGTAACACAGACTTACACTGACACCAAGTAACAAAGACACACACTTACACCAAGTAACACAGACATACACAGGCACCAAGTAACAAAGACATACACTGATACCCAGTAACACAGACACACACTTACACAAAGTAACAATGACAGACACTGATACCCAGTAACACAGACACACTCTTACACCAAGTCACAAGGACATACACTGACACCCAGTAACAAAGACATACACTGACACCAAGTGACACAGACATACACTGACACCAAGTAGCAAAGACATACACTTACACCAAATAACAAAGACACACACTTACACCAAGTAACAAAGACATACACTGACACCACGTAACAAAGACTTACACTTACACCAAGTAACACAGACATACACTGACACCAAGTAACAAATACATACACTGACACCAAGTAACAAAGACACAAACTTACACCAAGTAACACAGACATACACTGACACCAAGTATCAAAGACATACACTGACACCAAGTAACAAAGACATACACTTACACCAAGAAACAAAGACATACACTGATACCCAGTAACACAGATACACACTTACACCAAGTAACAAAGACAGACACTGATACCCAGTAACAGAGACACACACTTACACCAAGTCACAAAGACATACACTGACACCCAGTAACAAAGACATACAGTGACACACAGTAACAAAGACACACACTGACACCAAGTAAAAAAGACATCCACTGACACAAATTAACACAGACATAAACTGACACCAAGGAACAAAGACATACACTGACACCAAGTAACAAATACATACACTGACACCAAGTAACAAAGACATACACTTACACAAAGTAACAAAGACATACACTGACACCAGGTAACAAAGACATACACTGATACCCGGTAACACAGACACACACTTACACCAAGTATCACAGACATACACTGACACCAAGTAACAAAGACATGCACTTACACCAAGTAAGAAAGACACACACTTACACCAAGTAACACAGACATACACTGACACCAAGTATCAAAGACATACACTGATACCCAGCAACACAGACACACTCTTACACCAAGTAACAAAGACAGACACTGATACCCAGGAACAAAGACATGCACTGACACCCAGTAACAAAGACACACACTGACACCAAGTATCAACGACATACTCTTACACCAAGTAACAAAGACATGCACTGACACCCAGTAACAAAGACAAACACTGACACCAAGTAACAAAGAAACACACTGACACCAAGTAACAAAGACACACACTGACACCAAGTATACAAAGACATACACAGACACCAAGTAACAAAGACATACACTGATACCCAGTAACGCAGACACACACTTACACCCAGTAACAAAGACATACACTGATACCCAGCCACACAGACACACACTTACACCAAGTATCACAGACATACACAGACACCAAGTAACAAAGACATACACTGATACCCAGTAACACAGACACACACTTACAACATTTAACAAAGACATACACTGACACCAAGTAACAAAGACATACACTGACACCAAGTAACAAAGACATACTTTTACACCAAGTAACACAGACATACACTGACACCAAGTAACAAAGACACACACTTACACGAAGTAACACAGAAATACAAAGGCACCAAGTAACAATAGTAGACAATGATACCCAGTAACACAGTCACACACTTACACCAAGTCACAAGGACATACACTGACACCCAGTAACAATGACACACACTGATACCCAGTAACACAGACACACACTTACACCAAGTAACAAAGACATAATCTGACACCAAGTAACAAAGTTATTCACTGATACCCAGTAACACAGACACACACTTACACCAAGTAACAAAGACATACACTGACACCAAGTAACAAAGACATACACTGACACCAAGTAACAAAGGCATGCACTGACACCCTGTAACAAAGACATACACTGACTCCCAGTAACACAGCCATACACTGACACCAAGTAACAAAGACATACACTGACACCCAGTAACAAAAACATACACTGACACCCAGTAACAAAGACATACACTGATCCCCAGTAACACAGACACACACTTAAACCAAGTAACAAAGTCATACACTGACACCAAGTAACAAAGACAAGACACACACTGACACCAAGTAAGAAAGACATACGCAGACACCAAGTAACGAAGACATACACTGATACCCAGTAACACAGACACACACTTACACCAAGTAACAAAGACATACACTGATACCCAGTAACACAGACACACACTTACACCACGTATCACAGACATACAAAGACACCAAGTAACAGATACATACACTGACACCAAGTAACAAAGACTCAAACTTACACCAAGTAACAAAGACATACACTGACGCCAAGTATCAAAGACATACACTGACACCAAGTAACAAAGACATACACTTACACCAAGTAACAAAGACATACACTGATACCCAGTAACACAGACACACACTTACACCAAGTAACAAAGACAGACACTCGTACCCAGTAACAAAGACATACACTGATACCCAGTAACACAGACACACACTAACACAAAGTCACAAAGACATACACTGACACCCAGTAACAAAGACATACACTGACACCAAGTCACAAAGAAACACACTGACACCAAGTAACAAAGACACACACTGACACCAAGTATACAAAGACATACACAGACACCAAGTAACAAAGACATACACTGATACCCAGTAACACAGACACACACTTACAACATTTAACAAAGACATACACTGACACCAAGTAACAAAGACATACACTGACACCAAGTAACAAAGACATACATTTACACCAAGTAACACAGACATACACTGACACCAAGTAACAAAGACACACACTTACACCAAGTAACACAGACATACACAGGCACCAAGTAACAAAGACATACACTGATACCCAGTAACACAGACACACACTTACACAAAGTAACAATGACAGACACTGATACCCAGTAACACAGACACACTCTTACACCAAGTCACAAGGGCATACACTGACACCCAGTAACAAAGACATACACTGACACCAAGTGACACAGACATACACTGACACCAAGTAGCAAAGACATACACTTACACCAAATAACAAAGACACACACTTACACCAAGTAACAAAGACATACACTGACACCACGTAACAAAGACTTACACTTACACCAAGTAACACAGACATACACTGACACCAAGTAACAAATACATACACTGTCACCAAGTAACAAAGACACAAACTTACACCAAGTAACACAGACATACACTGACACCAAGTATCAAAGACATACACTGACACCAAGTAACAAAGACATACACTTACACCAAGAAACAAAGACATACACTGATACCCAGTAGCACAGATACACACTTACACCAAGTAACAAAGACAGACACTGATATCCAGTAACAGAGACACACACTTACACCAAGTCACAAAGACATACACTGACACCCAGTAACAAAGACATACAGTGACACACAGTAACAAAGACACACACTGACACCAAGTAACAAAGACATCAACTGACACAAATTAACACAGACATAAACTGACACCAAGAAACAAAGACATACACTGACACCAAGTACCAAATACATACACTGACACCAAGTAACAAAGACATACACTTACACAAAGTAACAAAGACATACACTGACACCAGGTAACAAAGACATACACTGATACCCGGTAACACAGACACACACTTACACCAAGTATCACAGACATACACTGACACCAAGTAACAAAGATATACACTTACACCAACTAACAAAGACACACACTTACACCAAGTTACACAGACATACACTGACACCAAGTAACAAAGACATGCACTTACACCAAGTAAGAAAGACATCCACCGATACCCAGCAACACAGACACACTCTTACACCAAGTAACAAAGACAGACACTGATACCCAGGAACAAAGACATGCACTGACACCCAGTAACAAAGACACACACTGACAACAAGTATCAAAGACATACTCTTACACCAAGTAACAAAGACATGCACTGACACCCAGTAACAAAGACATACACTGACACCAATTAACAAAGACATACACTGATACCCAGTAAAACAGACACACACTTACACCAAGTAACAAAGACATACACTTACACCAAGTAAAAAAGACATACACTGTCACCAAGTAACAAAGACATACACTGATACCCGCTAACACAGACACACACTTACACCAAGTATCACAAACATACACAGAGACCAACTAACAAAGACATACACTGATGCCCAGTAACACAGACAAACACTTACACCAAGTAACAAAGACATACACCGACACCAAGTAACACATACATACACTTACACCAAATAACACAGACATACACTGACACCAAGTAACAAAGATATACACTTACACCAACTAACAAATACACACACTTACACCAAGTTACACAGACATACACTGACACCAATTAACAAAGAAATGCACTTACACCAAGTAAAAAAGACACACACTTACACCAAGTTACAGAGACACACACTTACACAAAGTAACAACGGCAGGCACTGATACCCAGTAAGACAGACACACACTTACACCGAGTCACAAGGACATACACTGATACCCAGTAACAAAGACATACACTGACACCCAGTAACAAAGACACAATGACACCAAGTAACAAAGGCACACACTGACACCAAGTAACAATGACATACACTGATACCCAGTAACACAGACACACACTTACACCAAGTAACAAAGACATAAACTGACACCAAGTAACAAAGACATTCACTGATACCCAGTAACACAGACACACAGTTACACCAAGTAACAAAGACATACACTGACACCAAGTAACAAAGACATACAGTGACACCAAGCAACAAAGGCATACACTGACACCCAGTAACAAAGACATACACTGACACCCAGTAACACAGACACACACGGACACCCAGTAACAAAGACATACACTGACACCAAGTAACAAAGACAAGACACACACTGACACCAAGTGACACAGACATACACTGACACCAAGTAACAAAGACATACACTGACACCAAGTAACAAAGACATACACTTACACCAAGTAACAAAGACATACACTGATACCCAGTAACACAGACACACACTTACACCAAGTATCACAGACATACAAATACACCAATTAACAAAGACATACACTGATACCCAGAAACACAGACATACACTTGCACCAAGTAACAAAGACATACAGTGACACCAAGTAACAAAGACACACAATTACACCAAGTGACACAGACATACACTGACACCAAGTAACAAAGACATACACTTACACCAAGTAACAAAGACACACACTTACACCAAGTAACAAAGACATACACTGAGACCAAGTAACAAAGACATACACTTACACCAAGTAACACAGACATACACTGACACCAAGTAACAAATACATGCACTGACACCAAGTAACAAAGACACAAACTTACACCAAGTAACACAGACATACACTGACACCAAGTATCAAAGACATACACTGACAACCAAGTAACAAAGACATACACTTACACCAAGTAACAAAGACAGACACTGATACCCAGTAACACAGACACACAACTACACCAAGTAACAAAGACAGACACTGATACCCAGTAACAGAGACACACACTTACACCAAGTCACAAAGACATACAATTACACCAAGTAACAAAGACAGACACTGATACCCAGTAACAGAGACACACACTTACACCAAGTCACAAAGACATACACTGACACCCAGGAACAAAGACATACAGTGACACCCAGTAACAAAGACACACACTTACACCAAGTAACAAAGACATCCACTGACACAAATTAACACAGACATACACTGACACCAAGGAACAAAGACATACACTGACACCAAGTAACAAATACATACACTGACACCAAGTAACAAAGACATACACTTACACCAAGTAACAAAGACATACACTGACACCAAGTAACAAAGACATACACTGATACCCGGTACCACAGACACACACTTACACAAAGTATCACAGACATACACAGACACCAACTAACAAAGACATACACTGATACCCAGTAACACAGACAAACACTTACACCAAGTAACAAAGACATACACCGACACCAAGTGACAAATACATACACTTGCACCAAGTAACACAGACATACACTGACACCAAATAACAAAGATATACACTTACACCAACTAACAAAGACACACACTTACACCAAGTTACGCAGACATACACTGACACCAAGTAACAAAGACATGCACTTACAGCAAGTAAGAAAGACACACACTTACACCAAGTAACACAGACATACACTGACACCAAGTAACAGAGACATACACTGATACCCAGCAACACAGACACACTCTTACACCAAGTAACAAAGACAGACACTGATACCCATTAACAAAGACATGCACTGACACCCAGTAACAAAGACACACACTGACACCAAGTAACAAAGACATATTCTTACACCAAGTAACAAAGACATACACTGACACCCAGTAACAAAGACATACACTGACACCAATTAACAAAGACTTACACTGATACCCAGTAAAACAGACACACACTTACACCAAGTAACAAAGACATACACTGACACAAAGTAACAAAGACATACACTTACACCAAGTAAAAAGACATACAATGATACCAAGTAACAAAGACATACACTGATACCCGGTAACACAGACACACACTTACACCAAGTATCACAGACAAACACAGAGATCAACTAACAAAGACATACACTGATACCCAGTAACACAGACACACACTTACAACATTTAACAAAGACATACACTGACACCAAGTAACAAAGACATACACTGACACCAAGTAACAAAGACACACACTTACACGAAGTAACACAGAAATACAAAGGCACCAAGTAACAATAGTAGACACTGATACCCAGTAACACAGTCACACACTTACACCAAGTCACAAGGACATACACTGACACCCAGTAACAATGGCATACACTGATACCCAGTAACACAGACACACACTTACACCAAGTAACAAAGACATAATCTGACACCAAGTAACAAAGATATTCAATGATACCCAGTAACACAGACACACACTTACACCAAGTAACAAAGACATACACTGACACCAAGTAACAAAGACATACACTGACACCAAGTAACAAAGGCATGCACTGACACCCTGTAACAAAGACATACACTGACTCCCAGTAACACAGCCATACACTGACACCAAGTAACAAAGACATACACTGACACCCAGTAACAAAAACATACACTGACACCCAGTAACAAAGACATACACTGATCCCCAGTAACACAGACACACACTTAAACCAAGTAACAAAGTCATACACTGACACCAAGTAACAAAGACAAGACACACACTGACACCAAGTAAGAAAGACATACGCAGACACCAAGTAACGAAGACATACACTGATACCCAGTAACATAGACACACACTTACACCAAGTAACAAAGACATACACTGATACCCAGTAACACAGACACACACTTACACCACGTATCACAGACATACAAAGACACCAAGTAACAGATACATACACTGACACCAAGTAACAAAGACTCAAACTTACACCAAGTAACAAAGACATACACTGACGCCAAGTATCAAAGACATACACTGACACCAAGTAACAAAGACATACACTTACACCAAGTAACAAAGACATACACTGATACCCAGTAACACAGACACACACTTACACCAAGTAACAAAGACAGACATTCGTACCCAGTAACAAAGACATACACTGATACCCAGTAACACAGACACACACTAACACAAAGTCACAAAGACATACACTGACACCCAGTAACAAAGACATACACTGACACCAAGTCACAAAGAAACACACTGACACCAAGTAACAAAGACACACACTGACACCAAGTATACAAAGACATACACAGACACCAAGTAACAAAGACATACACTGATACCCAGTAACACAGACACACACTTACAACATTTAACAAAGACATACACTGACACCAAGTAACAAAGACATACACTGACACCAAGTAACAAAGACATACATTTACACCAAGTAACACAGACATACACTGACACCAAGTAACAAAGACACACACTTACACCAAGTAACACAGACATACACAGGCACCAAGTAACAAAGACATACACTGATACCCAGTAACACAGACACACACTTACACAAAGTAACAATGACAGACACTGATACCCAGTAACACAGACACACTCTTACACCAAGTCACAAGGACATACACTGACACCCAGTAACAAAGACATGCACTGACACCAAGTGACACAGACATACACTGACACCAAGTAGCAAAGACATACACTTACACCAAATAACAAAGACACACACTTACACCAAGTAACAAAGACATACACTGACACCACGTAACAAAGACTTACACTTACACCAAGTTACACAGACATACACTGACACCAAGTAACAAATACATACACTGTCACCAAGTAACAAAGACACAAACTTACACCAAGTAACACAGACATACACTGACACCAAGTATCAAAGACATACACTGACACCAAGTAACAAAGACATACACTTGCACCAAGAAACAAAGACATACACTGATACCCAGTAACACAGATACACACTTACACCAAGTAACAAAGACAGACACTGATACCCAGTAACAGAGACACACACTTACACCAAGTCACAAAGACATACACTGACACCCAGTAACAAAGACATACAATGACACACAGTAACAAAGACACACACTGACACCAAGTAACAAAGACATCCACTGACACAAATTAACACAGACATAAACTGACACCAAGGAACAAAGACATACACTGACACCAAGTACCAAATACATACACTGACACCAAGTAACAAAGACATACACTTACACAAAGTAACAAAGACATACACTGACACCAGGTAACAAAGACATACACTGATACCCGGTAACACAGACACACACTTACACCAAGTATCACAGACATACACTGACACCAAGTAACAAAGATATACACTTACACCAACTAACAAAGACACACACTTACACCAAGTTACACAGACATACACTGACACCAAGTAACAAAGACATGCACTTACACCAAGTAAGAAAGACATCCACCGATACCCAGCAACACAGACACACTCTTACACCAAGTAACAAAGACAGACACTGATACCCAGGAACAAAGACATGCACTGACACCCAGTAACAAAGACACACACTGACACCAAGTATCAAAGACATACTCTTACACCAAGTAACAAAGACATGCACTGACACCCAGTAACAAAGCCATACACTGACACCAATTAACAAAGACATACACTGATACCCAGTAAAACAGACACACACTTACACCAAGTAACAAAGACATACACTTACACCAAGTAAAAAAGACATACACTGTCACCAAGTAACAAAGACATATACTGATACCCGCTAACACAGACACACACTTACACCAAGTATCACAAACATACACAGAGACCAACTAACAAAGACATACACTGATGCCCAGTAACACAGACAAACACTTACACCAAGTAACAAAGACATACACCGACACCAAGTAACACATACATACACTTACACCAAATAACACAGACATACACTGACACCAAGTAACAAAGATATACACTTACACCAACTAACAAATACACACACTTACACCAAGTTACACAGACATACACTGACACCAATTAACAAAGAAATGCACTGACACCAAGTAAGAAAGACACACACTTACACCAAGTTACAGAGACACACACTTACACAAAGTAACAATGGCAGGCACTGATACCCAGTAAGACAGACACACACTTACACCGAGTCACAAGGACATACACTGATACCCAGTAACAAAGACATACACTGACACCCAGTAACAAAGACACAATGACACCAAGTAACAAAGGCACACACTGACACCAAGTAACAATGACATACACTGATACCCAGTAACACAGACACACACTTACACCAAGTAACAAAGACATAAACTGACACCAAGTAACAAAGACATTCACTGATACCCAGTAACACAGACACACAGTTACACCAAGTAACAAAGACATACACTGACACCAAGTAACAAAGACATACAGTGACACCAAGCAACAAAGGCATACACTGACACCCAGTAACAAAGACATACACTGACACCCAGTAACACAGACACACATGGACACCCAGTAACAAAGACATACACTGACACCAAGTAACAAAGACAAGACACACACTGACACCAAGTGACACAGACATACACTGACACCAAGTAACAAAGACATACACTGACACCAAGTAACAAAGACATACACTTACACCAAGTAACAAAGACATACACTGATACCCAGTAACACAGACACACACTTACACCAAGTATCACAGACATACAAATACACCAATTAACAAAGACATACACTGATACCCAGAAACACAGACATACACTTGCACCAAGTAACAAAGACATACACTGACACCAAGTAACAAAGACACACAATTACACCAAGTGACACAGTCATACACTGACACCAAGTAACAAAGACATACACTTACACCAAGTAACAAAGACACACACTTACACCAAGTAACAAAGACATACACTGACACCAAGTAACAAAGACATACACTTACACCAAGTAACACAGACATACACTGACACCAAGTAACAAATACATACACTGACACCAAGTAACAAAGACACAAACTTACACCAAGTAACACAGACATACACTGACACCAAGTATCAAAGACATACACTGACAACCAAGTAACAAAGACATACACTTACACCAAGTAACAAAGACAGACACTGATACCCAGTAACACAGACACACAACTACACCAAGTAACAAAGACAGACACTGATACCCAGTAACAGAGACACACACTTACACCAAGTCACAAAGACATACACTTACACCAAGTGACAAAGACAGACACTGATACCCAGTAACAGAGACACACACTTACACCAAGTCACAAAGACATACACTGACACCCAGTAACAAAGACATACAGTGACACCCAGTAACAAAGACACACACTTACACCAAGTAACAAAGACATCCACTGACACAAATTAACACAGACATACACTGACACCAAGGAACAAAGACATACACTGACACCAAGTAACAAATACATACACTGACACCAAGTAACAAAGACATACACTTACACCAAGTAACAAAGACATACACTGACACCAAGTAACAAAGACATACACTGATACCCTGTACCACAGACACAGACTTACACAAAGTATCACAGACATACACAGACACCAACTAACAAAGACATACACTGATACCCAGTAACACAGACAAACACTTACACCTAGTAACAAAGACATACACCGACACCAAGTGACAAATACATACACTTGCACCAAGTAACACAGACATACACTGACACCAAATAACAAAGATATACACTTACACCAACTAACAAAGACACACACTTACACCAAGTTACACAGACATACACTGACACCAAGTAACAAAGACATGCACTTACAGCAAGTAAGAAAGACACACACTGACACCAAGTAACACAGACATACACTGACACCAAGTAACAGAGACATACACTGATACCCAGCAACACAGACACACTCTTACACCAAGTAACAAAGACAGACACTGATACCCATTAACAAAGACATGCACTGACACCCAGTAACAAAGACACACACTGACACCAAGTAACAAAGACATATTCTTACACCAAGTAACAAAGACATACACTGACACCCAGTAACAAAGACATACACTGACAACAATTAACAAAGACTTACACTGATACCCAGTAAAACAGACACACACTTACACTAAGTAACAAAGACATACACTGACACAAAGTAACAAAGACATACACTTACACCAAGTAAAAAGACATACAATGATACCAAGTAACAAAGACATACACTGATACCCGGTAACACAGACACACACTTACACCAAGTATCACAGACAAACACAGATATCAACTAACAAAGACATACACTGATACCCAGTAACACAGACAAACACTTACACCAAGTAACAAAGACATGCACCGACACCAAGTAACAAATACATACACTTACACCAAATAACACAGACATACACTGACACCAAGTAACAAAGATATACACTTACACCAACTAACAAAGACACACACTTACACCAAGTTACACAGACATACACTGACACCAATTAACAAAGACATGCACTTACACCAAGTAAGAAAGACACACACTTACACCGAGTTACACAGAGATACACTTACACAATGTAACAAAGACATACACTTACACCAAGTAACAAAGACATACACTGATAACCAGTAACACAGACACACACTTACACCAAGTTACAAAGACAGACACTGATACCCAGTAACACAGACATACACTTACACCAAGTATCAAAGACATACACTGACACCAAGTAGCAAAGACATACACTTACAACAAGTAACAAAGACATACACTGACACCAAGTAACAAAGACATACACTTACACCAAGTAACAAAGACATACACTTACACCAAGTAACAAAGACATACACTGACACCAAGTAACAAAGACAGACACTGATACCAAGTAACAAAGACATGCACTGACACCCAGTAACAAAGACACACACTGACATCATGTAACAAAGATATACTCTTACACCAAGTAACAAAGACATACACTTACACCAAGTAAAAAAGACATACACTGACACCAAGTAACAGAGACATACACTGATACCCGGTAACACAGACACAAACTTACACCAAGTATCACAGACATACACAGAGACCAACTAACAAAGACATACACTGATACCCAGTAACACAGACAAACACTTACACCAAGTAACAAAGACATACACTTACACCAAGTAACAAAGACATACACTTACACCAAATAACACAGACATACACTGACACCAAGTAACAAAGATATACACTTACACCAACTAACAAAGACACACACTTACACCAAGTTACACAGACATACACTGACACCAAGTAACAAAGACATGCACTTACACCAAGTAAGAAAGACACACACTTACACCAAGTAACACAGACATACACTGACACCAAGTAACAAAGACATACACTGATACCCAGCAACACAGACACACTCTTACACCAAGTAACAAAGACAGACACTGATACCCAGTAACAAAGACATGCACTGACACCCAGTAACAAAGACACTCACTGACACCAAGTAACAAAGATATACTCTTACACAAAGTAAGAAAGACACACACTTACACCAAGTAACACAGACATACACTGACACCAAGTAACAAAGACATACACTGACACCAAGTAACAAAGACATACTCTTACACCAAGTAACAAAGACATACACTGACACCCAGTAACAAAGACATACACTGACACCAATTAACAAAGACTTACACTGATACCCAGTAAAACAGACACACACTTACACCAAGTAACAAAGACATACACTGACACAAAGTAACAAAGACATACACTTACACCAAGTAAAAAGACATACAATGATACCAAGTAACAAAGACATACACTGATACCCGGGAACACAGACACACACTTACACCAAGTATCACAGACAAACACAGAGATCAACTAACAAAGACATACACTGATACCCAGTAACACAGACAAACACTTACACCAAGTAACAAAGACATACACCGACACCAAGTAACAAATACATACACTTACACCAAATAACACAGACATACACTGACACCAAGTAACAAAGATATACACTTACACCAACTAACAAAGACACACACTTACACCAAGTTACACAGACATACACTGACACCAATTAACAAAGACATGCACTTACACCAAGTAAGAAAGACACACACTTACACCGAGTTACACAGAGATACACTTACACAATGTAACAAAGACATACACTTACACCAAGTAACAAAGACATACACTGATAACCAGTAACACAGACACACACTTACACCAAGTTACAAAGACAGACACTGATACCCAGTAACACAGACATACACTTACACCAAGTATCAAAGACATACACTGACACCAAGTAGCAAAGACATACACTTACAACAAGTAACAAAGACATACACTGACACCAAGTAACAAAGACATACACTTACACCAAGTAACAAAGACATACACTGACACCAAGTAACAAAGACATACACTTACACCAAGTAACACAGACCTACACTGACACCAAGTAACAAAGACATACACTTACACCAAGTAACAAAGACATACACTGACACCAAGTAACAAAGACAGACTCTGATACCAATTAACAAAGACATGCACTGACACCCAGTAACAAAGACACACACTGACATCAAGTAACAAAGATATACTCTTACACCAAGTAACAAAGACATACACTTACACCAAGTAAAAAAGACATGCACTGACACCAAGTAACAGAGACATACACTGATACCCGGTAACACAGACACAAACTTACACCAAGTATCACAGACATACACAGAGACCAAGTAACAAAGACATACACTGATACCCAGCAACACAGACACACTCTTACACCAAGTAACAAAGACAGACACTGATACCCAGTAACAAAGACATGCACTGACACCCAGTAACAAAGACACTCACTGACACCAAGTAACAAAGATATACTCTTACACCAAGTAACAAAGACATACAATGATACCCAGTAACAAAGACATACACTGACACCAGTTAACAAAGACATACACTGATACCCTATAAAACAGACACACACTTACACCAAGTAACAAAGACATACACTGACACAAAGTAACAAAGACATACACTTACACCAAGTAAAAAAGACATACACTGACACCAAGTAACAAAGACATACACTGATACCCGGTAACACAGACACACACTTACACCAAGTATCACAGACATACACAGAGACCAACTAACAAAGACATACACTGATACCCAGTAACACAGACAAACACTTACACCAAGTAACAGAGACATACACCGACACCAAGTAACAAATACATACACTTACACCAAATAACACAGACATACACTGACACCAAGTAACAAAGATATACACTTACACCAACTAACAAAGACACACACTTACACCAAGTTACACAGACATACACTGACACCTATTAACAAAGACATGCACTTGCACCAAGTAAGAAAGACACACACTTACACCAAGTTACACAGACATACACTGACACAATGTAACAAAGACATACACTGATATCCAGTAACACAGACACACACTTACACCAATTAACAAAGACATGCACTGATACCCAGTTACACAGACACACACATACACCAAGTAACACAGACACACACTGACACCAAGTAACAAAGACATACACTGATACCCAGTAACACAGACACACACTTACACCAAGTAACCAAGACAAACGCTGACACCAAGTAACAAAGACATACACTTACACCAAGTGAAAAAGACATACACTGACACCAAGTAACAAAGACATACACTGATACCCACTAACACAGACACACACTTACACCAAGTAACAAAGACAGACACTGATACCCAGTAACACAGACATACACTTACACCAAGTATCAAAGACATACACTGACACCAAGTAGCAAAGACATACACTTACAACAAGTAACAAAGACATACACTGACACCAAGTAACAAAGGCATACACTTACACCAAGTAACAAAGACATACACTGACACCAAGTAACAAAGACATACACTTACACCAAGTAACACAGACATACACTAACACCAAGTAACAAAGACATACACATACACCAAGTAACAAAGACAGAGACTGACACCAAGTAACAAAGACACACACTGATACCAAGTAACACAGACACACACTTACACCAAGTAACACAGACATACACTTACACCAAGTAACAAAGACATACACTGATACCCAGTAACACAGACACACCCTAACACCAAGTACCAAAGACATACACTGACACCAAGTAACAAAGACATACACTTACACCAAGTAAAAAAGACATACACTGACACCAAGCAACAAAGACATACACTGATACCCAGTAACACAGACACCCACTTACACCAAGTAACACAGACATACACTGATACCCAGTTACACAGACACACACTTACACCAAGTAACAGAGACACACACAGACACCAAGTAACAAAGACATACACTGATACCCAGTAACACAGACACACACTTACACCAAGTAAAAAAGACATACACTGACACCAAGTAACAAAGACATACACTGATACCCAGTAACACAGACATACACTTACACCAAGTATCAAAGACATACACTGACACCAAGTAGCAAAGACATACACTTACACCAAGTGACAAAGACATACACTGACACCAAGTAACAAAGACATACACTTTCACCAAGCAACAAAGACAGACAATGACACCAAGCCACACAGACACACACTTACACCAAGAGTCACAGACATACACAGACACCAAGTAACAAAGATATACACTGATACCCAGTAACACAGACACACACTTACACCAAGTAACAAAGACATACACTGACACCAAGTAACAAAGACATACACTTACAGCAAGTAACACAGACATACACTGACACCAAGTAACAAAGACATCCACTGACACCAAGTAACACAGACATACACTGACACCAAGTAACAAAGACATACACTGATACCCAGTAACACAGACACACACTTACACGAAGTAACAATGACAGACACTGATACCCAGTAACACAGACACACACTTACACCAAGTAACAAAGACATACACTGACTCCAAGTAACAAAGACATACACTTACAGCAAGTAACACAGACATACCCTGACACCAAGTTACTCAGACATACACTGACACCAATTAAGAAAGACATGCACTTACACCAAGTAAGAAAGACACACACTTACACCAAGTAAAAAAGACATACACTGTCACCAAGTAACAAAGACATACACTGATACCCGGTAACACAGACACACACATAAACCAAGTATCACAGACATACACAGAGACCAACTAACAAAGACATACACTGATACCCAGTAACACAGACAAACACTTACACCAAGTAACAGAGACATACACCGACACCAAGTAACAAATACATACACTTACACCAAATAACACAGACATACACTGACACCAAGTAACAAAGATATACACTTACACCAAGTAACAAAGACACACACTTACACCAAGTTACACAGACATACACTGACACCTATTAACAAAGACATGCACTTGCACCAAGTAAGAAAGACACACACTTACACCAAGTTACACAGACATACACTGACACAATGTAACAAAGACATACACTGATATCCAGTAACACAGACACACACTTACACCAATTAACAAAGACATGCACTGATACCCAGTTACACAGACACACACATACACCAAGTAACACAGACACACACTGACACCAAGTAACAAAGACATACACTGATACCCAGTAACACAGACACACACTTACACCAAGTAACCAAGACAAACGCTGACACCAAGTAACAAAGACATACACTTACACCAAGTGAAAAAGACATACACTGACACCAAGTAACAAAGACATACACTGATACCCACTAACACAGACACACACTTACACCAAGTAACAAAGACAGACACTGATACCCAGTAACACAGACATACACTTACACCAAGTATCAAAGACATACACTGACACCAAGTAGCAAAGACATACACTTACAACAAGTAACAAAGACATACACTGACACCAAGTAACAAAGGCATACACTTACACCAAGTAACAAAGACATACACTGACACCAAGTAACAAAGACATACACTTACACCAAGTAACACAGACATACACTGACACCAAGTAACAAAGACATACACATACACCAAGTAACAAAGACATAGACTGACACCAAGTAACAAAGACATACACTGATACCAAGTAACACAGACACACACTTACACCAAGTAACACAGACATACACTTACACCAAGTAACAAAGACATACACTGATACCCAGTAACACAGACACACCCTAACACCAAGTACCAAAGACATACACTGACACCAAGTAACAAAGACATACACTTACACCAAGTAAAAAAGACATAAACTGACACCAAGCAACAAAGACATACACTGATACCCAGTAACACAGACACCCACTTACACCAAGTAACAAAGACATACACTGATACCCAGTTACACAGACACACACTTACACCAAGTAACAGAGACACACACAGACACCAAGTAACAAAGACATACACTGATACCCAGTAACACAGACACACACTTACACCAAGTAAAAAAGACATACACTGACACCAAGTAACAAAGACATACACTGATACCCAGTAACACAGACATACACTTACACCAAGTATCAAAGACATACACTGACACCAAGTAGCAAAGACATACACTTACACCAAGTGACAAAGACATACACTGACACCAAGTAACAAAGACATACACTTTCACCAAGCAACAAAGACAGACACTGACACCAAGCCACACAGACACACACTGACACCAAGAATCACAGACATACACAGACACCAAGTAACAAAGATATACACTGATACCCAGTAACACAGACACACACTTACACCAAATAACAAAGACATACACTGACACCAAGTAACAAAGACATACACTTACAGCAAGTAACACAGACATACACTGACACCAAGTAACAAAGACATCCACTGACACCAAGTAACACAGACATACACTGACACCAAGTAACAAAGACATACACTGATACCCAGTAACACAGACACACACTTACACGAAGTAACAATGACAGACACTGATACCCAGTAACACAGACACACACTTACACCAAGTAACAAAGACATACACTGACTCCAAGTAACAAAGACATACACTTACAGCAAGTAACACAGACATACCCTAACACCAAGTAACAAAGACATACACTTACACCAAGTGAAAAAGACATACACTGACACCAAGTAACAAAGACATACACTGATACCCACTAACACAGACACACACTTACACCACCTAACAAAGACAGACACTGATACCCAGTAATACAGACATACACTTACACCAAGTATCAAAGACATACACTGACACCAAGTAGCAAAGACATACACTGACACAAAGTAACAAAGACATACACTTACACCAAGTAAAAAAGACATACACTGACACCAAGTAACAAAGACATACACTTCCACCAAGTAAAAAAGACATACACTGACACCAAGTAACAAAGACATACACTTACACCAAGTATTTTGACATACACTGATACCCAGTAACACAGACACACACTTCCACCAAGTAACAAAGACATACAATGACACCAAGTCACAAAGACACAAACTGACACCCAGTAACACAGACATACACTTACACCAATAAGACAGACACACACTTACACCAAGTAACAAAGACAGACACTGATACTCAGTGACACAGACACACACTTACACCAAGTAACAAAGAATACACTAAAACCCAGTAACAAAGACATACACTGACACCCAGTAACACAGACACACACGGACACCAAGTAACAAAGACACACACTTACACCATGTAACACAGACACACACTGACACCCAGTAACACAGACACACACTGACACCCAGTAAAAAAAGACATATACTGACGCCAAGTCACAAAGACATACACTGATGCCCAGTAAAAAAGACACAGACTTAGACCAAGTAACACAGACATACACTGACACCAAGTGACAAAGACAGACAATTACACCAAGTAACAAAGACATACACTGATACCCAGTAACGCAGACACACACTTACACCCAGTAAAAAAGGCATTCACTGACACCAAGTCACAAAGGCATACACTGATACCAAGTCACAAAGACATACACTGATGCCCAGTAACACAGACACACACTGACACCCAGTAACAAAGACATGCACTGACACCCAGTAACACAGACACACACGGACACCATGTAACAAAGACACACACTTACACCAAGTAACACAGACACACACTGACACCCAGTAACAAAGACATACATTAGCACCAAGTAACACAGACATACACTGACACCAAGTAACAAAGACATACACTGATACCAAGTAACACAGACACACACTTACACCAAGTAACACAGACATACACTTACACCAAGTAACAAAGACATACACTGATACCCAGTAACACAGACACACCCTAACACCAAGTACCAAAGACATACACTGACACCAAGTAACAAAGACATACACTTACACCAAGTAAAAAAGACATACACTGACACCAAGCAACAAAGACATACACTGATACCCAGTAACACAGACACCCACTTACACCAAGTAACAAAGACATACACTGATACCCAGTTACACAGACACACACTTACACCAAGTAACAGAGACACACACAGACACCAAGTAACAAAGACATACACTGATACCCAGTAACACAGACACACACTTACACCAAGTAAAAAAGACATACACTGACACCAAGTAACAAAGACATACACTGATACCCAGAAACACAGACATACACTTCCACCAAGTATCAAAGACATACACTGACACCAAGTAGCAAAGACATACACTTACACCAAGTGACAAAGACATACACTGACACCAAGTAACAAAGACATACACTTTCACCAAGCAACAATGACAGACACTGACACCAAGCCACACAGACACACACTTACACCAAGAATCACAGACATACACAGACACCAAGAAACAAAGATATACACTGATACCCAGTAACACGGACACACACTTACACCAAGTAACAAAGACATACACTGACACCAAGTAACAAAGACATACACTTACAGCAAGTAACACAGACATACACTGACACCAAGTAACAAAGACATCCACTGACACCAAGTAACACAGACATACACTGACACCAAGTAACAAAGACATACACTGATACCCAGTAACACAGACACACACTTACACGAAGTAACAATGACAGACACTGATACCCAGTAACACAGACACACACTTACACCAAGTAACAAAGACATACACTGACACCAAGTAACAAAGACATACACTTACAGCAAGTAACACAGACATACCCTGACACCAAGTAACAAAGACATACACTTACACCAAGTGAAAAAGACATACACTGACACCAAGTAACAAAGACATATACTGATACCCACTAACACAGACACACACTTACACCACCTAACAAAGACAGACACTGATACCCAGTAATACAGACATACACTTACACCAAGTATCAAAGACATACACTGACACCAAGTAGCAAAGAAATACACTGACACAAAGTAACAAAGACATACACTTACACCAAGTAAAAAAGACATACACTGACACCAAGTAACAAAGACATACACTTCCACCAAGTAAAAAAGACATACACTGACACCAAGTAACAAAGACATACACTTACACCAAGTACTTTGACATACACTGACACCAAGTAACAAAGACATACACTGATACCCAGTAACACAGACACACACTTCCACCAAGTAACAAAGACATACAATGACACCAAGTCACAAAGACACAAACTGACACCCAGTAACACAGACATACACTTACACCAATAAGACAGACACACACTTACACCAAGTAACAAAGACAGACACTGATACTCAGTGACACAGACACACACTTACACCAAGTAACAAAGAATACACTAAAACCCAGTAACAAAGACATACACTGACACCCAGTAACACAGACACACACAGATACCAAGTAACAAAGACACACACTTACACCAAGTAACACAGACACACACTGACACCCAGTAACACAGACACACACTGACACCCAGTAAAAAAAGAGATATACGGACACCAAGTCACAAAGACATACACTGATGCCCAGTAAAAAAGACACACACTTACACCAAGTAACACAGACATACACTGACACCAAGTGACAAAGACAGACAATTACACCAAGTAACAAAGACATACACTGATACCCAGTAACGCAGACACACACTTACACCCAGTAAAAAAGGCATTCACTGACACCAAGTCACAAAGGCATACACTGATACCAAGTCACAAAGACATACACTGATGCCCAGTAACACAGACACACACTGACACCCAGTAACAAAGACATGCACTGACACCCAGTAACACAGACACACACGGACACCATGTAACAAAGACACACACTTACACCAAGTAACACAGACACACACTGACACCCAGTAACAAAGACATACACTAGCACCATGTAACACAGACATACACTGACACCAAGTAACAAAGACATACACTGATACCCAGTAACACAGGCACACACTTACACCAAGTAACACAGACATACACTGACACCAAGTAACAAAGACATACACTGTCACCAAGTAACAAAGACATACACTTACACCAAGTAACAAAGACACACACTTACACCAAGTAACACAGACATACACTGACACCAATTAACAAAGACAGACAATTACACCAAGTAACAAAGACATACACTTACACCAAGTATTTTGACATACACTGACACCAAGTAACAAAGACATACACTGATACCCAGTAACACAGACACACACTTCCACCAAGTAACAAAGAATACACTAAAACCCAGTAACAAAGACATACACTGACACCCAGTAACACAGACACACACGGACACCAAGTAACAAAGACACACACTTACACCAAGCAACACAGACACACACTGACACCCAGTAACACAGACACACACTGACACCCAGTAAAAAAAGACATACACTGACACCAAGTCACAAAGACATACACTGATGCCCAGTAAAAAGACACACACTTACACTAAGTAACACAGACATACACAGACACAAAGTGACAAAGACAGACAATTACACCAAGTAACAAAGATATACACTGATACCCAGTAACGCAGACACACACTTACACCCAGTAAAAAAGACATTCACTGACACCAAGTCACAAAGGCATACACTGATACCAAGTCACAAAGACATACACTGACACCCAGTAACAAAGACATGCACTGACACCCAGTAACACAGCCACACACGGACACCATGTAACAAAGACACACACTTACACCAAGTAACACAGACTCACACTGACACCCAGTAACAAAGACATACACTAGCACCAAGGAACACAGACATACACTGACACCAAGTAACAAAGACATACACTGATACACAGTAACACAGGCACACACTTACACCAAGTAACACAGACATACACTGACACCAAGTAACAAAGACATACACTGACACCAAGTAACAAAGACATACACTTACACCAAGTAACAAAGACACACACTTAGACCAAGTAACACAGACATACACTGACACCAATTAACAAAGACAGACAATTACACCAAGTAACAAAGACATACACTTACACCAAGTATTTTGACATACACTGACACCAAGTAACAAAGACATACACTGATACCCAGTAACACAGACACACACTTCCACCAAGTAACAAAGACATACACTGACACCAAGTCACAAAGACACAAACTGACACCCAGTAACAAAGACATACACTGACACCAAGTCACAAAGACATACACTGATACCCAGTAACACAGACATACACTTACACCAAGTAAGACAGACACACACTTACACCAAGTAACAAAGACAGACACTGATGCTCAGTAACACAGACACACACTTGCACCAATTAACAAAGAATACACTAAAACCCAGTAACAAAGACATACACTGACACCCAGTAACACAGACACACACGGCCACCAAGTAACAAAGACACACACTTACACCAAGTAACACAGACACACACTGACACCAAGTAACAAAGACATACACTTACACCAAGTACCACAGACATACACTGACAACAAGTAACAAAGACATACACTGATACCCAGTAACACAGGCACACACTGAGGGTTGGGGGGGTGGGGGCACATTGGCGCAGTAGTTAGCACCGCAGCCTCACAGCTCCAGGGGCCCGGGTTCGATTCTGGGTACTGCCTGTGCGGAGTTTGCATGTTCTCCCTGTGTCTGCGTGGGTTTCCTCCCGGTGCTCCGGTTTCCTCCCACATGCCAAAGACTTGCAGGTTGGTAGGTTCATTGGCCATCATAAATTGCCCCTAGTATAGGTAGGTGGTAGGGAAATATATGGGGATATGTGGGGATGTGATAGGAATACGGGATTAGTGTAGGATTAGGATAAATGGGTTGTTGATGGTCGGCACAGACACGGTGGGCCAATTGGCCTGTTTCAGTGCTGTATCTCGAAACTAATCTAAATACTGACACCTAGTGTCACAGACACACACTGACACCCAGTACCACAAACACACACTGACACCCAGTAACACTGAGAAACACTAATACACATGAACAAAGACATACACGGACACCAAGTAACAAAGACACACACTGACACCCAGGAAAAAAGACATACACTGACACCAAGTCACAAAGGCATACACTTTCACCAATTATTTTGACATACACTGACACCAAGTCACAAACACATACACTGATGCCCCGTAACACAGACAAACACTGACACCAAGTAACAAAGACATACACTGACACCAAGTAACACAGACACACACTGAAACCAAGTAACAAAGACACACACTTACACCAAGTAACGCAGACATACACTGACCCCCAGTAACACAGACATGCACTGATACCCAGTAACACAGACACACACGTACACCAAGTAACAAAGACATACACTGACACCAAGTAACAAAGACACACACTTACACCAAGAAACAAAGACACACACTTACACCAAGTAACACAGACATACACTGACACCAAGTAACAAAGACAGACAATTACACCAAGTAACAAAGACATACACTTGCACCAAGTATTTTGACATACACTGACACCAAGTAACAAAGACATACACTGATACCCAGTAACGCAGGTACAGACTGGGGAGGGGGGGGGGGGGGGGGCACATTGGCGCAGTGGTTAGCACCGCAGCTTCACAGCTCCAGGGACCCGGGTCTGATTCTTGGTACTGCCTGTGCGGAGTTTGCAAGTTCTCCCTGTGTCTGCGTGGGTTTCCTCCCGGTGCTCCGGCTTCCTCCCACATGCCAAAGACTTGCAGGTTGATAGGTTAATTGGCCATCATAAATTGCCCCTAGTATAGGTAAGTGGTAGGGAAATATATAGGGATAGGTGGGGATGTGTTAGGAATACGGGATTAGTGTAGGATTATTATAATTGGGTGGTTGATGGTCGGCACAGACTCGGTGGGCCGAAGGGCCTGTTTAAGTGATGTCTCTCGAAACTAAACTAAATACTGACACCTAGTGTCACAGACACACACTGACACCCAGTACCACAAACAAACACACACTGACACCCAGTAACACAGAGAAACACTGATACACAGTAACAAAGACATACACTGACACCAAGTAACACAGACACACACTGACACCCAGTAAAAAAGACATACACTGACACCAAGTCACAAAGACATACACTGATACCAAGTCACAAAGACATACACTGATGCCCAGTAACACAGAAACACACTGTCACCAAGTAACAAAGACATCCGCTGACACCAAGTAACAAAGACATACACTTAACCAAGTAACAAAGACACACTCTTACACCAAGTAACACAGACATACACTGACACCAAGTAACAAAGACAGACAATTACACCAAGTAACAAAGACATACACTTGCACCAAGTATTTTGACATACACTGACACCAAGTAACAAAGACATACACTGATACCCAGTAACACAGACACACACTTACACCAAGTAACACAGACATACAATGACACCAAGTAACAAAGACATGCACTGATACCCAGTAACAAAGACATACACTGACACCAAGTAACAAAGACATACACTTAACCAAGTAACAAAGACACAGTCTTACACCAAGTAACACAGACATACACTGACACCAAGTAACAAAGACGGACAATTACACCAAGTAACAAAGACATACACTTGCACCAAGTATTTTGACATACACTTACACCAAGTAAAAAAGACAGACACTGACACCCAGTAACATAGCCACACACTGACACCAAGTAACAAAGACATGCACTGACACCCAGTAACACAGCCACACACGGACACCATGTAACAAAGACACACACTTACACCAAGTAACACAGACTCACACTGACACCCAGTAACAAAGACATACACTAGCACCAAGGAACACAGACATACACTGACACCAAGTAACAAAGACATACACTGATACACAGTAACACAGGCACACACTTACACCAAGTAACACAGACATACACTGACACCAAGTAACAAAGACATACACTGACACCAAGTAACAAAGACATACACTTACACCAAGTAACAAAGACACACACTTAGACCAAGTAACACAGACATACACTGACACCAATTAACAAAGACAGACAATTACACCAAGTAACAAAGACATACACTTACACCAAGTATTTTGACATACACTGACACCAAGTAACAAAGACATACACTGATACCCAGTAACACAGACACACACTTCCACCAAGTAACAAAGACATACACTGACACCAAGTCACAAAGACACAAACTGACACCCAGTAACAAAGACATACACTGACACCAAGTCACAAAGACATACACTGATACCCAGTAACACAGACATACACTTACACCAAGTAAGACAGACACACACTTACACCAAGTAACAAAGACAGACACTGATGCTCAGTAACACAGACACACACTTGCACCAATTAACAAAGAATACACTAAAACCCAGTAACAAAGACATACACTGACACCCAGTAACACAGACACACACGGCCACCAAGTAACAAAGACACACACTTACACCAAGTAACACAGACACACACTGACACCAAGTAACAAAGACATACACTTACACCAAGTACCACAGACATACACTGACAACAAGTAACAAAGACATACACTGATACCCAGTAACACAGGCACACACTGAGGGTTGGGGGGGTGGGGGCACATTGGCGCAGTAGTTAGCACCGCAGCCTCACAGCTCCAGGGGCCCGGGTTCGATTCTGGGTACTGCCTGTGCGGAGTTTGCAAGTTCTCCTTGTGTCTGCGTGGGTTGCCTCCCGGTGCTCCGGTTTCCTCCCACATGCCAAAGACTTGCAGGTTGGTAGGTTAATTGGCCATCATAAATTGCCCCTAGTATAGGTAGGTGGTAGGGAAATATATAGGGATAGGTGGGGATGTGATAGGAATACGGGATTAGTGTAGGATTAGGATAAATGGGTTGTTGATGGTCGGCACAGACACGGTGGGCCAATTGGCCTGTTTCAGTGCTGTATCTCGAAACTAATCTAAATACTGACACCTAGTGTCACAGACACACACTGACACCCATTATCAGAAACAAACACACACTGACACCCAGTCACACAGACACACACTGACACCCAGTAAGAAAGACATACACTGACACCAAGTAACAAAGACATACACTGACACCAAGTAACAATGACAGACAATTACACCAAGTAACAAAGATATACGCTTACAACAAGTATTTTGACATACACTGACACCAAGTAACAAAGACATACACTGATACCCAGTAACGCAGAGACACACTTACACCAAGTAAAAAGGTCATACACTGACACCAAGTCACAAAGACATAAACTGATACCAAGCCACAAAGACATACACTGATGCCCAGTAACACAGACACACACTGACAACAAGTTACAAAGACATACACTGACACCAAGTAAGAAAGACAAAAACACTTAAAACAAGTAACAAAGACACACAAGGACACCAAGTAACAGAGACATACACTGACACCAAGTAACAAAGACAGACAATTACACCAAGTAACAAAGACACACACTTACACCAAGTATTTTGACACACACTGACACCCAGTAACACAGACACACACTTACACCAAGTGACAAAGACATACACTGACACCAAGTAACAAAGACATACACTGACACCAAGTACCACAGACATACACTGACACCAAGTAACAAAGACATACACTGATAAACAGTAACACAGACACACACTTACACCAAGTAACACAGACATACACTGACACCAAGTAACAAAGACATACACTGATACCCAGTAACAAAGACACACACTTACACCAAGTAACAAAGACATACACTGATACCCAGTGACACAGACACACACTTACACCAATTAACAAAGACATACACTGATACCCAGTAACAAAGACATACACGGACACCAAGTAACAAAGACACACACTTACACCAAGTAACACAGATACACACTGACACCCAGTAACACAGACAAACACTTACACCAAGTAACATAGACATACACTGACACCAAGTAACAAAGACATACACTGATACCCAGTAACACAGGCATACACTTACACCAAGTAACACAGACATACACTGACACCAAGTAACAAAGACATACACTGACGCCAAGTAACAAAGACATACACTTTCACCAAGTAACAAAGACACACACTTACACCAAGTAACACAGACATACACTGACACCAAGTAACAAAGACAGACAATTACACCAAGTAACAAAGTCACACACTTACACCAAGTATTTTGACATGCACTGACACCAAGTAACAAAGACATACACTGATACCCAATAACACAGACCCACACTTACACCAAGTAACAAAGACATACACTGACACCAAGTCACAAACACACACTGACACCCAGTAACAAAGTCATACACTGACACCAAGTCACAAAGACATACACTGATACCCAGTAACACAGACACACACTTACACCAAGTAAGACAGACATACACTGACACCAAGCAATAAAGACATACACTGATACCCAAGAACACAGAGACACACTTACACCAAGTAACTAAGACAGACACAGATACTCAGTAACACAGACACAAACTTACACCAAGTGACAAAGAATACACTGACACCCAGTAACAAAGACATACACTGACACCCAGTAACACAGGCACACACGGACACCAAGTAACAAAGACACCCACTTACACCAAGTAACACAGACACACACTGACACCCAGGAACACAGACACACACGAACACCAAGTAACAAAGACATACACTGACACCAAGTAACAAAGACATACACTGATACCCAGTAACACAGACGCTCACTCACACCAAGTAACAAAGACATACACTGATACCCAGTAACACAGACACACACTTACAACAAGTAACACAGACACACTTACACCAAGTAACATAGACATACACTGGTACCCAGTAACACAGACACACACTGGCCGGCACAGTGGCGCAGCGGTTAGCACCGCAGCCTCACAGCTCCAGGGACCCGGGTTCGATTCTGGGTCCTGCCTGAAAGGAGTTTGCAAGTTCTCCCTGTGTCTGCGTGGGTTTGCTCCGGGTGCTCCGGTTTCCACCCACATGCCAAAGACTTGCAGGTTGATAGGTTAATTGGCCTTTATAAATGGCCCCTAGTATAGGTAGGTGGTAGGGAAATATATAGGGACCGGTGGGGATGTGATAGGAATACGGGATTAGTGTAGGATTAGGATAAATGGGTTGTTGATGGTCGGCACAGACTCGGTGGGCCGAAGGACCTGTTTAAGTGCTGCATCTCTAAACTAATCTAAATACTGGCAACTAGTGTCACAGACACACACTGACACCCAGTACCACAAACAAACACACACTGACACCCAGTGACACTGAGAAACACTGATACACATGAACAAAGACATACACGGACACCAAGTCACAAAGGCATACACTTTCACCAAGTATTTTGACATACACTGACACCAAGTAACAAAGACATACACTGATACCAAGTCACAAAGGCATACACTTTCACCAAGTATTTTGACATACACTGACACCCAGTAAAAAAGACATACACTGACACCAAGTCACAAAGGCATACACTTTCACCAAGTATTTTGACATACACTGACACCAAGTAACAAAGACATACACTGATACCAAGTCACAAAGACATACACTGATGCCCCGTAACAAAGACAAACACTGACACCAAGTAACAAAGACATACACTGATACCAAGTCACAAAGACATACACTGATACCAAGTCACAAAGACATACACTGACACCAAGTAACACAGACACACACTGAAACCAAGTAACAAAGACACACACTTACACCAAGTAACGTAGACATACACTGACACCAAGTAACAAAGACACATACTTACACCAAGCAACAAAGACACACACTTACACCAAATAACACAGACATACACTGACACCAGGTAACAAAGACATACACTTGCACCAAGTAACAAAGACACATACTTACACCAAGCAACAAAGACACACACTTACACCAAATAACACAGACATACACTGACACCAAGTAACAAAGACATACACTGATACACAGTAACACAGGCACACACTTACACCAAGTAACACAGACATAGACTGACACCAAGTAACAAAGACATACACTGACACCAAGTAACAAAGACATACACTTACACCAAGTAACAAAGACACACACTTAGACCAAGTAACACAGACATACACTGACACCAATTAACAAAGACAGACAATTACACCAAGTAACAAAGACATACACTTACACCAAGTATTTTGACATACACTGACACCAAGTCACAAAGACATACACTGATGCCCCGTAACACAGACAAACACTGACACCAAGTAACAAAGACATACACTGATACCAAGTCACAAAGACATACACTGATACCAAGTCACAAAGACATACACTGACACCAAGTAACACAGACACACACTGAAACCAAGTAACAAAGACACACACTTACACCAAGTAACGTAGACATACACTGACCCCCAGTAACACAGACATGCACTGATACCCAGTAACACAGACACACACTTACACCAAGTAACAAAGACATACACTGACACCAAGTAACAAAGACACATACTTACACCAAGCAACAAAGACACACACTTACACCAAATAACACAGACATACACTGACACCAGGTAACAAAGACATACACTTGCACGAAGTATTTTGACATACACTGACACCAAGTAACAAAGACATACACTGATACCCAGTAAGCCAGGTACAGACTGGGGAGGGGGGGTGCACATTGGCGCAGTGGTTAGCACCGCAGCCGCACAGCTCCAGGGACCCGGGTTCGATTCTTGGTACTGCCTGTGCGGAGTTTGCATGTTCTCCCTGTGTCTGCGTGGGTTTCCTCCCGGTGCTCCGGTTTCCTCCCACATGCCAAAGACTTGCAGGTTGATGGGTTAATTGGCCATCATAAATTGCCCCTAGTCTAGGTAGGTGGTAGGGAAATATAGAGGGATAGGTGGGGATGTGATAGGAATACGGGATTAGTGTAGGATTAGTATAAATGGGTTGTTGATGGTCGGCACAGACTCGGTGGGCCGAAGGGCCTGTTTAAGTGCTGCATCTCTAAACTAAACTAAATACTGACACCTAGTGTCACAGACCCACACTGACACCCAGTAACACAAATAAACACACACTGACACCCAGGAACACAGAGAAACACTGATACAGAGTAACAAAGGCATAGACTGACACCAAGTAACACAGAAACACAGTAAAAAAGACACACACTGACAATAAGTAACACAGACATACACTGACACCAAGTAAAAAAGACAGACAATTACACCAAGTAACAAAGACATACACTTACACCAAGTATTTTGACATACACTGACACCAAGTAACAAAGAAATACACTGATACACAGTAACGCAGACACACACTGACACACAGTAACACAGACACACTCTTACACCAAGTAACACAGACATACACTGACACCAAGTAACAAAGACAGACAATTACACCAAGTAACAAAGACATGCACTTACACCAAATATTTTGACATACACTGACACCAAGTAACAAAGACATACACTGATACCCAGTAACACAGACACACACTTACACCAAGTAACATAGACATACAATGACACCAAGTAACAAAGACATGCACTGATACCCAGTAACGCAGAAACACACTTACACCAAGTAAAAAAGACAGACACTGATACCTAGTAACACAGACACACACTTACACCAAGGGACAAAGACATACACTGACACCCAGTAACAAACACATACTCTGACACCCAGTAACACAGACACACACGGACACCAAGTAACAAAGACACACACTTACACCAAGTAACACAGACACACACTGACACCCAGTAACATAAACAAACACAATGACACCAAGTAACACAGACATAAACTGACACCAAGTAACAAAGACATACACTGACACCCAGTAACACAGACACACACGGACACCAAGTAACAAAGACATACACTTACACCAAGTAACACAGAAACACACTGACACCCAGTAACACAGACACACACTTACACCAATTAACACAGACATACACTGACAAAAAGCAACAAAGACATACACTGATAACCAGTAACACAGGCACACACTGGGGTCTGGAGGGGGGGGGCACATTGGCGCAATTGTTAGCACCGCAGCCTCACAGCTCCGGGGCCCGGGTTCGAATCTGGGTGCTGCCTGTGCGGAGTTTGCAAGTTCTCCCTGTGTCTGCGTGGGATTCCTCCCGGTGCTCCGGTTTCCTCCCACATGCCAAAGACTTACAGGTTGATAGGTTAATTTGCCATCATAAATTGCCCCTAATATAGGTAGGTGGTAGGGAAATATATAGGGATAGGTGGGGATGTGATAGGAATACGGGATTAGTGTAGGATTAGTGTAAATGGGTGGTTGATGGTCGGCACAGAATCATGGGCCGAAGGGCCTGTTTAAGTGCTGTATCTCTCAACTAAACTAAATACTGACAACTAGTGTCACAGACACACACTGACACACAGGACCACAAACAAACACACACTGACACCCAGTGACACAGAGAAACACTGATACACAGTAACAAAGACATACACTGACACCAAGTAACACAGACACACACTGACACCAAGTAACAAAGACATACACTTACACCAAGTCACAAAGACATACTCTTACACCAAGTAACAAAGACACACACTTACACCAAGTAACACAGACATACACTGACACCAAGTAACAAAGACAGACAATTACACCAAGTAACAAAGACATACACTTACACCAAATATTTTGACATACACTGACACCAAGTAACAAAGACATACACTGATACCCAGTAACACAGACACTCACTTACACCAAGTAACACAGACATACAATGACACCCAGTAACAAAGACATGCACTGATACCCAGTAACACAGACACACACTTACACCAAGTAAAAAAGACAGACACTGATACCCAGTGACACAGACACACACTGACACCAAGTAACCAAGACAGACACTGACACCCAGTAACAAAGACATACTCTGACACCAAGTAACACAGACACACACGGACACCAATAACAAAGACATACACTGACACCCAGTAACACAGACACACACGGACACCAAGTAACAAAGACATACACTTCCACCAAGTAACACAGACACACACTGACACCCAGTAACACAGACACACACTTACACCAAGTAACACAGACATACACTGACACCAAGCAACAAAGACATACACTGATACCCAGTAACACAGGCACACACTGGGGGGTGGGGGGCACATTGGCGCAATGGTTAGCACCGCAGCCTCACAGTTCCAGGGACCCGGGTTCGATTCTTGGTACTGCCTGTGCGGAGTTTGCAAGTTCTCCCTGTGTCTGCGTGGGTTTCCTCCGGGTGCTCCGGTTTCCTCCCACATGCCAAAGAGTTGCAGGTTGATAGGTTAATTGGCCAATATAAATTGCCCCTAGTGTAGGTCGGTGGTTGGGAAATATATAGGGACCGGTGGGGATGTGATAGGAATACGGGATTAGTGTAGGATTAGGATAAATGGGTTGTTGATGGTCGGCACAGACTCGGTGGGCCGAAGGGCCTGTTTAAGTGCTGTATCTCTAAAATAAACAAAATACTGACACCTAGTGTCACAGAGACACACTGACACCCAGTACCACAAACAAACACACACTGACACCCAGTAACACAGAGAAACACTGATACACAGTAACAAAGACATATACTGACACCAAGTAACACAGACACACACTGACACCCAGTAAAAAAGACATACACTGACACCAAGTCACAAAGACATACACTGATACCAAGTCACAAAGACATACACTGATGCCCAGGAACACAGACAGACACAGACACCAAGGAACAAAGACATACACTGACACCAAGTAACAAAGACATACACTTACACCAAGTAACAAAGACAGACACTTACACCAGGTAACACAGACATACACTGACACCAAGTAACAAAGACAGACAATTACAACAAGTAACAAAGACATACACTTACACCAAGTATTTTGACATACACTGACACCGAGTAACAAAGACATACACTGATACCCAGTAACACAGACACACAATTACACCAAGTAACACAGAAAAACACTGACACCAAGTAACAAAGACATGAACTGATACCCAGTAACACAGACACACACTGACACCAAGTAAAAAAGACAGACACTGATACCCAGTAACACAGACACACACTTACATCAAGTAACAAAGACATACACTGACACCCAGTACCACAGACACACATGGACACCAAGTAACAAAGACACACACTTACACCAAGTAACACAGACACACACTGACACCCAGTAACACAAACAAACACACTGACACCAAGTAAAACAGACATACACTGACACCAAGTCACAAAGACATACACTGATACCAAGTCACAAAGACGTACACTTTTGCCCAGCAACACAGACACACATTTACATCAAGTAACACAGACACACAATTACACCAAGTAAAAAAGACATGCACTGATAACCAGGAACACAGACACACACTTACATCAAGTAAAGAAGACAGACACTGATACCCAGTAACAAAGACACACACTTACACCAAGTAACAAAGACATGCACTGACACCCAGTAACATGGACAAACACTGACACCCAGTAACACAGACACCCACGGACACCAAGTAACAAAGACATACACTGATACCCAGTAACACAGACACACACTTACACCAAGTAACAAAGACATACACTTACACCAAGTAACAAAGACAAACACTTACACCAAGTAACACAGACATACACTGACACCAAGTATTTTGACATGCACTGACACCAAGTAACAAAGACATACACTGATACCCAGTAACACAGACACACACTTACACCAAGTAACAAAGACATGCACTGATAACCAGGAACACAGACACACACTTACACCAAGTAAAAAAGACAGACACTGATACCCAGTAACAAAGACACACACTTACACCAAGTAACAAAGACATGCACTGACACCCAGTAACATAGACAAACACTGACACCCAGTAACACAGACACCCACGGACACCAAGTAACAAAGACACACACTGACACCAAGTAACACAGACATACACTGATACCCAGTAACACAGACACACACTTACACCAAGTAACACAGACATACAATGACACCAAGTAACAAAGACATGCACTGATAACCAGGAACACAGACACACACTTACACCAAGTAACAAAGACAGACACTGATACCAAGTAACAAAGACACACACTTACACCAAGTAACAAAGACATGCCCTGACACCCAGTAACAAAGACAAACACTGACACCCAGTAACACAGACACCCACGGACACCAAGTAACAAAGACACACACTGACACCAAGTAACACAGACATACACTGACACCAAGGAACAAAGACATACACTGACACCAAGTAACAAAGACATACACTTACACCAAGTTACAAAGACACACACTTACACCAGGTAACACAGACATAGACTGACACCAAGTAACAAAGACAGACAATTACAACAAGTAACAAAGACATACACTTACACCAAGTATTTTGACATACACTGACACCTAGTAACAAAGACATACACTGATACCCAGTAACACAGACACACAATTACACCAAGAAACACAGAAAAACACTGACACCAAGTAACAAAGACATGAACTGATACCCAGTAACACAGACACACACTTACATCAAGTAACAAAGACATACACTGACACCCAGTACCACAGACACACACGGACACCAAGTAACAAAGACACACACTTACACCAAGTAACACAGACACACACTGACACCCAGTAACACAAACAAACACACTGACACCAAGTAAAACAGACATACACTGACACCAAGTCACAAAGACATACACTGATACCAAGTCACAAAGACGTACACTGATACCCAGTAACACAGACACACAATTACACCAAGTAAAAAAGACATGCACTGATAACCAGGAACACAGACACACAGTTACACCAAGTAAAAAAGACAGACACTGATACCCAGTAACAAAGACACACACTTACACCAAGTAACAAAGACATGCACTGACACCCAGTAACATAGACAAACACTGACACCCAGTAACACAGACACCCACGGACACCAAGTAACAAAGACATACACTGAAACCCAGTAACACAGACACACACTTACACCAAGTAACAAAGACATACACTTACACCAGGTAACAAAGACAAACACTTACACCAAGTAACACAGACATACAGTGACACCAAGTATTTTGACATGCACTGACACCAAGTAACAAAGACATACACTGATACCCAGTAACACAGACACACAGTTACACCAAGTAACAAAGACATGCACTGATAACCTGGAACACAGACACACACTTACACCAAGTAACAAAGACATGCACTGACACCCAGTAACATAGACAAACACTGACACCCAGTAACACAGACACCTACGGACACCAAGTAACAAAGACACACACTGACACCAAGTAACACAGACATACACTGATACCCAGTAACACAGACACACACTTACACCAAGTAACACAGACATACAATGACACCAAGTAACAAAGACATGCACTGATAACCAGGAACACAGACACACACTTACACCAAGTAAAAAAGACAGACACTGATACCAAGTAACAAAGACACACACTTACACCAAGTAACAAAGACATGCACTGACACCCAGTAACAAAGACAAACACTGACACCCAGTAACACAGACACCCACGGACACCAAGTAACAAAGACACACACTGACACCAAGTAACACAGACATACACTGACACCAAGTAACAAAGACATACACTGATACCCAGTAACACAGGCACACACTGGGCGGCGGGGGGAGGGGGGGCACATTGGCGCAGTGGTTAGCACCGCAGCCTCACAGCTCCAGGGACCCGGGTTCGATTCTGGGTACTGCCTGTGCGGAGTTTGCAAGTTCTCCCTGTGTCTGCGTGGGTTTCCTCCGGGTGCTCCGGTTTCCTCCCACATGCCAAAGACTTGCAGGTTGATAGGTTAATTGGCCATTATAAATTAGCCCTAGTATAGGTAGGTGGTAGGGATATATTTCGGGACCGGTGCGGATGTGATAGGAATACGGGATTAGTGTAGGATTAGGATAAATGGGTTGTTGATGGTCGGCACAGACTTGGTGGGCCGAAGGGCCTGTTTAAGTGCTGTATCTCTAAAATAATCAAAATACTGACACCTAGTGTCACAGACACACACTGACACCCAGTACCACAAACAAACACACACTGACACCCAGTAACACAGAGAAAAACTGATACACAGTAACAAAGGCATACACTGACACCAAGTAACACAGACACACACTGACACACAGTAAAAAAGACATACACTGACACCAAGTCACAAAGACATACACTGATACCAAGTCACAAAGACATACACTGATGCCCAGTAACACAGACATAGACAGACACCAAGGAATAAAGACAGACACTGACACCAAGTAACAAAGACATACACTTACACCAAGTAACAAAGACACACACTTACACCAGGTAACACAGACACACACTGACACCAAGTAACAAAGACAGACAATTACAACAAGTAACCAAGACATACACTTACACCAAGTATTTTGACATACACTGACACCAAGTAACAAAGACATACACTGATACCCAGTAACACAGACACACACTTACACCAAGTAACACAGAAACACACTGACACCAAGTAACAAAGACATGAACTGATACCCAGTAACACAGACACACACTTACACCAAGTAAAAAAGACAGACACTGATACCCAGTAACACAGACACACACTTACATCAAGTAACAAAGACATACACTGACACCCAGTAACACAGACACACACGGACACCAAGTAACAAAGACACACACTTACACCAAGTAACACAGACACACACTGACACCCAGTAACACTAACAAACACACTGACACCAAGTAAAACAGACATACACTGACACCAAGTCACAAAGACATACACTGATACCAAGTCACAAAGACGTACACTGATGCCCAGTAACACAGACACACACTGACACCAAGTAACAAAGATATACACTTACACCAAGTAACAAAGACACACACTTACACCAAGTAACACAGACATACACTGACACCAAGTAACAAAGACAGACAATTACACCAAGGAACAAAGACATACACTTACAGCAAGTAACAAAGACATACACTGATACCAAGTCACAAAGACATACACTGATACCCAGTAACACAGACACACACTTACACCAAGTAAAAAAGACATACACTTACACCAAGTAACTAAGACAAACACTTACACCAAGTAACACAGACATACACTGACACCAAGTATTTTGACATGCACTGACACCAAGTAACAAAGACATACACTGATACCCAGTAACACAGACACACAGTTACACCAAGTAACACAGACATACAATGACACCAAGTAACAAAGACATGCACTGATAACCAGGAACACAGACACACACTTACACCAAGTAAAAAAGACAGACACTTATACCCAGTAACAAAGACACACACTTACACCAAGTAACAAAGACATGCACTGACACCCAGTAACAAAGACTAACACTGACACCCAGTAACACAGACACCCACGGACACCAAGTAACAAAGACACACACTTACACCAAGTAACACAGACACACACTGACTCCCAGTAACACAAACAAACACACTGACACCAAGTAAAACAGACATACACTGACACCAAGTCACAAAGACATACACTGATACCAAGTCACAAAGACGTACACTGATGCCCAGTAACACAGACACACACTGACACCAAGTAACAAAGATATACACGTACACCAAGTAACAAAGACACACACTTACACCAAGTAACACAGACATACACTGACACCAAGTAACAAAGACAGACAATTACACCAAGGAACAAAGACATACACTTACAGCAAGTAACAAAGACATACACTGATACCAAGTCACAAAGACATACACTGATACCCAGTAACACAGACACACACTTACACCAAGTAAAAAAGACATACACTTACACCAAGTAACTAAGACAAACACTTACACCAAGTAACACAGACATACACTGACACCAAGTATTTTGACATGCACTGACACCAAGTAACAAAGACATACACTGATACCCAGTAACACAGACACACAGTTACACCAAGTATTTTGACATGCACTGACACCAAGCAACAAAGACATACACTGTTACCCAGTAACACAGACACACACTTACACCAAGTAACAAAGACATGCACTGATAACCAGGAACACAGACACACACTTACACCAAGTAAAAAAGACAGACACTGATACCCAGTAACAAAGACACACACTTACACCAAGTAACAAAGACATGCACTGACACCCAGTAACATAGACAAACACTGACACCCAGTAACACAGACACCCACGGACACCAAGTAACAAAGACACACACTGACACCAAGTAACACAGACATACACTGATACCCAGTAACACAGACACACACTTACACCAAGTAACACAGACATACAATGACACCAAGTAACAAAGACATGCACTGATAACCAGGAACACAGACACACACTTACACCAAGTAACAAAGACAGACACTGATACCAAGTAACAAAGACACACACTTACACCAAGTAACAAAGACATGCCCTGACACCCAGTAACAAAGACAAACACTGACACCCAGTAACACGGACACCCACGGACACCAAGTAACAAAGACACACACTGACACCAAGTAACACAGACATACACTGACACCAAGGAACAAAGACATACACTGACACCAAGTAACAAAGACATACACTTACACCAAGTTACAAAGACACACACTTACACCAGGTAACACAGACATAGACTGACACCAAGTAACAAAGACAGACAATTACAACAAGTAACAAAGACATACACTTACACCAAGTATTTTGACATACACTGACACCTAGTAACAAAGACATACACTGATACCCAGTAACACAGACACACAATTACACCAAGAAACACAGAAAAACACTGACACCAAGTAACAAAGACATGAACTGATACCCAGTAACACAGACACACACTGACACCAAGTAAAAAAGACAGACACTGATACCCAGTAACACAGACACACACTTACATCAAGTAACAAAGACATACACTGACACCCAGTACCACAGACACACACGGACACCAAGTAACAAAGACACACACTTACACCAAGTAACACAGACACACACTGACACCCAGTAACACAAACAAACACACTGACACCAAGTAAAACAGACATACACTGACACCAAGTCACAAAGACATACACTGATACCAAGTCACAAAGACGTACACTGATGCCCAGTAACACAGACACACAATTACACCAAGTAAAAAAGACATTCACTGATAACCAGGAACACAGACACACACTTACACCAAGTAAAAAAGACAGACACTGATACCCAGTAACAAAGACACACACTTACACCAAGTAACAAAGACATGCACTGACACCCAGTAACATAGACAAACACTGACACCCAGTAACACAGACACCCACGGACACCAAGTAACAAAGACATACACTGAAACCCAGTAACACAGACACACACTTACACCAAGTAACAAAGACATACACTTACACCAAGTAACAAAGACAAACACTTACACCAAGTAACACAGACATACACTGACACCAAGTATTTTGACATGCACTGACACCAAGTAACAAAGACATACACTGATACCCAGTAACACAGACACACAGTTACACCAAGTAACAAAGACATGCACTGATAACCTGGAACACAGACACACACTTACACCAAGTAACAAAGACATGCACTGACACCCAGTAACATAGACAAACACTGACACCCAGTAACACAGACACCCACGGACACCAAGTAACAAAGACACACACTGACACCAAGTAACACAGACATACACTGATACCCAGTAACACAGACACACACTTACACCAAGTAACACAGACATACAATGACACCAAGTAACAAAGACATGCACTGATAACCAGGAACACAGACACACACTTACACCAAGTAAAAAAGACAGACACTGATACCAAGTAACAAAGACACACACTTACACCAAGTAACAAAGACATGCACTGACACCCAGTAACAAAGACAAACACTGACACCCAGTAACACAGACACCCACGGACACCAAGTAACAAAGACACACACTGACACCAAGTAACACAGACATACACTGACACCAAGTAACAAAGACATACACTGATACCCAGTAACACAGGCACACACTGGGCGGCGGGGGGAGGGGGGGCACATTGGCGCAGTGGTTAGCACCGCAGCCTCACAGCTCCAGGGACCCGGGTTCGATTCTGGGTACTGCCTGTGCGGAGTTTGCAAGTTCTCCCTGTGTCTGCGTGGGTTTCCTCCGGGTGCTCCGGTTTCCTCCCACATGCCAAAGACTTGCAGGTTGATAGGTTAATTGGCCATTATAAATTAGCCCTAGTATTGGTAGGTGGTAGGGATATATTTCGGGACCGGTGCGGATGTGATAGGAATACGGGATTAGTGTAGGATTAGGATAAATGGGTTGTTGATGGTCGGCACAGACTTGGTGCGCCGAAGGGCCTGTTTAAGTGCTGTATCTCTAAAATAATCAAAATACTGACACCTAGTGTCACAGACACACACTGACACCCAGTACCACAAACAAACACACACTGACACCCAGTAACACAGAGAAACACTGATACACAGTAACAAAGGCATACACTAACACCAAGTAACAAAGACACACACTGACACCCAGTAAAAAAGACATACACTGACACCAAGTCACAAAGACATACACTGATACCAAGTCACAAAGACATACACTGATGCCCAGTAACACAGACATAGACAGACACCAAGGAACAAAGACAGACGCTGACACCAAGTAACAAAGACATACACTTACACCAAGTAACAAAGACACACACTTACACCAGGTAACACAGACACACACTGACACCAAGTAACAAAGACAGACAATTACAACAAGTAACCAAGACATACACTTACACCAAGTATTTTGACATACACTGACACCAAGTAACAAAGACATACACTGATACCCAGTAACACAGACACACACTTACACCAAGTAACACAGAAACACACTGACACCAAGTAACAAAGACATGAACTGATACCCAGTAACACAGACACACACTTACACCAAGTAAAAAAGACAGACACTGATACCCAGTAACACAGACACACACTTACATCAAGTAACAAAGACATACACTGACACCCAGTAACACAGACACACACGGACACCAAGTAACAAAGACACACACTTACACCAAGTAACACAGACACACACTGACACCCAGTAACACTAACAAACACACTGACACCAAAGAAAACAGACATACACTGACACCAAGTCACAAAGACATACACTGATACCAAGGCACAAAGACGTACACTGATGCCCAGTAACACAGACACACACTGACACCAAGTAACAAAGATATACACTTACACCAAGTAACAAAGACACACACTTACACCAAGTAACAAAGACATACACTGACACCAAGTAACAAAGACAGACAATTACACCAAGGAACAAAGACATACACTTACAGCAAGTAACAAAGACATACACTGATACCAAGTCACAAAGACATACACTGATACCCAGTAACACAGACACACACTTACACCAAGTAAAAAAGACATACACTTACACCAAGTAACTAAGACAAACACTTACACCAAGTAACACAGACATACACTGACACCAAGTATTTTGACATGCACTGACACCAAGTAACAAAGACATACACTGATACCCAGTAACACAGACACACAGTTACACCAAGTAACACAGACATACAATGACACCAAGTAACAAAGACATGCACTGATAACCAGGAACACAGACACACACTTACACCAAGTAAAAAAGACAGACACTTATACCCAGTAACAAAGACACACACTTACACCAAGTAACAAAGACATGCACTGACACCCAGTAACAAAGACAAACACTGACACCCAGTAACACAGACACCCACGGACACCAAGTAACAAAGACACACACTTACACCAAGTAACACAGACACACACTGACTCCCAGTAACACAAACAAACACACTGACACCAAGTAAAACAGACATACACTGACACCAAGTCACAAAGACATACACTGATACCAAGTCACAAAGACGTACACTGATGCCCAGTAACACAGACACACACTGACACCAATTAACAAAGATATACACTTACACCAAGTAACAAAGACACACACTTACACCAAGTAACACAGACATATACTGACACCAAGTAACAAAGACAGACAATTACACCAAGGAACAAAGACATACACTTACAACAAGTAACAAAGACATACACTGATACCAAGTCACAAAGACATACACTGATACCCAGTAACACAGACACACACTTACATCAAGTAAAAAAGACACACACTTACACCAAGTAACTAAGACAAACACTTACACCAAGTAACACAGACATACACTGACACCAAGTATTTTGACATGCACTGACACCAAGTAACAAAGACATACACTGATACCCAGTAACACAGACACACAGTTACACCAAGTAACACAGACATACAATGACACCAAGTAACAAAGACATACACTGATACCCAGTAACACAGACACACACTTACACCAAGTAACAAAGACATACACTGACAACAATTAACAAAGACATACACTGATACCCAGTAACACAGACACACACTTAAACCAAGTAACAAAGACATACACTGACACCACGTAACAAAGACATACACTTACACCAATTAAAAAAGACATGCACTGACACCAAGTAACACAGACATACACTGACACCAAGTATTTTGACATGCACTGACACCAAGTAACAAAGACATACACTGATACCCAGTAACACAGACACACAGTTACACCAAGTAACACAGACATACAATGACACCAAGTAACAAAGACATGCACTGATAACCAGGAACACAGACACACACTTACACCAAGTAAAAAAGACAGACACTTATACCCAGTAACAAAGACACACCCTTACACCAAGTAACAAAGACATGCACTGACACCCTGTAACAAAGACAAACACTGACACCCAGTAACACAGACACCCACGGACACCAAGTAACAAAGACACACACTTACACCAAGTAACACAGACACACACTGACTCCCAGTAACACAAACAAACACACTGACACCAAGTAAAACAGACATACACTGACACCAAGTCACAAAGACATACACTGATACCAAGTCACAAAGACGTACACTGATGCCCAGTAACACAGACACACACTGACACCAAGTAACAAAGACATACACTTACCCCAAGTAACAAAGACACACACTTACACCAAGTAACACAGACATACACTGACACCAAGTAACAAAGACAGACAATTACACCAAGTAAAAAAGACATACACTTACAACAAGTAACTAAGACAAACACTTACACCAAGTAACACAGACATACACTGACACCAAGTATTTTGACATGCACTGACACCAAGTAACAAAGACATACACTGATACCCAGTAACACAGACACACAGTTACACCAAGTAACACAGACATACAATGACACCAAGTAACAAAGACATGCACTGATAACCAGGAACACAGACACACACTTACACCAAGTAAAAAAGACAGACACTTATACCCAGTAACAAAGACACACACTTACACCAAGTAACAAAGACATGCACTGACACCCAGTAACAAAGACAAACACTGACACCCAGTAACACAGACACCCACGGACACCAAGTAACAAAGACACACACTTACACCAAGTAACACAGACACACACTGACTCCCAGTAACACAAACAAAAACACTGACACCAAGTAACACAGACATACACTGACACCAAGTAACAAAGACATACACTGATACCCAGGAACACAGGCACACACTGGGAGGGTGGAGTGGGGGGTGGGTGGGGAGCACATTGGCGCAGTGGTTAGCACCGCAGCCTCACAGCTCCAGGGACCCGGGTTCGATTCTGGGTACTGCCTGTGCGGAGTTTGCAAGTTCTCCCTGTGTCTGCGTGGGTTTCCTCCGGGTGCTCCGGTATCCTCCCACATGCCAAAGTCTTGCATTTTGATAGGTTAATTGGCCATTATAAATTGCCCCTAGTATAGGTAGGTGGTAGGGAAATATATAGGGACCGGTGGGGATGTGACAGGAATACGGGATTAGTGTAGGATTAGGATAAATGGGTTGTTGATGGTCGGCACAGGCGCGGTGGGCCGAAGGGCCTGTTTAAGTGCTGTATCTCTAAAATAAACAAAATACTGACACCTAGTGTCACAGACACACACTGAAACCCAGTACCACAAACAAACACACACTGACACCCAGTAACACAGAGAAACACTGATACACAGTAACAAAGACATACACTGACACCACGTAACACAGACACACACTGACACCCAGTAAAAAAGACATACACTGACACAAAGTCACAAAGACATACACTGATACCAAGTCACAAAGACATACACTGATGCGCAGAAACACAGACACACACAGACACCAAGTAACAAAGACATACACTGACACCAAGTAACAAAGACATACACTTACACCAAGTAACAAAGACACACACTTACACCAGGTAACACAGACATACACTGACACCAAGTTACAAAGACAGACAATTACAACAAGTAACAAAGACATACACTTACACCAAGTATATTGACATACACTGACACCAAGTAACAAAGACATACACTGATACCCAGTTACATAGACACACACTTACACCAAGTAACACAGACACACACTGACACCAAGTAACAAAGACATGCACTGATACCCAGTAACACAGACACATACTTACACCAAGTAAAAAAGACAGACACTGATACCCAGTAACACAGACACACACTTACACCAAGTAGCAAAGACATACACTGAAACCCAGTAACACAGACACACACGGACACCAAGTAACAAAGACACACACTAACACCAAGTAACACAGACACACACTGACACCCAGTAACACAAACAAACACACTGACACCAAGTAACACAGATATACACTGACACCAAGTCACAAAGACATACACTGATACCAAGTCACAAAGACATACACTGATGCCCAGTAACAAAGACACACACTGACACCAAGTAACAAAGAAATACACTGACACCAAGTAACAAAGATATACACTTACACCAAGTAAAAAAGACACACACTTACACCAAGTAACACAGACATACACTGACACCAAGTAACAAAGACTGACAATTACACCAAGTAACAAAGACATACACTTACACCAAGTATTTTGACATACACTGACACCAAGTAACAAAGACATACACTGATACCCAGTAACACAGACACACACTTACACCAAGTAACACAGACACACACTTACACCAAGTAAAAAAGACAGACACTGATACCCAGTAACACAGACACACACTTACACCAAGTAACAAAGACATACACTGACACCCAGTAACAAAGACATACACTGACACCCAGTAACACAGACACACAGTTACACCAAGTAACAAAGACATACACTGACACAAAGTAACAAAGACATACACTTACACCAAGGAACAAAGACATACACTGACACCAAGTAACAAAGACATATACTGATACCCAGCAACACAGACACACACTTACTCCAAGTAACAAAGACAGACACTGATACCCAGTAACACAGACACGCACTTACACCAAGTCACAAGGACATACACTGACACCCAGAAACAAAGACATGCACTGACACCCAGTAACAAAGACACACACTGACACCAAGTAACAAAGACATACACTGATACCCAGTAACACAGACACACAGTTACACCAAGTAACAAAGACATACACTGACACCAATTAACAAAGACATACACTGATACCCAGTAACACAGACACACACTTACACCAAGTAACAAAGACATACACTGACACCACGTAACAAAGACATACACTTACACCAATTAAAAAAGACATGCACTGACACCAAGTAACAAAGACATACACTGATACCCAATAACACAGACACACACTTACACCAAGTAACAAAGACATACACTGATACCCAGTTACACAGACACACACTTACACCAAGTAATACAGACACACACAGACACCAAGTAACAAAGAAGTACACTGATACCCAGCAACACAGACACACACTTACACCAAGTAACAAAGACAGACACTGATGCCCAATAACACAGACATACACTTCAACCAAGTAACAAAGACATACACTGACACCAAGTAGCAAAGTCATACACTTACACCAAGTAACAAAGACACACACTGACACCAAGTAACAAAGACATACACTGATACCCAGTAACACAGACATACACTGACACCAAGAAACACAGACATACACTGACACCAAGTAAGAAATACATACACTTACACCAAGTAACACAGACATACACTGACACCAAGGAACAAAGACAGACAATTACACCAAGTAACAAAGACATACACTTACACCAAGTAACAAAGACATACACTGACACCAAGTAACAAAGACATACACTGATACCCAGTAACACAGACACACACTTACACCAAGTAACAAAGACATACACTTACACCAAGTAACAAAGACAAACACTTACACCAAGTAACACAGACATACACTGACACCAAGTATTTTGACATGCACTCACACCAAGTAACAAAGACATACACTGATACCCAGTAACACAGACACACAGTTACACCAAGTAACACAGACATACAATGACACCAAGTAACAAAGACATACACTGACACCCAGTAACACAGACACACACTTAAACCAAGTAACAAAGACATACACTGACACCACGTAACAAAGACATACACTTACACCAATTAAAAAAGACATGCACTGACACCAAGTAACAAAGACATACACTGATACCCAATAACACAGACACACACTTACACCAAGTCACAAGGACATACACTGACACCCAGAAACAAAGACATGCACTGACACCCAGTAACAAAGACACACACTGACACCAAGTAACAAAGACATACACTGATACCCAGTAACACAGACACACAGTTACACCAAGTAACAAAGACATACACTGACAACAATTAACAAAGACATACACTGATACCCAGTAACACAGACACACACTTAAACCAAGTAACAAAGACATACACTGACACCACGTAACAAAGACATACACTTACACCAATTAAAAAAGACATGCACTGACACCAAGTAACAAAGACATACACTGATACCCAGTTACACAGACACACACTTACACCAAGTAATACAGACACACACAGACACCAAGTAACAAAGAAGTACACTGATACCCAGCAACACAGACACACTCTTACACCAAGTAACAAAGACAGACACTGATACCCAATAACACAGACATACACTTACACCAAGTAACAAAGACATACACTGACACCAAGTACCAAAGTCATACACTTACACCAAGTAACAAAGACACACACTGACACCAAGTAACAAAGACATACACTGATACCCAGTAACACAGACATACACTGACACCAAGTAACACAGACATACACTGACACCAAGTAACACAGACATGCACTGACACCAAGTAACAAGTACATACACTTACACCAAGTAGCACAGACATACACTGACACCAAGTAACAAAGACAGACAATTACACCAAGTAACAAAGACATACACTTACACCAAGTAACAAAGACATACACTGACACCAAGTAACAAAGACATACACTGATACCCAGTAACACAGACACACACTTACACCAAGTAACAAAGACATACACTTACACCAAGTAACAAAGACAAACACTTACACCAAGTAACACAGACATACACTGACACCAAGTATTTTGACATGCACTCACACCAAGTAACAAAGACATACACTGATACCCAGTAACACAGACACACAGTTACACCATGTAACACAGACATACAATGACACCAAGTAACAAAGACATGCACTGATAACCAGGAACACAGACACACACTTACACCAAGTAAAAAAGACAGACACTGATACCCAGTAACAAAGACACACACTTACACCAAGTAACAAAGACATGCACTGACCCCCAGTAGCAAAGACAAACACTGACACCCAGTAACACAGTCACCCACGGACACCAAGTAACAAAGACACACACTTACACCAAGTAACAAAGACATACACTGATACGCAGGAACACAGGCACACACTGGGAGGGTGGAGGGGGGGGGAGAACATTGGCGCAGTGGTTAGCACCGCAGCCTCACAGCTCCAGGGACCCGGGTTCGATTCTTGGTACTGCCTGTGCGGAGTTTGCAAGTTCTCCCTGTGTCTGCGTGGGTTTCCTCCGGGTGCTCCGGTTTCCTCCCACATGCCAAAGATTTGCATTTTGATAGGTTAATTGGCCATTATAAATTGCCCCTAGTATAGGTAGGTGGTAGGGAAATATATAGGGACCGGTGGGGATGTGATAGGAATACGGGATTAGTGTAGGATTAGGATAAATGGGTTGTTGATGGTCGGCACAGACTCGGTGGGCCGAAGGGACTGTTTAAGTGCTGTATCTCTAAAATAAACAAAATACTGACACCTAGTGTCACAGACACACACTGAAACCCAGTACCACAAACAAACACACACTGACACCCAGTAACACAGAGAAACGCTGATACACAGTAACAAAGACATACACTGACACCAAGTAACACAGACACACACTGACACCCAGTAAAAAAGACATACACTGACACAAAGTTACAAAGACATACACTGATACCAAGTCACAAAGACATACACTGATGCCCAGTAACACAGACACACACAGACACCAAGGAACAAAGACATACACCTACACCAAGTAACAAAGACACACACTTACACCAGGTAACACAGACACACACTGACACCAAGTAACAAAGACAGACAATTACAACAAGTAACAAAGACAAACACTTACACCAAGTATATTGACATACACTGACACCAAGTAACAAAGACATACACTGATAACCAGTTACACAGACACACACTTACACCAAGTAACACAGATACACACTGACACCAAGTAACAAAGACATGCACCGATACCCAGTAACACAGACACACACTTACACCAAGTAAAAAAGACAGACACTGATACCCAGTAACACAGACACACACTTCCACCAAGTAGCAAAGACATACACTGAAACCCAGTAACACAGACACACACGGACACCAAGTAACAAAGACACACACTTACACCAAGTAACACAGACACACACTGACACCCAGTAACACAAACAAACACACTGACACCAAGTAACACAGATATACACTGACACCAAGTCACAAAGACATACACTGATACCAATTAACAAAGACATTCACTGATGCCCAGTAACAAAGACACACACTGACACCAAGTATCAAAGAAATACACTGACACCAAGTAACAAAGATATACACTTACACCAAGTAAAAAAGACACACACTTACACCAAGTAACACAGACATATACTGACACCAAGTAACAAAGACTGACAATTACACCAAGGAACAAAGACATACACTTACACCAAGTATTTTGGCATACACTGACACCAAGTAACAAAGACATACACTGATACCCAGTAACACAGACACACACTTACACCAAGTAACAAAGACATACACTGACACAAAGTAACAAAGACATACACTTACACCAAGGAACAAAGACATACACTGACACCAAGTAACAAAGACATACACTGATACCCAGCAACACAGACACACACTTACTCCAAGTGACAAAGACAGACACTGATACCCAGTAACACAGACACGCACTTACACCAAGTCACAAAGACATACACTGACACCCAGTAACAAAGACATGCACTGACACCCAGTAACAAAGACACACACTGACACCAAGTAACAAAGACATACACTGATACCCAGTAACATAGACACACACTTACACCAAGTAACAAAGACATACACTGACACCAATTAACAAAGACATACACTGATACCCAGTAACACAGACACACACTTACACCAAGTAACAAAGACATACACTGACACCAAGTAACAAAGACATACACTTACACCAATTAAAAAAGACATGCACTGACACCAAGTAACAAAGACATACACTGATACCCAATAACACGGACACACACTTCCACCAAGTAACACAGACACACACAGACACCAAGTAACAACGAAGTACACTGATACCCAGCAACACAGACACACACTTACACCAAGTAACAAAGACAGACTCTGATACCCAATAACACAGACATACACTTACACCAAGTAACAAAGACATACACTGACACCAAGTAGCAAAGTCATACACTTACACCAATTAACAAAGACATACACTGACACCAAGTAACAAAGACATGCACTGATACCCAGCAACACAGACACACACTGACACCAAGTAACAGAGACATACACTGACACCAAGTAACAAAGACATACACTGATACCCAGTAACACAGAAACACACTTCCACCAAGTAACAGAGACATACACTGACACCAAGTAACAAAGACATACACTTACACTAAGTAACAAAGACATGCACTGACACCAAGAAACAAAGACATACACTTACACCAAGTAACAAAGACATACACTGACACCAAGTTACAAAGACATGCACTTACACCAAGTAACACAGACATACACTGATACCCAGTAACACAGACACACACTTACACCAAGTAACAAAGACAGACACTGATAACCAGTAACACAGACACACACTAACACCAAGTCACAAAGACATACACTGACACCCAGTAACAAAGACAAACACTGACACCCAGTAACAAAGACACACACATACACCAAGTACACAGACATACACTGACACCAAGTAACAAAGACCGACACTGATACCCAGTAACACAGACACACACTTACACCAAGTAACAAAGACAGACACTGATACCCAGTAACACAGACACACACTAACACCAAGTCACAAAGACACACACTGACACCAAGTAACAAAGACACACTCTGACACCAAGTAACAAAGACATACACTTACACTAAGTAACAAAGACATGCACTGACACCAAGTGACAAAGACATACACTTACACCAAGTAACAAAGACATACACTGACACCAAGTAACAAAGACATAAACTGATTGCCAATAACACAGACAGACACTTACACCAACTAACACAGTCATACACTGACACAAAGTGACAAAGACATACACTGACACCCAGGAACACAGATACACACTGACACCCAGTAACACAGAGAAACACTTACTCCAAGTAACAAAGACATACACTGATACCCAGTAACACAGACACGCACTTACACCAAGTCACAAAGACATACACTGGCACCAAGTAACAAAGACATACACTGACACCGAGGGACACAGATACACAGTGACTCCCAGTGACACAGAGAAACACTGACACCAAGTAGCAAATACATACACTGACGCCAAGTAACACAGACATACACTGACACCAAGTACAAAGACATATACTGACACCCAGTAACAAAGACATACACTGATACCCAGTAACACAGACAAACACTTAGACCAAGTAACAAAGACATACACTGACACCAAGTAACAAAGACAGACACTGATACCCAGTAACACAGACACACACGTGGACCAAGTAACAAAGGCATACACTGATACCCAGCAACACAGACACACACTTACACCAAGTAACAAAGACATACACTGACACAAAGTAACAAAGACATACAATTACATCAAGTATCAAAGACATACACTGACAACAAGTAACAAAGACATACACTGATACCCAATAACACAGACACACACTTACACCAACTAACACAGTCATACACTGACACAAAGTGACAAAGACATACACTGACACCCAGGAACACAGATACACACTGACACCCAGTAACGCAGAGAAAAACTTACTCCAAGTAACAAGGACATACACTGATACCCAGTAACACAGACACGCACTTACACCAAGTCACAAAGACATACACTGACACCCAGTAACAAAGACATGCACTGACACCCAGTAACAAAGACAAACACTGACACCAAGTAACAAAGACATACACTGATACCCAGTAACACAGACACACAATTACACCAAGTAACAAAGACATACACTGACACCAATGAACAAAGACATACACTGATACCCAGTAACACAGACACACACTTACACCAAGTAACAAAGACATTCACTGACACCAAGTAACAAAGACATACACAGACACCAAGTAACAAAGACATACACTGATACCCAATAACAAAGACACACACTTACACCAAGTAACAAAGACATACACTGATACCCAGTTACACAGATACACACTTACACCAAGTATCACAGACACACACAGACACCAAGTAACAAAGACGTACACTGATACCCAGTAACACAGAGACACACTTACAACAAGTAACAAAGACATACACTGACACCAAGTAACATAGACATACACTGATACCCAGCAACACAGAAACACACTTGCACCAAGTAACAAAGACAGACACTGATACCCAGTAACACAGACATACACTGACACCAAGTAACAAAGACATACACTTACACCAAGTAACAAAGACATACACTGACACCAAGTAACAAAGACATACACTTACACCAAGTAACACAGACATACACTGACACCAAATAACACAGACATGCACTGTTACCAAGTAACAAATACATACACTTACACCAAGTAACAAAGACATACAATGACACCAAGTAACAAAGACATGCACTGATACCCAGGAACACAGACACACAGTTACACCAAGTAACACAGACACACACTTACACCAAGTAACAAAGACAGACAATGACACCAAGTAACAAAGACATACACTGATACCCAGTGACACAGACACACACTTACACCAAGTATCAGAGATATGCACTGACACCAAGTAACAAAGACATACACTTACACCAAGTAACAAAGACATGCACTGACACAAAGAAACAAAGACATACACTTACACCAAGTAACAAAGACATACACTGACACCAAGTAACAAAGACATGCACTTACACCAAGTAACACAGACATACACAGAGACCAAGTAACAAAGACACACACATACACCAAGTGCACAGAGATACACTGACACCAAGTAACAAAGACATACACTGATACCCAGTAACACAGACACACACTTACACCAAGTAACAAAGACAGACACTGACACAAAGTAACACAGACACACACTAACACCAAGTCACAAAGACATACACTGACACCCAGTAACAAAGACAAACACTGACACCCAGTAACAAAGACACACACTGACACCAAGTAACAAAGACAGACACTGATACCCAGTAACGCAGACACACACTTACACCAAGTAACAAAGACATACACTGACACCAAGTAGCAAAGACATTCACTTACACCCAGTAACAAAGACACACACTGACACCAAGTAACAAAGACAGACACTGATACCCAGTAACGCAGACACACACTTACACCAAGTAACAAAGACATACACTGATACCCAGCAACACAGACACACACTTACACCAAGTAACAAAGACAGACACTGATACCCAGTAACACAGACATACACTTACACCAAGTATCAAAGACATACACTGACACCAAGTAGCAGAGACATACACTTACACCAAGTAACAAAGACATACACTGACACCAAGTAACAAAGACGTACATTTACACCAAGTAACACAGACATACACTGACAACAAGTAACAAAGACATTCACTTACACCAAGTAACAAAGACATACACTGACACCAAGTAGCAAAGACATACACTTACACCAAGTAACAAAGACACACACTGACACCAAGTAACAAAGACATACTCTGACACCAAGTAACAAAGACATAAACTGATACCCAGTAACACAGACACACACTTACACCAAGTAACAAAGACATACACTGACACAAAGTAACTAAGACATACACTGATACCCAGTAACACAGACACACACATACACCAAGTAACAAAGGCAGACAATGACACGAAGTAACAAAGACATACACTGATACCAAGTAACACAGGCACACACTTACATCAAGTAACAGAGACATACACTGACACCAAGTAACAAAGACATACACTTACACCAAGTAACAAAGACATGCACTGACACCAAGTAACAAGGACATACACTTACACCAAGTAACAAAGACATACACTGACACCAAATAACAAAGACATACACTTACACCAAGTAACACAGACATACACTGATACCCAGTAACACAGACACACACTTACACCAAGTAACAAAGACAGACACTGATACCCAGTAACACAGACACACACTAACACCAAGTCACAAAGACATACACTGACACCCAGGAACAAAGACACACTCTGACACCAAGTAACAAAGACATACACTTACACTAAGTAACAAAGACATGCACTGACACCAAGTGACAAAGACATACACTTACACCAAGTAACAAAGACAGACACTGACACCAAGTAACAAAGACATAAACTGATTGCCAATAACACAGACACACACTTACACCAACTAACACAGTCATACACTGACACAAAGTGACAAAGACATACACTGACACCCAGGAACACAGATACACACTGACACCCAGTAACACAGAGAAACACTTACTCCAAGTAACAAAGACATACACTGATACCCAGTAACACAGACACGCACTTACACCAAGTCACAAAGACATACACTGGCACCAAGTAACAAAGACATACACTGACACCGAGGGACACAGATACACAGTGACTCCCAGTGACACAGAGAAACACTGACACCAAGTAGCAAATACATACACTGACGCCAAGTAACACAGACATACACTGACACCAAGTACAAAGACATATACTGACACCCAGTAACAAAGACATACACTGATACCCAGTAACACAGACAAACACTTAGACCAAGTAACAAAGACATACACTGACACCAAGTAACAAAGACAGACACTGATACCCAGTAACACAGACACACACTTGGACCAAGTAACAAAGGCATACACTGATACCCAGCAACACAGACACACACTTACACCAAGTAACAAAGACATACACTGACACAAAGTAACAAAGACATACACTTACATCAAGTATCAAAGACATACACTGACAACAAGTAACAAAGACATACACTGATACCCAATAACACAGACACACACTTACACCAACTAACACAGTCATACACTGACACAAAGTGACAAAGACATACACTGACACCCAGGAACACAGATACACACTGACACCCAGTAACGCAGAGAAAAACTTACTCCAAGTAACAAGGACATACACTGATACCCAGTAACACAGACACGCACTTACACCAAGTCACAAAGACATACACTGACACCCAGTAACAAAGACATGCACTGACACCCAGTAACAAAGACAAACACTGACACCAAGTAACAAAGACATACACTGATACCCAGTAACACAGACACACAATTACACCAAGTAACAAAGACATACACTGACACCAATGAACAAAGACATACACTGATACCCAGTAACACAGACACACACTTACACCAAGTAACAAAGACATTCACTGACACCAAGTAACAAAGACATACACAGACACCAAGTAACAAAGACATACACTGATACCCAATAACAAAGACACACACTTACACCAAGTAACAAAGACATACACTGATACCCAGTTACACAGATACACACTTACACCAAGTATCACAGACACACACAGACACCAAGTAACAAAGACGTACACTGATACCCAGTAACACAGAGACACACTTACAACAAGTAACAAAGACATACACTGACACCAAGTAACAAAGACATACACTGATACCCAGCAACACAGAAACACACTTGCACCAAGTAACAAAGACAGACACTGATACCCAGTAACACAGACATACACTGACACCAAGTAACAAAGACATACACTTACACCAAGTAACAAAGACATACACTGACACCAAGTAACAAAGACATACACTTACACCAAGTAACACAGACATACACTGACACCAAATAACACAGACATGCACTGTTACCAAGTAACAAATACATACACTTACACCAAGTAACAAAGACATACAATGACACCAAGTAACAAAGACATGCACTGATACCCAGGAACACAGACACACAGTTACACCAAGTAACACAGACACACACTTACACCAAGTAACAAAGACAGACAATGACACCAAGTAACAAAGACATACACTGATACCCAGTGACACAGACACACACTTACACCAAGTATCAGAGATATGCACTGACACCAAGTAACAAAGACATACACTTACACCAAGTAACAAAGACATGCACTGACACAAAGAAACAAAGACATACACTTACACCAAGTAACAAAGACATACACTGACACCAAGTAACAAAGACATGCACTTACACCAAGTAACACAGACATACACAGAGACCAAGTAACAAAGACACACACATACACCAAGTGCACAGAGATACACTGACACCAAGTAACAAAGACATACACTGATACCCAGTAACACAGACACACACTTACACCAAGTAACAAAGACAGACACTGACACAAAGTAACACAGACACACACTAACACCAAGTCACAAAGACATACACTGAAACCCAGTAACAAAGACAAACACTGACACCCAGTAACAAAGACACACACTGACACCAAGTAACAAAGACAGACACTGATACCCAGTAACGCAGACACACACTTACACCAAGTAACAAAGACATACACTGACACCAAGTAGCAAAGACATTCACTTACACCCAGTAACAAAGACACACACTGACACCAAGTAACAAAGACAGACACTGATACCCAGTAACGCAGACACACACTTACACCAAGTAACAAAGACATACACTTACACCAAGTAACAAAGACATGCACTGACACAAAGAAACAAAGACATACACTTACACCAAGTAACAAAGACATACACTGACACCAAGTAACAAAGACATGCACTTACACCAAGTAACACAGACATACACAGAGACCAAGTAACAAAGACACACACATACACCAAGTGCACAGAGATACACTGACACCAAGTAACAAAGACATACACTGATACCCAGTAACACAGACACACACTTACACCAAGTAACAAAGACAGACACTGACACAAAGTAACACAGACACACACTAACACCAAGTCACAAAGACATACACTGAAACCCAGTAACAAAGACAAACACTGACACCCAGTAACAAAGACACACACTGACACCAAGTAACAAAGACAGACACTGATACCCAGTAACGCAGACACACACTTACACCAAGTAACAAAGACATACACTGACACCAAGTAGCAAAGACATTCACTTACACCCAGTAACAAAGACACACACTGACACCAAGTAACAAAGACAGACACTGATACCCAGTAACGCAGACACACACTTACACCAAGTAACAAAGACATACACTGATACCCAGCAACACAGACACACACTTACACCAAGTAACAAAGACAGACACTGATACCCAGTAACACAGACATACACTTACACCAAGTATCAAAGACATACACTGACACCAAGTAGCAGAGACATACACTTACACCAAGTAACAAAGACATACACTGACACCAAGTAACAAAGACGTACATTTACACCAAGTAACACAGACATACACTGACAACAAGTAACAAAGACATTCACTTACACCAAGTAACAAAGACATACACTGACACCAAGTAGCAAAGACATACACTTACACCAAGTAACAAAGACACACACTGACACCAAGTAACAAAGACATACTCTGACACCAAGTAACAAAGACATAAACTGATACCCAGTAACACAGACACACACTTACACCAAGTAACAAAGACATACACTGACACAAAGTAACTAAGACATACACTGATACCCAGTAACACAGACACACACATACACCAAGTAACAAAGGCAGACAATGACACGAAGTAACAAAGACATACACTGATACCAAGTAACACAGGCACACACTTACATCAAGTAACAGAGACATACACTGACACCAAGTAACAAAGACATACACTTACACCAAGTAACAAAGACATGCACTGACACCAAGTAACAAGGACATACACTTACACCAAGTAACAAAGACATACACTGACACCAAATAACAAAGACATACACTTACACCAAGTAACACAGACATACACTGATACCCAGTAACACAGACACACACTTACACCAAGTAAAAAAGACAGACACTGATACCCAGTAACACAGACACACACTAACACCAAGTCACAAAGACATACACTGACACCCAGGAACAAAGACACACTCTGACACCAAGTAACAAAGACATACACTTACACTAAGTAACAAAGACATGTACTGACACCAAGTGACAAAGACATACACTTACACCAAGTAACAAAGACATACACTGACACCAAGTAACAAAGACATAAACTGATTGCCAATAACACAGACACACACTTACACCAACTAACACAGTCATACACTGACACAAAGTGACAAAGACATACACTGACACCCAGGAACACAGATACACACTGACACCCAGTAACACAGAGAAACACTTACTCCAAGTAACAAAGACATACACTGATACCCAGTAACACAGACACGCACTTACACCAAGTCACAAAGACATACACTGGCACCAAGTAACAAAGACATACACTGACACCGAGGGACACAGATACACAGTGACTCCCAGTGACACAGAGAAACACTGACACCAAGTAGCAAATACATACACTGACGCCAAGTAACACAGACATACACTGACACCAAGTACAAAGACATATACTGACACCCAGTAACAAAGACATACACTGATACCCAGTAACACAGACAAACACTTAGACCAAGTAACAAAGACATACACTGACACCAAGTAACAAAGACAGACACTGATACCCAGTAACACAGACACACACTTGGACCAAGTAACAAAGGCATACACTGATACCCAGCAACACAGACACACACTTACACCAAGTAACAAAGACATACACTGACACAAAGTAACAAAGACATACACTTACATCAAGTATCAAAGACATACACTGACAACAAGTAACAAAGACATACACTGATACCCAATAACACAGACACACACTTACACCAACTAACACAGTCATACACTGACACAAAGTGACAAAGACATACACTGACACCCAGGAACACAGATACACACTGACACCCAGTAACGCAGAGAAAAACTTACTCCAAGTAACAAGGACATACACTGATACCCAGTAACACAGACACGCACTTACACCAAGTCACAAAGACATACACTGACACCCAGTAACAAAGACATGCACTGACACCCAGTAACAAAGACAAACACTGACACCAAGTAACAAAGACATACACTGATACCCAGTAACACAGACACACAATTACACCAAGTAACAAAGACATACACTGACACCAATGAACAAAGACATACACTGATACCCAGTAACACAGACACACACTTACACCAAGTAACAAAGACATTCACTGACACCAAGTAACAAAGACATACACAGACACCAAGTAACAAAGACATACACTGATACCCAATAACAAAGACACACACTTACACCAAGTAACAAAGACATACACTGATACCCAGTTACACAGATACACACTTACACCAAGTATCACAGACACACACAGACACCAAGTAACAAAGACGTACACTGATACCCAGTAACACAGAGACACACTTACAACAAGTAACAAAGACATACACTGACACCAAGTAACAAAGACATACACTGATACCCAGCAACACAGAAACACACTTGCACCAAGTAACAAAGACAGACACTGATACCCAGTAACACAGACATACACTGACACCAAGTAACAAAGACATACACTTACACCAAGTAACAAAGACATACACTGACACCAAGTAACAAAGACATACACTTACACCAAGTAACACAGACATACACTGACACCAAATAACACAGACATGCACTGTTACCAAGTAACAAATACATACACTTACACCAAGTAACAAAGACATACAATGACACCAAGTAACAAAGACATGCACTGATACCCAGGAACACAGACACACAGTTACACCAAGTAACACAGACACACACTTACACCAAGTAACAAAGACAGACAATGACACCAAGTAACAAAGACATACACTGATACCCAGTGACACAGACACACACTTACACCAAGTATCAGAGATATGCACTGACACCAAGTAACAAAGACATACACTTACACCAAGTAACAAAGACATGCACTGACACAAAGAAACAAAGACATACACTTACACCAAGTAACAAAGACATACACTGACACCAAGTAACAAAGACATGCACTTACACCAAGTAACACAGACATACACAGAGACCAAGTAACAAAGACACACACATACACCAAGTGCACAGAGATACACTGACACCAAGTAACAAAGACATACACTGATACCCAGTAACACAGACACACACTTACACCAAGTAACAAAGACAGACACTGACACAAAGTAACACAGACACACACTAACACCAAGTCACAAAGACATACACTGAAACCCAGTAACAAAGACAAACACTGACACCCAGTAACAAAGACACACACTGACACCAAGTAACAAAGACAGACACTGATACCCAGTAACGCAGACACACACTTACACCAAGTAACAAAGACATACACTGACACCAAGTAGCAAAGACATTCACTTACACCCAGTAACAAAGACACACACTGACACCAAGTAACAAAGACAGACACTGATACCCAGTAACGCAGACACACACTTACACCAAGTAACAAAGACATACACTGGTACCCAGCAACACAGACACACACTTACACCAAGTAACAAAGACAGACACTGATACCCAGTAACACAGACATACACTTACACCAAGTATCAAAGACATACACTGACACCAAGTAGCAGAGACATACACTTACACCAAGTAACAAAGACATACACTGACACCAAGTAACAAAGACGTACATTTACACCAAGTAACACAGACATACACTGACAACAAGTAACAAAGACATTCACTTACACCAAGTAACAAAGACATACACTGACACCAAGTAGCAAAGACATACACTTACACCAAGTAACAAAGACACACACTGACACCAAGTAACAAAGACATACTCTGACACCAAGTAACAAAGACATAAACTGATACCCAGTAACACAGACACACACTTACACCAAGTAACAAAGACATACACTGACACAAAGTAACTAAGACATACACTGATACCCAGTAACACAGACACACACATACACCAAGTAACAAAGGCAGACAATGACACGAAGTAACAAAGACATACACTGATACCAAGTAACACAGGCACACACTTACATCAAGTAACAGAGACATACACTGACACCAAGTAACAAAGACATACACTTACACCAAGTAACAAAGACATGCACTGACACCAAGTAACAAGGACATACACTTACACCAAGTAACAAAGACATACACTGACACCAAATAACAAAGACATACACTTACACCAAGTAACACAGACATACACTGATACCCAGTAACACAGACACACACTTACACCAAGTAACAAAGACAGACACTGATACCCAGTAACACAGACACACACTAACACCAAGTCACAAAGACATACACTGACACCCAGGAACAAAGACAAACACTGACACCCAGTAACAAAGACACACACATACACCAAGTACACAGACATACACTGACACCAAGTAACAAAGACCTACACTGATACCCAGTAACACAGACACACACTTACACCAAGTAACAAAGACAGACACTGATACCCACTAACACAGACACACACTAACACCAAGTCACAAAGACATACACTGACACCCAGTAACAAAGACAAACACTGACACCCAGTAACAAAGACACACACTGACACCAAGTAACAAAGACACACTCTGACACCAAGTAACAAAGACATACACAGTCACCAAGTAACAAAGGCAGACACTGATACCCAGTAACACAGACACACACTTACACCAAGTAACAAAGACATACACTGATACCCAGCAACACAGACACACACTTACACCAAGTAACAAAGACAGACACTGATACCCAGTAACACAGACATACAGTTACACAAAGTATCAAAGACATACACTGACACCAAGTAGCAAAGACATTCACTTACACCAAGTAACAAAGACATACACTGACACCAAGTGACAAAGACATACACTTACACCAAGTAACAAAGACATACACTGACACCAAGTAACAAAGATTTACACTTACACCAAGTAACACAGACAGACACTGACACCAAGTAACAAAGACATACACTTACACCAAGTAACAAAGACATACACTGACACCAAGTAACAAAGACATAAAATGATTGCCAATAACACAGACACACACTTACACCAACTAACACAGTCATACACTGACACAAAGTGACAAAGACATACACTGACACCCAGGAACACAGATACACACTGAAACCCAGTAACACAGAGAAACACTTACTCCAAGTAACAAAGACATACACTGATACCCAGTAAAACAGACACGCACTTACACCAAGTCACAAAGACATACACTGGCACCAAGTAACAAAGACATACACTGACACCGAGGAACACAGATACACAGTGACTCCCAGTGACACAGAGAAACACTGACACCAAGTAACAAATACATACACTGACGCCAAGTAACACAGACATACACTGACACCAAGTACAAAGACATACACTGACACCAAGTAACAAAGACATACACTGATACCCAGTAACACAGACAAACACTTAGACCAAGTAACAAAGACATACACTGACACCAAGTAACAAAGACAGACACTGATACCCAGTAACACAGACACACACTTAGACCAAGTAACAAAGACATACACTGATACCCAGCAACACAGACACACACTAACACCAAGGAACAAAGACATACACTGACACAAAGTAACAAAGACATACACTTACATCAAGTATCAAAGACATACACTGACAACAAGTAACAAAGACATACACTGATACCCAATAACACAGACACACACTTACACCAACGAACACAGTCATACACTGACACAAAGTGACAAAGAGAAACACTGACACCCAGGAACACAGATACACACTGACACCCAGAAACACAGAGGAAAACTTACTCCAAGTAACAAAGACATACACTGATACCCAGTAACACAGACACGCACTTACACCAAGTCACAAAGACATACACTGACACCCAGTAACAAAGACATGCACTGACACCCAGTAACAACGACAAACACTGACACCAAGTAACAAAGACATACACTGATACCCAGTAACACAGACACACAATTGCACCAAGTAACAAAGACATACACTGACACCAATGAACAAAGACATACACTGATACCCAGTAACACAGACACACACTTACACCAAGTAACAAAGACATTCAGTGACACCAAGTAACAAAGACATACACTGACACCAAGTAACAAAGACATACACTGATACCCAATAACAAAGACACACACTTACACCAAGTAACAAAGACATACACTGATACCCAGTTACACAGATACACACTTACACCAAGTATCACAGACACACACAGACACCAAGTAACAAAGACGTACACTGATACCCAGTAACACAGAGACACACTTACAACAAGTAACAAAGACATACACTGACACCAAGTAACAAAGACATACACTGATACCCAGCAACACAGAAACACACTTACACCAAGTAACAAAGACAGACACTGATACCCAGTAACACAGACATACACTGACACCAAGTAACAAAGACATACACTTACACCAAGTAACAAAGACATACACTGACACCAAGTAACAAAGACATACACTTACACCAAGTAACACAGACATACACTGACACCAAGTAACACAGACATGCACTGTTACCAAGTAACAAATACATACACTTACACCAAGTAACAAAGACATACACTGACACCAAGTAACAAAGACATGCACTGATACCCAGTAACACAGACATACAGTTACCCCAAGTAACAAAGACATACACTGACACCAAGTAGCAGAGACATACACTTACACCAAGTAACAAAGACATACACTGACACCAAGTAACAAAGACGTACATTTACACCAAGTAACACAGACATACACTGACAACAAGTAACAAAGACATTCACTTACACCAAGTAACAAAGACATACACTGACACCAAGTAGCAAAGACATACACTTACACCAAGTAACAAAGACACACACTGACACCAAGTAACAAAGACATACTCTGACACCAAGTAACAAAGACATAAACTGATACCCAGTAACACAGACACACACTTACACCAAGTAACAAAGACATACACTGACACAAAGTAACTAAGACATACACTGATACCCAGTAACACAGACACACACATACACCAAGTAACAAAGGCAGACAATGACACGAAGTAACAAAGACATACACTGATACCAAGTAACACAGGCACACACTTACACCAAGTAACAGAGACATACACTGACACCAAGTAACAAAGACATACACTTACACCAAGTAACAAAGACATGCACTGACACCAAGTAACAAGGACATACACTTAGACCAAGTAACAAAGACATACACTGACACCAAATAACAAAGACATACACTTACACCAAGTAACACAGAAATGCACTGATACCCAGTAACACAGACACACACTTACACCAAGTAACAAAGACAGACACTGATACCCAGTAACACAGACACACACTAACACCAAGTCACAAAGACATACACTGACACCCAGGAACAAAGACAAACACTGACACCCAGTAACAAAGACACAAACATACACCAAGTACACAGACATACACTGACACCAAGTAACAAAGACCTACACTGATACCCAGTAACACAGACACACACTTACACCAAGTAACAAAGACAGACACTGATACCCAGTAACACAGACACACACTAACACCAAGTCACAAAGACATACACTGGCACCCAGTAACAAAGACAAACACTGACACCCAGTAACAAAGACACACACTGACACCAAGTAACAAAGACACACTCTGACACCAAGTAACAAAGACATACACAGTCACCAAGTAACAAAGGCAGACACTGATACCCAGTAACACAGACACACACTTACACCAAGTAACAAAGACATACACTGATACCCAGCAACACAGACACACACTTACACCAAGTAACAAAGACAGACACTGATACCCAGTAACACAGACATACAGTTACACAAAGTATCAAAGACATACACTGACACCAAGTAGCAAAGACATTCACTTACACCAAGTAACAAAGACATACACTGACACCAAGTGACAAAGACATACACTTACACCAAGTAACAAAGACACACACTGACACCAAGTAACAAAGATTTACACTTACACCAAGTAACACAGACAGACACTGACACCAAGTAACAAAGACATACACTTACACCAAGTAACAAAGACATACACTGACACCAAGTAACAAAGACATAAACTGATTGCCAATAACACAGACACACACTTACACCAACTAACACAGTCATACACTGACACAAAGTGACAAAGACATACACTGACACCCAGGAACACAGATACACACTGAAACCCAGTAACACAGAGAAACACTTACTCCAAGTAACAAAGACATACACTGATACCCAGTAACACAGACACGCACTTACACCAAGTCACAAAGACATACACTGGCACCAAGTAACAAAGACATACACTGACACCGAGGAACACAGATACACAGTGACTCCCAGTGACACAGAGAAACACTGACACCAAGTAACAAATACATACACTGACGCCAAGTAACACAGACATACACTGACACCAAGTACAAAGACATACACTGATACCCAGTAACACAGACAAACACTTAGACCAAGTAACAAAGACATACACTGACACCAAGTAACAAAGACAGACACTGATACCCAGTAACACAGACACACACTTAGACCAAGTAACAAAGACATACACTGATACCCAGCAACACAGACACACACTAACACCAAGGAACAAAGACATACACTGACACAAAGTAACAAAGACATACACTTACATCAAGTATCAAAGACATACACTGACAACAAGTAACAAAGACATACACTGATACCCAATAACACAGACACACACTTACACCAACTAACACAGTCATACACTGACACAAAGTGACAAAGAGAAACACTGACACCCAGGAACACAGATACACACTGACACCCAGAAACACAGAGAAAAACTTACTCCAAGTAACAAAGACATACACTGATACCCAGTAACACAGACACGCACTTACACCAAGTCACAAAGACATACACTGACACCCAGTAACAAAGACATGCACTGACACCCAGTAACAACGACAAACACTGACACCAAGTAACAAAGACATACACTGATACCCAGTAACACAGACACACAATTGCACCAAGTAACAAAGACATACACTGACACCAATGAACAAAGACATACACTGATACCCAGTAACACAGACACACACTTACACCAAGTAACAAAGACATTCACTGACACCAAGTAACAAAGACATACACTGACACCAAGTAACAAAGACATACACTGATACCCAATAACAAAGACACACACTTACACCAAGTAACAAAGACATACACTGATACCCAGTTACACAGATACACACTTACACCAAGTATCACAGACACACACAGACACCAAGTAACAAAGACGTACACTGATACCCAGTAACACAGAGACACACTTACAACAAGTAACAAAGACATACACTGACACCAAGTAACAAAGACATACACTGATACCCAGTAACAAAGACACACAATGACACCAAGTAACAAAGACACACTCTGACACCAAGTAACAAAGACATACACAGTCACCAAGTAACAAAGGCAGACACTGATACCCAGTAACACAGGCACACACTTACACCAAGTAACAGAGACATACACTGACACCAAGTAACAAAGACATACACTTACACCAAGTAACAAAGACATGCACTGACACCAAGTAACAAGGACATACACTTACACCAAGTAACAAAGACATACACTGACACCAAATAACAAAGACATACACTTACACCAAGTAACACAGACATACACTGATACCCAGTAACACAGACACACACTTACACCAAGTAACAAAGACAGACACTGATACCCAGTAACACAGACACACACTAACACCAAGTCACAAAGACATACACTGACACCCAGGAACAAAGACAAACACTGACACCCAGTAACAAAGACACAAACATACACCAAGTACACAGACATACACTGACACCAAGTAACAAAGACCTACACTGATACCCAGTAACACAGACACACACTTACACCAAGTAACAAAGACAGACACTGATACCCAGTAACACAGACACACACTAACACCAAGTCACAAAGACATACACTGACACCCAGTAACAAAGACAAACACTGACACCCAGTAACAAAGACACACACTGACACCAAGTAACAAAGACACACTCTGACACCAAGTAACAAAGACATACACAGTCACCAAGTAACAAAGGCAGACACTGATACCCAGTAACACAGACACACACTTACACCAAGTAACAAAGACATACACTGATACCCAGCAACACAGACACACACTTACACCAAGTAACAAAGACAGACACTGATACCCAGTAACACAGACATACAGTTACACAAAGTATCAAAGACATACACTGACACCAAGTAGCAAAGACATTCACTTACACCAAGTAACAAAGACATACACTGACACCAAGTGACAAAGACATACACTTACACCAAGTAACAAAGACATACACTGACACCAAGTAACAAAGATTTACACTTACACCAAGTAACACAGACAGACACTGACACCAAGTAACAAAGACATACACTTACACCAAGTAACAAAGACATACACTGACACCAAGTAACAAAGACATAAACTGATTGCCAATAACACAGACACACACTTACACCAACTAACACAGTCATACACTGACACAAAGTGACAAAGACATACACTGACACCCAGGAACACAGATACACACTGAAACCCAGTAACACAGAGAAACACTTACTCCAAGTAACAAAGACATACACTGATACCCAGTAACACAGACACGCACTTACACCAAGTCACAAAGACATACACTGGCACCAAGTAACAAAGACATACACTGACACCGAGGAACACAGATACACAGTGACTCCCAGTGACACAGAGAAACACTGACACCAAGTAACAAATACATACACTGACGCCAAGTAACACAGACATACACTGACACCAAGTACAAAGACATACACTGATACCCAGTAACACAGACAAACACTTAGACCAAGTAACAAAGACATACACTGACACCAAGTAACAAAGACAGACACTGATACCCAGTAACACAGACACACACTTAGACCAAGTAACAAAGACATACACTGATACCCAGCAACACAGACACACACTAACACCAAGGAACAAAGACATACACTGACACAAAGTAACAAAGACATACACTTACATCAAGTATCAAAGACATACACTGACAACACGTAACAAAGACATACACTGATACCCAATAACACAGACACACACTTACACCAACTAACACAGTCATACACTGACACAAAGTGACAAAGAGAAACACTGACACCCAGGAACACAGATACACACTGACACCCAGAAACACAGAGAAAAACTTACTCCAAGTAACAAAGACATACACTGATACCCAGTAACACAGACACGCACTTACACCAAGTCACAAAGACATACACTGACACCCAGTAACAAAGACATGCACTGACACCCAGTAACAACGACAAACACTGACACCAAGTAACAAAGACATACACTGATACCCAGTAACACAGACACACAGTTGCACCAAGTAACAAAGACATACACTGACACCAATGAACAAAGACATACACTGATACCCAGTAACACAGACACACACTTACACCAAGTAACAAAGACATTCACTGACACCAAGTAACAAAGACATACACTGACACCAAGTAACAAAGACATACACTGATACCCAATAACAAAGACACACACTTACACCAAGTAACAAAGACATACACTGATACCCAGTTACACAGATACACACTTACACCAAGTATCACAGACACACACAGACACCAAGTAACAAAGACGTACACTGATACCCAGTAACACAGAGACACACTTACAACAAGTAACAAAGACATACACTGACACCAAGTAACAAAGACATACACTGATACCCAGCAACACAGAAACACACTTACACCAAGTAACAAAGACAGACACTGATACCCAGTAACACAGACATACACTGACACCAAGTAACAAAGACATACACTTACACCAAGTAACAAAGACATACACTGACACCAAGTAACAAAGACATACACTTACACCAAGTAACACAGACATACACTGACACCAAGTAACACAGACATGCACTGTTACCAAGTAACACAGACATACAGTTACCCCAAGTAACACAGACACACACTTACACCAAGTCACAAAGACACACACTGACACCAAGTAACAAAGACACACTCTGACACCAAGTAACAAAGACATACACAGTCACCAAGTAACAAAGGCAGACACTGATACCCAGTAACACAGACACACACTTACACCAAGTAACAAAGACATACACTGATACCCAGCAACACAGACACACACTTACACCAAGTAACAAAGACAGACACTGATACCCAGTAACACAGACATACAGTTACACAAAGTATCAAAGATATACACTGACACCAAGTAGCAAAGACATTCACTTACACCAAGTAACAAAGACATTCACTTACACCAAGTGACAAAGACATACACTTACACCAAGTAACAAAGACATACACTGACACCAAGTAACAAAGATTTACACTTACACCAAGTAACACAGACAGACACTGACACCAAGTAACAAAGACATACACTTACACCAAGTAACAAAGACATACACTGACACCAAGTAACAAAGACATAAACTGATTGCCAATAACACAGACACACACTTACACCAACTAATACAGTCATACACTGACACAAAGTGACAAAGACATACACTGACACCCAGGAACACAGATACACACTGAAACCCAGTAACAAAGAGAAACACTTACTCCAAGTAACAAAGACATACACTGATACCCAGTAACACAGACACGCACTTACACCAAGTCACAAAGACATACACTGGCACCAAGTAACAAAGACATACACTGACACCGAGGAACACAGATACACAGTGACTCCCAGTGACACAGAGAAACACTGACACCAAGTAACAAATACATGCACTGACGCCAAGTAACACAGACATACACTGACACCAAGTACAAAGACATACACTGACACCAAGTAACAAAGACATACACTGATACCCAGTAACACAGACAAACACTTAGACCAAGTAACAAAGACATACACTGACACCAAGTAACAAAGACAGACACTGATACCCAGTAACACAGACACACACTTAGACCAAGTAACAAAGACATACACTGATACCCAGCAACACAGACACACACTTACACCAAGGAACAAAGACATACACTGACACAAAGTAACAAAGACATACACTTACATCAAGTATCAAAGACATACACTGACAACAAGTAACAAAGACATACACTGATACCCAATAACACAGACACACACTTACACCAACTAACACAGTCATACACTGACACAAAGTGACAAAGACAAACACTGACACCCAGGAACACAGATACACACTGACACCCAGAAACACAGAGAAAAACGTTCTCCAAGTAACAAAGACATACACTGATACCCAGTAACACCACACACGCACTTACACCAAGTCACAAAGACATACACTGGCACCCAGTAACAAAGACATGCACTGACACCCAGTAACAACGACAAACACTGACACCAAGTAACAAAGACATACACTGATACCCAGTAACACAGACACACAATTACATCAAGTAACAAAGACATACACTGACACCAATGAACAAAGACATACACTGATACCCAGTAACACAGACACACACTTACACCAAGTAACAAAGACATTCACTGACACCAAGTAACAAAGACATATACTGACACCAAGTAACAAAGACATACACTGATACCCAATAACAAAGACACACACTTACACCAAGTAACAAAGACATACACTGATACCCAGTTACACAGATACACACTTACACCAAGTATCACAGACACACACAGACACCAAGTAACAAAGACGTACACTGATACCCAGTAACACAGAGACACACTTACAACAAGTAACAAAGACATACACTGACACCAAGTAACAAAGACATACACTGATACCCAGCAACACAGAAACACACTTACACCAAGTAACAAAGACAGACACTGATACCCAGTAACACAGACATACACTGACACCAAGTAACAAAGACATACACTTACACCAAGTAACAAAGACATACACTGACACCAAGTAACAAAGACATACACTTACACCAAGTAACACAGACATACACTGACACCAAGTAACACAGACATGCACTGTTACCAAGTAACAAATACATACACTTACACCAAGTAACAAAGACATAGACTGACACCAAGTAACAAAGACATGCACAGATACCCAGTAACACAGACATACAGTTACACCAAGTAACACAGACACACACTTACACCAAGTAACAAAGACAGACAATGACAGCAAGTAACAAAGACATACACTGATACCCAGTGACACAGACACACACTTACACCAAGTAACAGAGACATGCACTGACACCAAGTAACAAAGACATACACTTACACCAAGTAACAAAGACATGCACTGACACAAAGAAACAAAGACATACACTTACACCAAGTAACAAAGACATACACTGACACCAAGTAACAAAGACATGCACTTACACCAAGTAACACAGACATACACAGACACCAAGTAACAAAGACACACACATACACCAAGTGCACAGATATACACTGACACCAAGTAACAAAGACATACACTGATACCCAGTAACACAGACACACACTTACACCAAGTAACAAAGACAGACACTGACACAAAGTAACACAGACACACACTAACACCAAGTCACAAAGACATACACTGACACCAGTAACAAAGACAAACACTGACACCCAGTAACAAAGACACACACTGACACCAAGTAACAAAGACATACACAGACACCAAGTAACAAAGACAGACACTGATACCCAGTAACGCAGACACACACTTACACCAAGTAACAAAGACATACACTGATACCCAGCAACACAGACACACACTTACACCAAGTAACAAAGACAGACACTGATACCCAGTAACACAGACATACACTTACACCAAGTATCAAAGACATACACTGACACCAAGTAACAAAGACATACACTTACACCAAGTAACACAGACATACACTGACAACAAGTAACAAAGACATTCACTTACACCAAGTAACAAAGACATACACTGACACCAAGTAGCAAAGACATACACTTACACCAAGTAACAAAGACACACACTGACACCAAGTAACAAAGACATACTCTGACACCAAGTAACAAAGACATAAACTGATACCCAGTAACACAGACACACACTTACACCAAGTAACAAAGACATACACTGACACAAAGTAACTAAGACATACACTGATACCCAGTAACACAGACACACACATACACCAAGTAACAAAGGCAGACAATGACACGAAGTAACAAAGACATACACTGATACCAAGTAACACAGGCACACACTTACACCAAGTAACAGAGACATACACTGACACCATTTAACAAGACATACACTTACCCCAAGTAACAAAGACATGCACTGACACCAAGTAACAAGGACATACACGTACACCAAGTAATAAAGACATACACTGACACAAAATAACAAAGACATACACTTACACCAAGTAACACAGACATACACTGACACCAAGTAACAAAGACACACACTTACACCAAGTACACAGACATACACTGACACCAAGTAACAAAGACATACACTGATACCCAGTAACACAGACACACACTTACACCAAGTAACAAAGACATACACTTACACCAAGTAACAAAGACATACACTGATACCCAGTAACACAGACACACAGTTACACCAAGTAACACAGACATACAATGACACCAAGTAACAAAGACATGCACTGATAACCAGGAACACAGACACACACTTACACCAAGTAAAAAAGACAGACACTGATACCCAGTAACAAAGACACACACTTACACCAAGTAACAAAGACATGCACTGACAACCATTACCAAAGACAAACACTGACACCCAGTAACACAGACACCCACGGACACCAAGTAACAAAGACACACACTTACACCAAGTAACAAAGACATACACTGATACCCAGGAACACAGGCACACACTGGGAGGGTGGAGTGGGGGGGAGGGGAGAACATTGGCGCAGTGGTTAGTACCGCAGCCTCACAGCTCCAGGGACCCGGGTTCGATTCTTGGTACTGCCTGTGCGGAGTTTGCAAGTTCTCCCTGTGTCTGCGTGGGTTTCCTCCGGGTGCTCCGGTTTCCTCCCACATGCCAAAGACTTGCATTTTGATAGGTTAATTGGCCATTATAAATTGCCCCTAGTATAGGTAGGTGGTAGGGAAATATATAGGGACCGGTGGGGATGTGATAGGAATACGGGATTAGTGTAGGATTAGGATAAATGGGTTGTTGATGGTCGGCACAGACTCGGTGGGCCGAAGGGACTGTTTAAGTGCTGTATCTCTAAAATAAACAAAATACTGACACCTAGTGTCACAGACACACACTGAAACCCAGTACCACAAACAAACACACACTGACACCCAGTAACACAGAGAAACACTGATACACAGTAACAAAGACATACACTGACACCAAGTAACACAGACACACACTGACACCCAGTAAAAAAGACATACACTGACACAACGTTACAAAGACATACACTGATACCAAGTCACAAAGACATACACTGATGCCCAGTAACACAGACACACACAGACACCAAGTAACAAAGACATACACCGACACCAAGTAACAAAGACATACACTTACACCAAGTAACAAAGACACACACTTACACCAGGTAACACAGACATACACTGACACCAAGTAACAAAGACAGACAATTACAACAAGTAACAAAGACAAACACTTACACCAAGTATATTGACATACACTGACACCAAGTAACAAAGACATACACTGATAACCAGTTACACAGACACACACTTACACCAAGTAACACAGACAGACACTGACACCAAGTAACAAAGACATACACTTACACCAAGTAACAAAGACATACACTGACACCAAGTAAAAAAGACATAAACTGATTGCCAATAACACAGACACACACTTACACCAACTAACACAGTCATACACTGACACAAAGTGACAAAGACATACACTGACACCCAGGAACACAGATACACACTGAAACCCAGTAACACAGAGAAACACTTACTCCAAGTAACAAAGACATACACTGATACCCAGTAACACAGACACGCACTTACACCAAGTCACAAAGACATACACTGGCACCAAGTAACAAAGACATACACTGACACCGAGGAACACAGATACACAGTGACTCCCAGTGACACAGAGAAACACTGACACCAAGTAACAAATACATACACTGACGCCAAGTAACACAGACATACACTGACACCAAGTACAAAGACATACACTGACACCAAGTAACAAAGACATACACTGATACCCAGTAACACAGACAAACACTTAGACCAAGTAACAAAGACATACACTGACACCAAGTAACAAAGACAGACACTGATACCCAGTAACACAGACACACACTTAGACCAAGTAACAAAGACATACACTGATACCCAGCAACACAGACACACACTTACACCAAGGAACAAAGACATACACTGACACAAAGTAACAAAGACATACACTTACATCAAGTATCAAAGACATACACTGACAACAAGTAACAAAGACATACACTGATACCCAATAACACAGACACACACTTACACCAACTAACACAGTCATACACTGACACAAAGTGACAAAGACAAACACTGACACCCAGGAACACAGATACACACTGACACCCAGAAACACAGAGAAAAACTTTCTCCAAGTAACAAAGACATACACTGATACCCAGTAACACAGACACGCACTTACACCAAGTCACAAAGACATACACTGACACCCAGTAACAAAGACATGCACTGACACCCAGTAACAACGACAAACACTGACACCAAGTAACAAAGACATACACTGATACCCAGTAACACAGACACACAATTACACCAAGTAACAAAGACATACACTGACACCAATGAACAAAGACATACACTGATACCCAGTAACACAGACACACACTTACACCAAGTAACAAAGACATTCACTGACACCAAGTAACAAAGACATACACTGACACCAAGGAACAAAGACATACACTGATACCCAATAACAAAGACACACACTTACACCAAGTAACAAAGACATACACTGATACCCAGTTACACAGATACACACTTACACCAAGTATCACAGACACACACAGACACCAAGTAACAAAGACGTACACTGATACCCAGTAACACAGAGACACACTTACAACAAGTAACAAAGACATACACTGACACCAAGTAACAAAGACATACACTGATACCCAGCAACACAGAAACACACTTACACCAAGTAACAAAGACAGACACTGATACCCAGTAACACAGACATACACTGACACCAAGTAACAAAGACATACACTTACACCAAGTAACAAAGACATACACTGACACCAAGTAACAAAGACATACACTTACACCAAGTAACACAGACATACACTGACACCAAGTAACACAGACATGCACTGTTACCAAGTAACAAATACATACACTTACACCAAGTAACAAAGACATACACTGACACCAAGTAACAAAGACATGCACTGATACCCAGTAACACAGACATACAGTTACCCCAAGTAACACAGACACACACTTACACCAAGTCACAAAGACATACACTGACACCAAGTAACAAAGACAAACACTGACACCCAGTAACAAAGACACACACTGACACCAAGTAACAAAGACACACTCTGACACCAAGTAACAAAGACATACACAGTCACCAAGTAACAAAGGCAGACACTGATACCCAGTAACACAGACACACACTTACACCAAGTAACAAAGACATACACTGATACCCAGCAACACAGACACACACTTACACCAAGTAACAAAGACAGACACTGATACCCAGTAACACAGACATACAGTTACACAAAGTATCAAAGACATACACTGACACCAAGTAGCAAAGACATTCACTTACACCAAGTAACAAAGACATTCACTTACACCAAGTGACAAAGACATACAATTACACCAAGTAACAAAGACATACACTGACACCAAGTAACAAAGATTTACACTTACACCAAGTAACACAGACAGACACTGACACCAAGTAACAAAGACATACACTTACACCAAGTAACAAAGACATACACTGACACCAAGTAACAAAGATTTACACTTACACCAAGTAACACAGACAGACAGTGACACCAAGTAACAAAGACATACACTTACACCAAGTAACAAAGACATACACTGACACCAAGTAACAAAGACATAAACTGATTGCCAATAACACAGACACACACTTACACCAACTAACACAGTCATACACTGACACAAAGTGACAAAGACATACACTGACACCCAGGAACACAGATACACGCTGAAACCCAGTAACACAGAGAAACACTTACTCCAAGTAACAAAGACATACACTGATACCCAGTAACACAGACACGCACTTACACCAAGTCACAAAGACATACACTGGCACCAAGTAACAAAGACATACACTGACACCGAGGAACACAGATACACAGTGACTCCCAGTGACACAGAGAAACACTGACACCAAGTAACAAATACATACACTGACGCCAAGTAACACAGACATACACTGACACCAAGTACAAAGACATACACTGACACCAAGTAACAAAGACATACACTGATACCCAGTAACACAGACAAACACTTAGACCAAGTAACAAAGACATACACTGACACCAAGTAACAAAGACAGACACTGATACCCAGTAACACAGACACACACTTAGACCAAGTAACAAAGACATACACTGATACCCAGCAACAAAGACACACACTTACACCAAGGAACAAAGACATACACTGACACAAAGTAACAAAGACATACACTTACATCAAGTATCAAAGACATACACTGACAACAAGTAACAAAGACATACACTGATACCCAATAACACAGACACACACTTACACCAACTAACACAGTCATACACTGACACAAAGTGACAAAGACAAACACTGACACGCAGGAACACAGATACACACTGACACCCAGAAACACAGAGAAAAACTTTCTCCAAGTAACAAAGACATACACTGATACCCAGTAACACAGACACGCACTTACACCAAGTCACAAAGACATACACTGACACCCAGTAACAAAGACATGCACTGACACCCAGGAACAACGACAAACACTGACACCAAGTAACAAAGACATACACTGATACCCAGTAACACAGACACACAATTACACCAAGTAACAAAGACATACACTGACACCAATGAACAAAGACATACACTGATACCCAGTAACACAGACACACACTTACACCAAGTAACAAAGACATTCACTGACACCAAGTAATAAAGACATACACTGACACCAAGTAACAAAGACATACACTGATACCCAATAACAAAGACACACACTTACACCAAGTAACAAAGACATACACTGATACCCAGTTACACAGATACACACTTACACCAAGTATCACAGACACACACAGACAACAAGTAACAAAGACGTACACTGATACCCAGTAACACAGAGACACACTTACAACAAGTAACAAAGACATACACTGACACCAGGTAACAAAGACATACACTGATACCCAGCAACACAGAAACACACTTACACCAAGTAACAAAGACAGACACTGATACCCAGTAACACAGACATACACTGACACCAAGTAACAAAGACATACACTTACACCAAGTAACAAAGACATACACTGACACCAAGTAACAAAGACATACACTTACACCAAGTAACACAGACATACACTGACACCAAGTAACACAGACATGCACTGTTACCAAGTAACAAATACATACACTTACACCAAGTAACAAAGACATACACTGACACCAAGTAACAAAGACATGCACTGATACCCAGTAACACAGACATACAGTTACACCAAGTAACACAGACACACACTTACACCAAGTAACAAAGACAGACAATGACAGCAAGTAACAAAGACATACACTGATAGCCAGTGACACAGACACACACTGACACCAAGTAACAGAGACATGCACTGACACCAAGTAACAAAGACATACACTTAGACCAAGTAACAAAGACATGCACTGACACAAAGAAACAAAGACATACACTTACACCAAGTAACAAAGACATACACTGACACCAAGTAACAAAGACATGCACTTACACCAAGTAACACAGACATACACAGACACCAAGTAACAAAGACACACACATACACCAAGTGCACAGATATACACTGACACCAAGTAACAAAGACATACACTGATACCCAGTAACACAGACACACACTTACACCAAGTAACAAAGACAGACACTGACACAAAGTAACACAGACACACACTAACACCAAGTCACAAAGACATACACTGACACCCAGTAACAAAGACAAACACTGACACCCAGTAACAAAGACACACACTGACACCAAGTAACAAAGACACACACTGACACCAAGTAACAAAGACATACACAGACACCAAGTAACAAAGACAGACACTGATACCCAGTAACGCAGACACACACTTACACCAAGTTACAAAGACATACACTGATACCCAGCAACACAGACACACACTTACACCAAGTAACAAAGACAGACACTGATACCCAGTAACACAGACATACACTTACACCAAGTATCAAAGACATACACTGACACCAAGTAACAAAGACATACACTTACACCAAGTAACACAGACATACACTGACAACAAGTAACAAAGACATTCACTTACACCAAGTAACAAAGACATACATTGACACCAAGTAGCAAAGACATACACTTACACCAAGTAACAAAGACACACACTGACACCAAGTAACAAAGACATACTCTGACACCAAGTAACAAAGACATAAACTGATACCCAGTAACACAGACACACACTTACACCAAGTAACAAAGACATACACTGACACAAAGTAACTAAGACATACACTGATACCCAGTAACACAGACATACAGTTACACCAAGTAACACAGACACACACTTACACCAAGTAACAAAGACAGACAATGACAGCAAGTAACAAAGACATACACTGATAGCCAGTGACACAGACACACACTTACACCAAGTAACAGAGACATGCACTGACACCAAGTAACAAAGACATACACTTAGACCAAGTAACAAAGACATGCACTGACACAAAGAAACAAAGACATACACTTACACCAAGTAACAAAGACATACACTGACACCAAGTAACAAAGACATGCACTTACACCAAGTAACACAGACATACACAGACACCAAGTAACAAAGACACACACATACACCAAGTGCACAGATATACACTGACACCAAGTAACAAAGACATACACTGATACCCAGTAACACAGACACACACTTACACCAAGTAACAAAGACAGACACTGACACAAAGTAACACAGACACACACTAACACCAAGTCACAAAGACATACACTGACACCCAGTAACAAAGACAAACACTGACACCCAGTAACAAAGACACACACTGACACCAAGTAACAAAGACACACACTGACACCAAGTAACAAAGACATACACAGACACCAAGTAACAAAGACAGACACTGATACCCAGTAACGCAGACACACACTTACACCAAGTAACAAAGACATACACTGATACCCAGCAACACAGGCACACACTTACACCAAGTAACAAAGACAGACACCGATACCCAGTAACACAGACATACACTTACACCAAGTATCAAAGACATACACTGACACCAAGTAACAAAGACATACACTTACACCAAGTAACACAGACATACACTGACAACAAGTAACAAAGACATTCACTTACACCAAGTAACAAAGACATACATTGACACCAAGTAGCAAAGACATACACTTACACCAAGTAACAAAGACACACACTGACACCAAGTAACAAAGTCATACTCTGACACCAAGTAACAAAGACATAAACTGATACCCAGTAACACAGACACACACTTACACCAAGTAACAAAGACATACACTGACACAAAGTAACTAAGACATACACTGATACCCAGTAACACAGACACACACATACACCAAGTAACAAAGGCAGACAATGACACGAAGTAACAAAGACATACACTGATACCAAGTAACACAGGCACACACTTACACCAAGTAACAGAGACATACACTGACACCAAGTAACAAGACATACACTTACCCCAAGTAACAAAGACATGCACTGACACCAAGTAACAAGGACATACACGTACACCAAGTAACAAAGACATACACTGACACAAAATAACAAAGACATACACTTACACCAAGTAACACAGACATACACTGACACCAAGGAACAAAGACACACACTTACACCAAGTACACAGACATACACTGACACCAAGTAACAAAGACATACACTGATACCCAGTAACACAGACACACACTTACACCAAGTAACAAAGACAGACACTGATACCCAGTAACACAGACACACACTAACACCAAGTCACAAAGACATACACTGACACCCAGTAACAAAGAAAAACACTGACACCCAGTAACAAAGACACACACTGACACCAAGTAACAAAGACTGAAACAGACACCAAGTAACAACGACATACACTGATACCCAGTAACACAGACACACTCTTACACCAAGTAACAAAGACATACACTGATACCCAGCAACACAGACACACACTTACACCAAGTATCACAGACATACATAGACACCAAGTAACAAAGATATACACTGATACCCAGTAACACAGACACACACTTACACCATGTAACAAAGACATACAATGACACCAAGTAACAAAGACATACACTGACACCAAGTAACAAAGACATACACTTACACCAAGTAACACAGACATACACTGACACCAAGTAACAAAGACACACACTTACACCAAGTAACACAGACATGCACTGATACCCAGCAACACAGACACACACTTACACCAAGTAACAAAGACAGACACTGATACCCAGTAACACAGACATACACTAACACCAAGTCACAAAGACATACACTGACACCCAGTAACAAAGACAAACACTGACACCCAGTAACAAAGACACACAATGACACCAAGTAACAAAGACACACTCTGACACCAAGTAACAAAGACATACACAGTCACCAAGTAACAAAGGCAGACACTGATACCCAGTAACACAGACACACACTTACACCAAGTAACAAAGACATACACTGATACCCAGCAACACAGACACACACTTACACCAAGTAACAAAGACAGACACTGATACCCAGTAACACAGACATACAGTTACACAAAGTATCAAAGACATACACTGACACCAAGTAGCAAAGACATTCACTTACACCAAGTAACAAAGACATACACTGACACCAAGTGACAAAGACATACACTTACACCAAGTAACAAAGACATACTCTGACACCAAGTAACAAAGACATAAACTGATACCCAGTAACACAGACACACACTTACACCAAGTAACAAAGACATACACTGACACAAAGTAACTAAGACATACACTGATACCCAGTAACACAGACACACACATACACCAAGTAACAAAGGCAGACAATGACACGAAGTAACAAAGACATACACTGATACCAAGTAACACAGGCAAACACTTACAGCAAGTAACAGAGACATACACTGACACCAAGTAACAAAGACATACACTTACACCAAGTAACAAAGACATGCACTGACACCAAGTAACAAGGACATACACTTACACCAAGTAACAAAGACATACACTGACACCAAATAACAAAGACATACACTTACACCAAGTAACACAGACATACACTGATACCCAGTAACACAGACACACACTTACACCAAGTAACAAAGACAGACACTGATACCCAGTAACACAGACACACACTAACACCAAGTCACAAAGACAGACACTGACACCCAGTAACAAAGACAAACACTGACACCCAGTAACAAAGACACACACATACACCAAGTACACAGACATACACTGACACCAAGTAACAAAGACCTACACTGATACCCAGTAACACAGACACACACTTACACCAAGTAACAAAGACAGACACTGATACCCAGTAACACAGACACACACTAACACCAAGTCACAAAGACATACACTGACACCCAGTAACAAAGACAAACACTGACACCCAGTAACAAAGACACACACTGACACCAAGTAACAAAGACACACACTTACACCAAGTAACAAAGACATACACAGTCACCAAGTAACAAAGGCAGACACTGATACCCAGTAACACAGACACACACTTACACCAAGTAACAAAGACATACACTTACACCAAGTAACACAGACATACACTGATACCCAGTAACACAGACACACACTTACAAAAAGTAACAAAGACAGACACTGATACCCAGTAACACAGACACACACTAACACCAAGTCACAAAGACATACACTGACACCCAGTAACAAAGACAAACACTGACACCCAGTAACAAAGACACACACATACACCAAGTACACAGACATGCACTGACACCAAGTAACAAGGACATACAAGTACACCAAGTAACAAAGACATACACTGACACAAAATAACAAAGACATACACTTACACCAAGTAACACAGACATACACTGACACCAAGTAACAAAGACACACACTTACACCAAGTACACAGACATACACTGACACCAAGTAACAAAGACATACACTGATACCCAGTAACACAGACACACACTTACACCAAGTAACAAAGACAGACACTGATACCCAGTAACACAGACACACACTAACACCAAGTCACAAAGACATACACTGACACCCAGTAACAAAGAAAAACACTGACACCCAGTAACAAAGACACACACTGACACCAAGTAACAAAGACACACACTGACACCAAGTAACAAAGACAGAAACAGACACCAAGTAACAACGACATACACTGATACCCAGTAACACAGACACACTCTTACACCAAGTAACAAAGACATACACTGAAACCCAGCAACACAGACACACACTTACACCAAGTATCACAGACATACATAGACACCAAGTAACAAAGATATACACTGATACCCAGTAACACAGACACACACTTACACCATGTAACAAAGACATACAATGACACCAAGTAACAAAGACATACACTGACACCAAGTAACAAAGACATACACTTACACCAAGTAACACAGACATGCACTGATACCCAGCAACACAGACACACACTTACACCAAGTAACAAAGACAGACACTGATACCCAGTAACACAGACATACACTAACACCAAGTCACAAAGACATACACTGACACCCAGTAACAAAGACAAACACTGACAGCCAGTAACAAAGACACACACTGACACCAAGTAACAAAGACACACTCTGACACCAAGTAACAAAGACATACACAGTCACCAAGTAACAAAGGCAGACACTGATACCCAGTAACACAGACACACACTTACACCAAGTAACAGAGACATACACTGATACCCAGCAGCACAGACACACACTTACACCAAGTAACACAGACACACACAGACACCAAGTAACAAAGACAGACACTGATACCCAGTAACACAGACATACAGTTACACAAAGTATCAAAGACATACACTGACACCAAGTAGCAAAGACATTCACTTACACCAAGTAACAAAGACATACACTGACACCAAGTGACAAAGACATACACTTACACCAAGTAACAAAGACATACTCTGACACCAAGTAACAAAGACATAAACTGATACCCAGTAACACAGACACACACTTACACCAAGTAACAAAGACATACACTGACACAAAGTAACTAAGACTTACACTGATACCCAGTAACACAGACACACACATACACCAAGTAACAAAGGCAGACAATGACACGAAGTAACAAAGACATACACTGATACCAAGTCACACAGGCACACACTTACACCAAGTAACAGAGACATACACTGACACCAAGTAACAAAGACATACACTTACACCAAGTAACAAAGACATGCACTGACACCAAGTAACAAAGACATACACTGACACCAAATAACAAAGACATACACTTACACCAAGTAACACAGACATACACTGATACCCAGTAACACAGACACACACTTACACCAAGTAACAAAGACAGACACTGATACCCAGTAACACAGACACACACTAACACCAAGTCACAAAGACATACACTGGCACCCAGTAACAAAGACAAACACTGACACCCAGTAACAAAGACACACACATACACCAAGTACACAGACATACACTGACACCAAGTAACAAAGACCTACACTGATACCCAGTAACACAGACACACACTTACACCAAGTAACAAAGACAGACACTGATACCCAGTAACACAGACACACACTAACACCAAGTCACAAAGACATACACTGACACCCAGTAACAAAGACAAACACTGACACCCAGTTACAAAGACACACACTGACACCAAGTAACAAAGACACACTCTGACACCAAGTAACAAAGACATACACAGTCACCAAGTAACAAATGCAGACACTGATACCCAGTAACACAGACACACACTTACACCAAGTAACAAAGACATACACTGATACCCAGCAACACAGACACACACTTACACCAAGTAACAAAGACAGACACTGATACCCAGTAACACAGACATACAGTTACACAAAGTATCAAAGACATACACTGACACCAAGTAGCAAAGACATTCACTTACACCAAGTAACAAAGACATACACTGACACCAAGTGACAAAGACATACACTTATACCAAGTAACAAAGACATACACAGACACCAAGTAACAAAGATTTACACTTACACCAAGTAACACAGACTGACACTGACACCAAGCAACAAAGACATACACTTACACCAAGTAACAAAGACATACACTGACACCAAGTAACAAAGACATAAACTGATTGCCAATAACACAGACACACACTTACACCAACTAACACAGTCATACACTGACACAAAGTGACAAAGACATACACTGACACCCAGGAACACAGATACACACTGAAACCCAGTAACACAGAGAAACACTTACTCCAAGTAACAAAGACATACACTGATACCCAGTAACACAGACACGCACTTACACCAAGTCACAAAGACATACACTGGCACCAATTAACAAAGACATACACTGACACCGAGGAACACAGATACACAGTGACTCCCAGTGACAAAGAGAAACACTGACACCAAGTAACAAATACATACACTGACGCCAAGTAACACAGACATACACTGACACCAAGTACAAAGACATACACTGACACCAAGTAACAAAGACATACACTGATACCCAGTAACACAGACAAACACTTAGACCAAGTAACAAAGACATACACTGACACCAAGTAACAAAGACTGACACTGATACCCAGTAACACAGACACACACTTAGACCAAGTAACAAAGACATACACTGATACCCAGCAACACAGACACACACTTACACCAAGGAACAAAGACATACACTGACACAAAGTAACAAAGACATACACTTACATCAAGTATCAAAGACATACACTGACAACAAGTAACAAAGACATACACTGATACCCAATATCACAGACACACACTTACACCAACTAACACAGTCATACACTGACACAAAGTGACAAAGACATACACTGACACCCAGGAACACAGATACACACTGAAACCCAGTAACACAGAGAAACACTTACTCCAAGTAACAAAGACATACACTGATACCCAGTAACACAGACACACAATTACACCAAGTAACAAAGACATACACTGACACCAATGAACAAAGACATACACTGATACCCAGTAACACAGACACACAGTTACACCAAGTAACAAAGACATTCACTGACACCAAGTAACAAAGACATACACTGACACCAAGTAACTAAGACATACACTGATACCCAATAACAAAGACACACACTTACACCAAGTAACAAAGACATACACTGATACCCAGTTACACAGATACACACTTACACCAAGTATCACAGACACACACAGACACCAAGTAACAAAGACGTACACTGATACCCAGTAACACAGAGACACACTTACAACAAGTATCAAAGACATACACTGACACCAAGTAACAAAGACATACACTGATACCCAGCAACACAGAAACACACTTACACCAAGTAACAAAGACAGACACTGATACCCAGTAACACAGACATACACTGACACCAAGTAACAAAGACATACACTTACACCAAGTAACAAAGACATACACTGACACCAAGTAACAAAGACATACACTTACACCAAGTAACACAGACATACACTGACACCAAGTAACACAGACATGCACTGTTACCAAGTAACAAATACATACACTTACACCAAGTAACAAAGACATACACAGACACCAAGTAACAAAGACATGCACTGATACCCAGTAACACAGACATACAGTTACACCAAGTAACACAGACACACACTTACACCAAGTAACAAAGACAGACAATGACAGCAAGTAACAAAGACATACACTGATACCCAGTGACACAGACACACACTTACACCAAGTAACAGAGACATGCACTGACACCAAGTAACAAAGAAATACACTTACACCAAGTAACAGAGACATGCACTGACACCAAGTAACAAAGACATACACTTACACCAAGTATCAAAGACATGCACTGACACAAAGAAACAAAGACATACACTTACACCAAGTAACAAAGACATACACTGACACCAAGTAACAAAGACATGCACTTACACCAAGTAACACAGACATACACAGACACCAAGTAACAAAGACACACACATACACCAAGTGCACAGATATACACTGACACCAAGTAACAAAGACATACACTGATACCCAGTAACACAGACAGACACTTACACCAAGTAACAAAGACAGACACTGACACAAAGTAACACAGACACACACTAACACCAAGTCACAAAGACATACACTGACACCCAGTAACAAAGACAAACACTGACACCCAGTAACAAAGACACACACTGACACCAAGTAACAAAGACACACACTGACACCAAGTAACAAAGACATACACAGACACCAAGTAACAAAGACAGACACTGATACCCAGTCACGCAGACACACACTTACACCAAGTAACAAAGACATACACTGATACCCAGCAACACAGACACACACTTACACCAAGTAACAAAGACAGACACTGATACCCAGTAACACAGACATACACTTACACCAAGTATCAAAGACATACACTGACACCAAGTAACAAAGACATACACTTACACCAAGTAACACAGACATACACTGACAACAAGTAACAAATACATTCACTTACACCAAGTAACAAAGACATACACTGACACCAAGTAGCAAAGACATACACTTACACCAAGTAACAAAGACACACACTGACACCAAGTAACAAAGACATACTCTGACACCAAGTAACAAAGACATACACTGATACCCAGTTACACAGATACACACTTACACCAAGTATCACAGACACACACAGACACCAAGTAACAAAGACGTACACTGATACCCAGTAACACAGAGACACACTTACAACAAGTATCAAAGACATACACTGACACCATGTAACAAAGACATACACTGATACCCAGCAACACAGAAACACACTTACACCAAGTAACAAAGACAGACACTGATACCCAGTAACACAGACATACACTTACACCAAGTAACACAGACATACACTGACACCAAGTAACACAGACATGCACTGTTACCAAGTAACAAATACATACACTTACACCAAGTAACAAAGACATACACAGACACCAAGTAACAAAGACATGCACTGATACCCAGTAACACAGACATACAGTTACACCAAGTAACACAGACACACACTTACACCAAGTAACAAAGACAGACAATGACAGCAAGTAACAAAGACATACACTGATACCCAGTGACACAGACACACACTTACACCAAGTAACAGAGACATGCACTGACACCAAGTAACAAAGAAATACACTTACACCAAGTAACAGAGACATGCACTGACACCAAGTAACAAAGACATACACTTACACCAAGTAACAAAGACATGCACTGACACAAAGAAACAAAGACATACACTTACACCAAGTAACAAAGACATACACTGACACCAAGTAACAAAGACATGCACTTACACCAAGTAACACAGACATACACAGACACCAAGTAACAAAGACACACACATACACCAAGTGCACAGATATACACTGACACCAAGTAACAAAGACATACACTGATACCCAGTAACACAGACACACACTTACACCAAGTAACAAAGACAGACACTGACACAAAGTAACACAGACACACACTAACACCAAGTCACAAAGACATACACTGACACCCAGTAACAAAGACAAACACTGACACCCAGTAACAAAGACACACACTGACACCAAGTAACAAAGACACACACTGACACCAAGTAACAAAGACATACACAGACACCAAGTAACAAAGACAGACACTGATACCCAGTCACGCAGACACACACTTACACCAAGTAACAAAGACATACACTGATACCCAGCAACACAGACACACACTTACACCAAGTAACAAAGACAGACACTGATACCCAGTAACACAGACATACACTTACACCAAGTATCAAAGACATACACTGACACCAAGTAACAAAGACATACACTTACACCAAGTAACACAGACATACACTGACAACAAGTAACAAATACATTCACTTACACCAAGTAACAAAGACATACACTGACACCAAGTAGCAAAGACATACACTTACACCAAGTAACAAAGACACACACTGACACCAAGTAACAAAGACATACTCTGACACCAAGTAACAAAGACATAAACTGATACCCAGAAACACAGACACACACTTACAACAAGTAACAAAGACATACACTGACACAAAGTAACTAAGACATACACTGATACCCAGTAACACAGACACACACATACACCAAGTAACAAAGGCAGACAATGACACGAAGTAACAAAGACATACACTGATACCAAGTAACACAGGCACACACTTACACCAAGTAACAGAGACATACACTGACACCAAGTAACAAAGACATACACTTACACCAAGTAACAAAGACATGCACTGACACCAAGTAACAAGGACATACACGTCCATCAAGTAACAAAGACATACACTGACACAAAATAACAAATACATACACTTACACCAAGTAACACAGACATACACTGACACCAAGTAACAAAGACACACACTTACACCAAGTACACAGACATACACTGACACCAAGTAACAAAGACATACACTGATACCCAGTAACACAGACACACACTTACACCAAGTAACAAAGACAGACACTGATACCCAGTAACACAGACACACAATAACACCAAGTCACAAAGACATACACTGACACCCAGTAACAAAGAAAAACACTGACACCCAGTAACAAAGACACACACTGACACCAAGTAACAAAGACACACACTGACACCCAGTAACAAAGACAGAAACAGACACCAAGTAACAACGACATACACTGATACCCAGTAACACAGACACACTCTTGCACCAAGTAACAAAGACATACACTGATACCCAGCAACACAGACACACACTTACACCAAGTATCACAGACATACATAGACACCAAGTAACAAAGATATACACTGATACCCAGTAACACAGACACACACTTACACCATGTAACAAAGACATACAATGACACCAAGTAACAAAGACATCCACTGACACCAAGTAACAAAGACATACACTTACACCAAGTAACACAGACATACACTGACACCAAGTAACAAAGACACACACTTACACCAATTAACACAGACATGCACTGATACCCAGCAACACAGACACACACTTACACCAAGTAACAAAGACAGACACTGATACCCAGTAACACAGACATACACTTACACCAAGTATCAAAGACATACACTGACACCAAGTACCAAAGACATACACTTACACCAATTAATAAAGACATACACTGACACCAAGTAACAAAGACATACACTTACAACAAGTAACACAGACATACACTGACAACAAGTAACAAAGACATACACTTACACCAAGTAACAAAGACATACACTGACACCAAGTAGCAAAGACATACACTTACACCAAGTAACAAAGACACACACTGACACCAAGTAACAAAGACATACTCTGACACCAAGTAACAAAGACATAAACTGATACCCAGTAACACAGACACACACTTACACCAAGTAACAAAGACATACATTGACACAAAGTAACTAAGACATACACTGATACCCAGTAACACAGACACACACTTACACCAAGTAACTAAGACAGACAATGACAGGAAGTAACAAAGACATACACTGATACCCAGTAACACAGACACACACTTACACCTAGTAACAAAGACATACACTGATACTCAGTTACACAGACACACACGGATACCAAGTAACAAAGGCATACACTGACACACAGTAACAAAGACATACACTGACACCCAGTAACACAGACACACACGGATACCAAGTAACAAAGACATACACTGACACCCATTAACAAAAACGTACACTGATACCCAGTAACAAAGACATACACTGACACCAAGTAACAAAGACATTCGCTGATACCCAGTAACACAGACACACACTTACACCAAGTAACAAAGACAAACACTGACACCAAGTAACAAAGACATACACTGACAGCAAGTAACAAAGACATACACTGATACCCAGTAACACAGACACACAATTACACCAAGGAACAAAGACATACACTGACACTCAGTAACACAGACACACACTTACACCAAGTAACAAAGACATACACTTACACCAAGTAACAAAGACATACACTGACACCAAGTAACAAAGACATACACTGATACCCAGTAACACAGACACACACTTACACCAAGTAACAAAGACAGACAAAGACACCAAGTAACAAAGACATACACTTACACCAAGTAACAAAGACATACACTGAACCAATTAACAAAGACACACACTTACACCAAGTACACAGACATACACTGACACCCAGTAATAAAGACATGCACTGATACCTAGTAACACAGACACACACTTACACCAAGTAACAAAGACAGACAATGACACCAAGTAACAAAGACATACACTGATACCCAGGAACACAGACACACACTTCCACCAAGTAACAGAGACATACACTGACACCAAGTAACAAAGACATACACTTACACCTAGTAACAAAGACATGCACTGACACCAAGTAACAAAGACATACACTTACACCAAGTAACAAAAACATACACTGACACCAAGTAACAAAGACATACACTTACAACAAGTAACACAAACATACACTGACAACAAGTCACAAAGACACACAGTTACACCAAGTACAAAGACATACACTGACACCAAGTAACTAAGACATACACTGACACCCAGTAACACAGACACAAACTTACACCAAGTAACAAAGACATACACTGATACTCAGTTACACAGACACCCACCTACACCAAGTAACAAAGACATACACCGACACCAACTAACAAAGGCATTCACTGACACCCAGTAACAAAGACATACACTGACACCCAGTAACATTGACACACACGGACAGCAAGTAACAAAGACATATACTGATACCCATTAACAAAAACATACAATGACACCCAGTATCAAAGACATACACTTACACCAAGTAACAAAGACATTCACTGATACCCAGTAACACAGACACACACTTACACCAAGTAACACAGACATACACTGATACCCAGTAACACAGACACATACTTACACCAAGTACCACAGACATACACTGACTCCAAGTAACAAAGACATACACTGACACCAAGTAACAAAGACATACACTTATACCCAGTAACACAAACACACAGTTACACCAAGTAATAGACAGACAATGACACCAAGTAACAGAGACATACACTGACACCAAGTAACAAAGACATACACTTACACCAAGTAACAAAGACATGCACTGACACCAAGTAACAAAGACATACACTTACACCAAGTATCACAGACATACACTGACACCAAGTAACAAAGACACACACTTACACCAAGTACTCAGACATACACTGACACCAAGTAACAAAGACATACACTGATACGCAGTAACACAGACACACACTTACTCCAAGTAACAAAGACAGACACTGACACCCAGTACCACAGACACACACAAACACCAAGTCACAAAGACATACACTGACACCCAGTAACAAAGACAAACACTGACACCTAGTAACAAAGACACACACTGACACGAAGTAACAAAGACACACACTGACACCAAGTAACAAAGACATACACAGTCACCAAGTAACAACGACATACACTGATACCCAATAACACAGACACACACTTACACCAAGTAACAAAGACATACACTGATACCCAGCAACACAGACACACACTTACACCAAGTATCACAGACATACACAGACACCAAGTAACAAAGACATGCACTGATACCCAGTAACACAGACACACACTTACACCAAGTAACAAAGACAGACAATGACACCAAGTAACAAAGACATACACTGATACCCAGGAACACAGACACACACTTCCACCAAGTAACAGAGACATACACTGACACCAAGTAACAAAGACATACACTTACACAAAGTAACAAAGACATGCACTGACACCAAGTAACAAAGACATACACTTACACCAAGTAACAAAAACATACACTTACACCAAGTAACAAAAACATACACTGACACCAAGTAACAAAGACATACACTTACAACAAGTAACACAAACATACACTGACACCAAGTCACAAAGACACACAGTTACACCAAGTACAAAGACATACACTGACACCAAGTAACTAAGACATACACTGAAACCCAGTAACACAGACACAAACTTACACCAAGTAACAAAGACATACACTGATACTCAGTTACACAGACACCCACCTACACCAAGTAACAAAGACATACACCGACACCAACTAACAAAGGCATTCACTGACACCCAGTAACAAAGACATACACTGACACCCAGTAACATTGACACACACGGACAGCAAGTAACAAAGACATATACTGATACCCATTAACAAAAACATACAATGACACCCAGTATCAAAGACATACACTTACACCAAGTAACAGAGACATACACTGACACCAAGTAACAAAGACATACACTTACACCAAGTAACAAAGACATGCACTGACACCAAGTAACAAGGACATACACGTCCATCAAGTAACAAAGACATACACTGACACAAAATAACAAAGACATACACTTACACCAAGTAGCACAGACATACACTGACAACAAGTAACAAAGACACACACTTACACCAAGTACACAGACATACACTGACACCAAGTAACAAAGACATACACTGATACCCAGTAACACAGACACACACTTACACCAAGTAACAAAGACAGACACTGATACCCAGTAACACAGACACACACTAACACCAAGTCACAAAGACATACACTGACACCCAGTAACAAAGAAAAACACTGACACCCAGTAACAAAGACACACACTGACACCAAGTAACAAAGACACACACTGACACCCAGTAACAAAGACAGAAACAGACACCAAGTAACAACGACATACACTGATACCCAGTAACACAGACACACTCTTACACCAAGTAACAAAGACATACACTGATACCCAGCAACACAGACACACACTTACACCAAGTATCACAGACATACATAGACACCAAGTAACAAAGATATACACTGATACCCAGTAACACAGACACACACTTACACCATGTAACAAAGACATACAATGACACCAAGTAACAAAGACATACACTGACACCAAGTAACAAAGACATACACTTACACCAAGTAACACAGACATACACTGACACCAAGTAACAAAGACACACACTTACACCAAGTAACACAGACATGCACTGATACCCAGCAACACAGACACACACTTACACCAAGTAACAAAGACAGACACTGATACCCAGTAACACAGACATACACTTACACCAAGTATCAAAGACATACACTGACACCAAGTAGCAAAGACATACACTTACACCAATTAATAAAGACATACACTGACACCAAGTAACAAAGACATACACTTACAACAAGTAACACAGACATACACTGACAACAAGTAACAAAGACATACACTTACACCAAGTAACAAAGACATACACTGACACCAAGTAGCAAAGACATACACTTACACCAAGTAACAAAGACACACACTGACACCAAGTAACAAAGACATACTCTGACACCAAGTAACAAAGACATAAACTGATACCCAGTAACACAGACACACACTTACACCAAGTAACAAAGACATACATTGACACAAAGTAACTAAGACATACACTGATACCCAGTAACACAGACACACACTTACACCAAGTAACTAAGACAGACAATGACAGGAAGTAACAAAGACATACACTGATACCCAGTAACACAGACACACACTTACACCAAGTAACAAAGACATACACTGATACTCAGTTACACAGACACACACGGATACCAAGTAACAAAGGCATACACTGACACACAGTAACAAAGACATACACTGACACCCAGTAACACAGACACACACGGATACCAAGTAACAAAGACATACACTGACACCCATTAACAAAAACGTACACTGATACCCAGTAACAAAGACATACACTGACACCAAGTAACAAAGACATTCACTGATACCCAGTAACACAGACACACACTTACACCAAGTAACAAAGACAAACACTGACACCAAGTAACAAAGACATACACTGACAGCAAGTAACAAAGACATACACTGATACCCAGTAACACAGACACACAATTACACCAAGGAACAAAGACATACACTGATACTCAGTAACACAGACACACACTTACACCAAGTAACAAAGACATACACTTACACCAAGTAACAAAGACATACACTGACACCAAGTAACAAAGACATACACTGATACCCAGTAACACAGACACACACTTACACCAAGTAACAAAGACAGACAAAGACACCAAGTAACAAAGACATACACTTACACCAAGTAACAAAGACATACACTGAACCAATTAACAAAGACACACACTTACACCAAGTACACAGACATACACTGACACCAAGTAATAAAGACATGCACTGATACCTAGTAACACAGACACACACTTACACCAAGTAACAAAGACAGACAATGACACCAAGTAACAAAGACATACACTGATACCCAGGAACACAGACACACACTTCCACCAAGTAACAGAGACATACACTGACACCAAGTAACAAAGACATACACTTACACCAAGTAACAAAGACATGCACTGACACCAAGTAACAAAGACATACACTTACACCAAGTAACAAAAACATACACTGACACCAAGTAACAAAGACATACACTTACAACAAGTAACACAAACATACACTGACACCAAGTCACAAAGACACACAGTTACACCAAGTACAAAGACATACACTGACACCAAGTAACTAAGACATACACTGACACCCAGTAACACAGACACAAACTTACACCAAGTAAGAAAGACATACACTGATACTCAGTTACACAGACACCCACCTACACCAAGTAACAAAGACATACACCGACACCAACTAACAAAGGCATTCACTGACACCCAGTAACAAAGACATACACTGACACCCAGTAACATTGACACACACGGACAGCAAGTAACAAAGACATATACTGATACCCATTAACAAAAACATACAATGACACCAAGTATCAAAGACATACACTTACACCAAGTAACAAAGACATTCACTGATACCCAGTAACACAGACACACGCTTACACCAAGTAACAAATACATACACTGACACCAAGTAACAAAGACATGCACAGACACCAAGTAACAAAGACATACACTGATACCCAGTAACACAGACACACACTTACACCAAGTAACACAGACATACACTGACACCAAGAAACAAAGACATACACTTACACCAAGTAACAAAGACATACACTGACACCAAGTAACAAAGACATACACTGATGCCCAGTAACACAGACACATACTTACACCAAGTACCACAGACATACACTGACTCCAAGTAACAAAGACATACACTGACACCAAGTAACAAAGACATACACTTATACCCAGTAACACAGACACACAGTTACACCAAGTAATAGACAGACAATGACACCAAGTAACAGAGAAATACACTGACACCAAGTAACAAAGACATACACTTACACCAAGTAACAAAGACATGCACTGACACCAAGTAACAAAGACATACACTTACACCAAGTATCACAGACATACACTGACACCAAGTAACAAAGACACTCACTTACACCAAGTACTCAGACATACACTGACACCAAGTAACAAAGACATACACTGATACGCAGTAACACAGACACACACTTACTCCAAGTAACAAAGACAGACACTGACACCCAGTACCACAGACACACACAAACACCAAGTCACAAAGACATACACTGACACCCAGTAACAAAGACAAACACTGACACCTAGTAACAAAGACACACACTGACACCAAGTAACAAAGACATACACTGACACCAAGTAACAAAGACATACACAGTCACCAAGTAACAACGACATACACTGATACCCAATAACACAGACACACACTTACACCAAGTAACAAAGACATACACTGATACCCAGCAACACAGACACACACTTACACCAAGTATCACAGACATACACAGACACCAAGTAACAAAGACATACACTGATACCCAGTAACACAGACACACACTTACACCAAGTAACAAAGACAGACACTGATACCCAGTAACACAGACACACACTAACACCAAGTCACAAAGACACACACTTACACCAAGTACACAGACATACACTGACACCAAGTAACAAAGACATACACTGATACCCAGTAACACAGACACACACTTACACCAAGTAACAAAGACAGACACTGATACCCAGTAACACAGACACACACTAACACCAAGTCACAAAGACATACACTGACACCCAGTAACAAAGAAAAACACTGACACCCAGTAACAAAGACACACACTGACACCAAGTAACAAAGACACACACTGACACCCAGTAACAAAGACAGAAACAGACACCAAGTAACAACGACATACACTGATACCCAGTAACACAGACACACTCTTACACCAAGTAACAAAGACATACACTGATACCCAGCAACACAGACACACACTTACACCAAGTATCACAGACATACATAGACACCAAGTAACAAAGATATACACTGATACCCAGTAACACAGACACACACTTACACCATGTAACAAAGACATACAATGACACCAAGTAACAAAGACATACACTGACACCAAGTAACAAAGACATACACTTACACCAAGTAACACAGACATACACTGACACCAAGTAACAAAGACACACACTTACACCAAGTAACACAGACATGCACTGATACCCAGCAACACAGACACACACTTACACCAAGTAACAAAGACAGACACTGATACCCAGTAACACAGACATACACTTACACCAAGTATCAAAGACATACACTGACACCAAGTAGCAAAGACATACACTTACACCAATTAATAAAGACATACACTGACACCAAGTAACAAAGACATACACTTACAACAAGTAACACAGACATACACTGACAACAAGTAACAAAGACATACACTTACACCAAGTAACAAAGACATACACTGACACCAAGTAGCAAAGACATACACTTACACCAAGTAACAAAGACACACACTGACACCAAGTAACAAAGACATACTCTGACACCAAGTAACAAAGACATAAACTGATACCCAGTAACACAGACACACACTTACACCAAGTAACAAAGACATACATTGACACAAAGTAACTAAGACATACACTGATACCCAGTAACACAGACACACACTTACACCAAGTAACTAAGACAGACAATGACAGGAAGTAACAAAGACATACACTGATACCCAGTAACACAGACACACACTTACACCAAGTAACAAAGACATACACTGATACTCAGTTACACAGACACACACGGATACCAAGTAACAAAGGCATACACTGACACACAGTAACAAAGACATACACTGACACCCAGTAACACAGACACACACGGATACCAAGTAACAAAGACATACACTGACACCCATTAACAAAAACGTACACTGATACCCAGTAACAAAGACATACACTGACACCAAGTAACAAAGACATTCACTGATACCCAGTAACACAGACACACACTTACACCAAGTAACAAAGACAAACACTGACACCAAGTAACAAAGACATACACTGACAGCAAGTAACAAAGACATACACTGATACCCAGTAACACAGACACACAATTACACCAAGGAACAAAGACATACACTGATACTCAGTAACACAGACACACACTTACACCAAGTAACAAAGACATACACTTACACCAAGTAACAAAGACATACACTGACACCAAGTAACAAAGACATACACTGATACCCAGTAACACAGACACACACTTACACCAAGTAACAAAGACAGACAAAGACACCAAGTAACAAAGACATACACTTACACCAAGTAACAAAGACATACACTGAACCAATTAACAAAGACACACACTTACACCAAGTACACAGACATACACTGACACCAAGTAATAAAGACATGCACTGATACCTAGTAACACAGACACACACTTACACCAAGTAACAAAGACAGACAATGACACCAAGTAACAAAGACATACACTGATACCCAGGAACACAGACACACACTTCCACCAAGTAACAGAGACATACACTGACACCAAGTAACAAAGACATACACTTACACCAAGTAACAAAGACATGCACTGACACCAAGTAACAAAGACATACACTTACACCAAGTAACAAAAACATACACTGACACCAAGTAACAAAGACATACACTTACAACAAGTAACACAAACATACACTGACACCAAGTCACAAAGACACACAGTTACACCAAGTACAAAGACATACACTGACACCAAGTAACTAAGACATACACTGACACCCAGTAACACAGACACAAACTTACACCAAGTAAGAAAGACATACACTGATACTCAGTTACACAGACACCCACCTACACCAAGTAACAAAGACATACACCGACACCAACTAACAAAGGCATTCACTGACACCCAGTAACAAAGACATACACTGACACCCAGTAACATTGACACACACGGACAGCAAGTAACAAAGACATATACTGATACCCATTAACAAAAACATACAATGACACCAAGTATCAAAGACATACACTTACACCAAGTAACAAAGACATTCACTGATACCCAGTAACACAGACACACGCTTACACCAAGTAACAAATACATACACTGACACCAAGTAACAAAGACATGCACAGACACCAAGTAACAAAGACATACACTGATACCCAGTAACACAGACACACACTTACACCAAGTAACACAGACATACACTGACACCAAGAAACAAAGACATACACTTACACCAAGTAACAAAGACATACACTGACACCAAGTAACAAAGACATACACTGATGCCCAGTAACACAGACACATACTTACACCAAGTACCACAGACATACACTGACTCCAAGTAACAAAGACATACACTGACACCAAGTAACAAAGACATACACTTATACCCAGTAACACAGACACACAGTTACACCAAGTAATAGACAGACAATGACACCAAGTAACAGAGAAATACACTGACACCAAGTAACAAAGACATACACTTACACCAAGTAACAAAGACATGCACTGACACCAAGTAACAAAGACATACACTTACACCAAGTATCACAGACATACACTGACACCAAGTAACAAAGACACTCACTTACACCAAGTACTCAGACATACACTGACACCAAGTAACAAAGACATACACTGATACGCAGTAACACAGACACACACTTACTCCAAGTAACAAAGACAGACACTGACACCCAGTACCACAGACACACACAAACACCAAGTCACAAAGACATACACTGACACCCAGTAACAAAGACAAACACTGACACCTAGTAACAAAGACACACACTGACACCAAGTAACAAAGACATACACTGACACCAAGTAACAAAGACATACACAGTCACCAAGTAACAACGACATACACTGATACCCAATAACACAGACACACACTTACACCAAGTAACAAAGACATACACTGATACCCAGCAACACAGACACACACTTACACCAAGTATCACAGACATACACAGACACCAAGTAACAAAGACATGCACTGATACCCAGTAACACAGACACACACTTACACCAAGTAACAAAGACAGACAATGACACCAAGTAACAAAGACATACACTGATACCCAGGAACACAGACACACACTTCCACCAAGTAACAGAGACATACACTGACACCAAGTAACAAAGACATACACTTACACCAAGTAACAAAGACATGCACTGACACCAAGTAACAAAGACATACACTTACACCAAGTAACAAAAACATACACTGACACCAAGTAACAAAGACATACACTTACAACAAGTAACACAAACATACACTGACACCAAGTCACAAAGACACACAGTTACACCAAGTACAAAGACATACACTGACACCAAGTAACTAAGACATACACTGACACCCAGTAACACAGACACAAACTTACACCAAGTAACAAAGACATACACTGATACTCAGTTACACAGACACCCACCTACACCAAGTAACAAAGACATACACCGACACCAACTAACAAAGGCATTCACTGACACCCAGTAACAAAGACATACACTGACACCCAGTAACATTGACACACACGGACACCAAGTAACAAAGACATATACTGATACCCATTAACAAAAACATACACTGACACCCAGTATCAAAGACATACACTTACACCAAGTAACAGAGACATACACTGACACCAAGTAACAAAAACATACACTTACACCAAGTAACAAAGACATGCACTGACACCAAGTAACAAAGACATACACTTACACCAAGTATCACAGACATACACTGACACCAAGTAACAAAGACACACACTTACACCAACTACTCAGACATACACTGACACCAAGTAACAAAGACATACACTGATACGCAGTAACACAGACACACACTTACTCCAAGTAACAAAGACAGACACTGACACCCAGTACCACAGACACACACTAACACCAAGTCACAAAGACATACACTGACACCCAGTAACAAAGACAAACACTGACATCTAGTAACAAAGACACACACTGACACGAAGTAACAAAGACACACACTGACACCAAGTAACAAAGACATACACAGTCACCAAGTAACAACGACATACACTGATACCCAATAACACAGACACACACTTACACCAAGTAACAAAGAGATACACTGATACCCAGCAACACAGACACACACTTACACCAAGTATCACAGACATACACAGACACCAAGTAACAAAGACATGCACTGATACCCAGTAACACAGACACACACTTACACCAAGTAACAAAGACAGACAATGACACCAAGTAACAAAGACATACACTGATACCCAGCAACACAGACACACACTTACAATAAAGTATCACAGACATACACTTACACCAAGTTACAAAGACATGCACTGACACCAAGGAACAAAGACATACACTTACACCAAGTAACAAAAACATACACTGACACCAAGTAACAAAGACATACACTGATACCCAGTAACACAGACACACACTTACACCAAGTAATAGACAGACAATGACACCAAGTAACAAAGACATACACTGATACCGAGTAACACAGACACACACTTACACCAAGTAACAGAGACATGCACTGACACCAAGTAACAAAGACATACACATACACCAAGTAACAAAGACATGCACTGACACCAAGTAACAAAGACATACACTTACACCAAGTATCACAGACATACACTGACACCAAGTAACAAAGACACACACTTACACCAAGTACTCAGACATACACTGACATGAAGAAACAAAGACATACACTGATACCCAATAACACAGACACACACTTACACCAAGTAACAAAGACATACACTGATACCCAGCAACACAGACACTCACTTACACCAAGTATCACAGACATACACAGACACCAAGTAACAAAGACATGCACTGATACCCAGTAACACAGACACACACTTACACCAAGTAACAAAGACAGACAATGACACCAAGTAACAAAGACATACACTGATACCCAGCAACACAGACACACACTTACAATAAAGTATCACAGACATACACTTACACCAAGTTACAAAGACATGCACTGACACCAAGGAACAAAGACATACACTTACACCAAGTAACAAAAACATACACTGACACCAAGTAACAAAGACATACACTGATACCCAGTAACACAGACACACACTTACACCAAGTAATAGACAGACAATGACACCAAGTAACAAAGACATACACTGATACCGAGTAACACAGACACACACTTACACCAAGTAACAGAGACATGCACTGACACCAAGTAACAAAGACACACACTTACACCAAGTAACAAAGACATGCACTGACACCAAGTAACAAAGACATACACTTACACCAAGTATCACAGACATACACTGACACCAAGTAACAAAGACACACACTTACACCAAGTACTCAGACATACACTGACACCAAGAAACAAAGACATACACTGATACCCAATAACACAGACACACACTTACACCAAGTAACAAAGACATACACTGATACCCAATAACACAGACACACACTTACACCAAGTAACAAAGACACACACTTACACCAAGTACGCAGACATACACTGACACCAAGAAACAAAGACATACACTGATACCCAATAACACAGACACACACTTACACCAAGTATCACAGACATACACAGACACCAAGTAACAAAGACATGCACTGATACCCAGTAACACAGACACACACTTACACCAAGTAACAAAGACAGACAATGACACCAAGTAACAAAGACATACACTGATACCCAGCAACACAGACACACACTTACAATAAAGTATCACAGACATACACTTACACCAAGTAACAAAGACATGCACTGACACCAAGGAACAAAGACATACACTTACATCAAGTATCAAAAACATACACTGACACCAAGTAACAAAGACATACACATACACCAAGTAACACAAACATACACTGACACCAAGTCACAAAGACACACAGTTACACCAAGTACACAGACATACACGGACACCAAGTAACTAAGACATACACTGACACCCAGTAACACAGACACACATTTACACCAAGTAACAAGGACATACACTGATACTCAGTAACACAGACACACAGTTACACCAAGTAACAAAGACATACACTTACACCAAGTAACAAAGACATACACTGACACCAAGTAACAAAGACATACACTGATACCCAGTAACACAGACACACACTTACACCAAGTAACAAAGACAGACAAAGACACCTAGTAACAAAGACATACACTTACACCAAGTAACAAAGACATACACTGAACCAATTAACAAAGACACACACTTACACCAAGTACACAGACATACACTGACACCAAGTAATAAAGACATGCACTGATACCTAGTAACACAGACACACACTTACACCAAGTAACAAAGACAGACAATGACACCAAGTAACAAAGACATACACTGATACCCAGGAACACAGACACACACTTCCACCAAGTAACTGAGACATACACTGACACCAAGTAACAAAGACATACACTTACACCAAGTAACAAAGACATGCACTGACCCCAAGTAACAAAGACATACACTTACACCAAGTAACAAAAACATACACTGACACCAAGTAACAAAGACATACACTTACAACAAGTAACACAAACATACACTGACACCAAGTCACAAAGACACACAGTTACACCAAGTACAAAGACATACACTGACACCAAGTAACTAAGACATACACTGACACCCAGTAACACAGACACAAACTTACACCAAGTAACAAAGACATACACTGATACTCAGTTACACAGACACCCACCTACACCAAGTAACAAAGACATACACCGACACCAACTAACAAAGGCATTCACTGACACCCAGTAACAAAGACATACACTGACACCCAGTAACATTGACACACACGGACAGCAAGTAACAAAGACATATACTGATACCCATTAACAAAAACATACAATGACACCCAGTATCAAAGACATACACTTACACCAAGTAACAAAGACATTCACTGATACCCAGTAACACAGACACACACTTACACCAAGTAACACAGACATACACTGACACCAAGTAACAAAGACATACACTTACACCAAGTAACAAAGACATACACTGACACCAAGTAACAAAGACATACACTTATACCCAGTAACACAGACACACAGTTACACCAAGTAATAGACAGACAATGACACCAAGTAACAGAGACATACACTGACACCAAGTAACAAAGACATACACTTACACCAAGTAACAAAGACATGCACTGACACCAAGTAACAAAGACATACACTTACACCAAGTATCACAGACATACACTGACACCAAGTAACAAAGACACACACTTACACCAAGTACTCAGACATACACTGACACCAAGTAACAAAGACATACACTGATACGCAGTAACACAGACACACACTTACTCCAAGTAACAAAGACAGACACTGACACCCAGTACCACAGACACACACAAACACCAAGTCACAAAGACATACACTGACACCCAGTAACAAAGACAAACACTGACACCTAGTAACAAAGACACACACTGACACGAAGTAACAAAGACACACACTGACACCAAGTAACAAAGACATACACAGTCACCAAGTAACAACGACATACACTGATACCCAATAACACAGACACACACTTACACCAAGTAACAAAGACATACACTGATACCCAGCAACACAGACACACACTTACACCAAGTATCACAGACATACACAGACACCAAGTAACAAAGACATGCACTGATACCCAGTAACACAGACACACACTTACACCAAGTAACAAAGACAGACAATGACACCAAGTAACAAAGACATACACTGATACCCAGGAACACAGACACACACTTCCACCAAGTAACAGAGACATACACTGACACCAAGTAACAAAGACATACACTTACACCAAGTAACAAAGACATGCACTGACACCAAGTAACAAAGACATACACTTACACCAAGTAACAAAAACATACACTTACACCAAGTAACAAAAACATACACTGACACCAAGTAACAAAGACATACACTTACAACAAGTAACACAAACATACACTGACAACAAGTCACAAAGACACACAGTTACACCAAGTACAAAGACATACACTGACACCAAGTAACTAAGACATACACTGACACCCAGTAACACAGACACAAACTTACACCAAGTAACAAAGACATACACTGATACTCAGTTACACAGACACCCACCTACACCAAGTAACAAAGACATACACCGACACCAACTAACAAAGGCATTCACTGACACCCAGTAACAAAGACATACACTGACACCCAGTAACATTGACACACACGGACAGCAAGTAACAAAGACATATACTGATACCCATTAACAAAAACATACAATGACACCCAGTATCAAAGACATACACTTACACCAAGTAACAAAGACATTCACTGATACCCAGTAACACAGACACACACTTACACCAAGTTACACAGACATACACTGACACCAAGTAACAAAGACATACACTTACACCAAGTAACAAAGACATACACTGACACCAAGTAACAAAGACATACACTTATACCCAGTAACACAGACACACAGTTACACCAAGTAATAGACAGACAATGACACCAAGTAACAGAGACATACACTGACACCAAGTAACAAAGACATACACTTACACCAAGTAACAAAGACATGCACTGACACCAAGTACAAAGACATACACTGACACCAAGTAACTAAGACATACACTGACACCCAGTAACACAGACACAAACTTACACCAAGTAACAAAGACATACACTGATACTCAGTTACACAGACACCCACCTACACCAAGTAACAAAGACATACACCGACACCAACTAACAAAGGCATTCACTGACACCCAGTAACAAAGACATACACTGACACCCAGTAACATTGACACACACGGACAGCAAGTAACAAAGACATATACTGATACCCATTAACAAAAACATACAATGACACCCAGTATCAAAGACATACACTTACACCAAGTAACAGAGACATACACTGACACCAAGTAACAAAGACATACACTTACACCAAGTAACAAAGACATGCACTGACACCAAGTAACAAGGACATACACGTCCATCAAGTAACAAAGACATACACTGACACAAAATAACAAAGACATACACTTACACCAAGTATCACAGACATACACAGACACCAAGTAACAAAGACATGCACTGATACCCAGTAACACAGACACACACTTACACCAAGTAACAAAGACAGACAATGACACCAAGTAACAAAGACATACACTGATACCCAGCAACACAGACACACACTTACAATAAAGTATCACAGACATACACTTACACCAAGTAACAAAGACATGCACTGACACCAAGGAACAAAGACATACACTTACATCAAGTATCAAAAACATACACTGACACCTAGTAACAAAGACATACGCATACACCAAGTAACACAAACATACACTGACACCAAGTCACAAAGACACACAGTTACACCAAGTACACAGACATACACGGACACCAAGTAACTAAGACATACACTGACACCCAGTAACACAGACACACATTTACACCAAGTAACAAGGACATACACTGATACTCAGTAACACAGACACACACTTACACCAAGTAACAAAGACATACACTTACACCAAGTAACAAAGACATACACTGACACCAAGTAACAAAGACATACACTGATACCCAGTAACACAGACACACACTTACACCAAGTAACAAAGACAGACAAAGACACCTAGTAACAAAGACATACACTTACACCAAGTAACAAAGACATACACTGAACCAATTAACAAAGACACACACTTACACCAAGTACACAGACATACACTGACACCAAGTAATAAAGACATGCACTGATACCTAGTAACACAGACACACACTTACACCAAGTAACAAAGACAGACAATGACACCAAGTAACAAAGACATACACTGATACCCAGGAACACAGACACACACTTCCACCAAGTAACAGAGACATACACTGACACCAAGTAACAAAGACATACACTTACACCAAGTAACAAAGACATGCACTGACACCAAGTAACAAAGACATACACGTACACCAAGTAACAAAAACATACACTGACACCAAGTAACAAAGACATACACTTACAACAAGTAACACAAACATACACTGACACCAAGTCACAAAGACACACAGTTACACCAAGTACAAAGACATACACTGACACCAAGTAACTAAGACATACACTGACACCCAGTAACACAGACACAAACTTACACCAAGTAACAAAGACATACACTGATACTCAGTTACACAGACACCCACCTACACCAAGTAACAAAGACATACACCGACACCAACTAACAAAGGCATTCACTGACACCCAGTAACAAAGACATACACTGACACCCAGTAACATTGACACACACGGACAGCAAGTAACAAAGACATATACTGATACCCATTAACAAAAACATACAATGACACCCAGTATCAAAGACATACACTTACACCAAGTAACAAAGACATTCACTGATACCCAGTAACACAGACACACACTTACACCAAGTAACACAGACATACACTGACACCAAGTAACAAAGACATACACTTACACCAAGTAACAAAGACATACACTGACACCAAGTAACAAAGACATACACTTATACCCAGTAACACAGACACACAGTTACACCAAGTAATAGACAGACAATGACACCAAGTAACAGAGACATACACTGACACCAAGTAACAAAGACATACACTTACACCAAGTAACAAAGACATGCACTGACACCAAGTAACAAAGACATACACTTACACCAAGTATCACAGACATACACTGACACCAAGTAACAAAGACACACACTTACACCAAGTACTCAGACATACACTGACACCAAGTAACAAAGACATACACTGATACGCAGTAACAAAGACACACACTTACTCCAAGTAACAAAGACAGACACTGACACCCAGTACCACAGACACACACAAACACCAAGTCACAAAGACATACACTGACACCCTGTAACAAAGACAAACACTGACACCTAGTAACAAAGACACACACTGACACGAAGTAACAAAGACACACACTGACACCAAGTAACAAAGACGTACACAGTCACCAAGTAGCAACGACATACACTGATACCCAATAACACAGACACACACTTACACCAAGTAACAAAGACATACACTGATACCCAGCAACACAGACACACACTTACACCAATTATCACAGACATACACAGACACCAAGTAACAAAGACATGCACTGATACCCAGTAACACAGACACACACTTACACCAAGTAACAAAGACAGACAATGACACCAAGTAACAAAGACATACACTGATACCCAGGAACACAGACACACACTTCCACCAAGTAACAGAGACATACACTGACACCAAGTAACAAAGACATACACTGACACCAAGTAACAAAGACATATACTGATACCCATTAACAAAAACATACAATGACACCCAGTATCAAAGACATACACTTACACCAAGTAACAAAGACATTCACTGATACCCAGTAACACAGACACACACTTACACCAAGTAACACAGACATACACTGACACCAAGTAACAAAGACATACACTTACACCAAGTAACAAAGACATACACTGACACCAAGTAACAAAGACATACACTTATACCCAGTAACACAGACACACAGTTACACCAAGTAATAGACAGACAATGACACCAAGTAACAGAGACATACACTGACACCAAGTAACAAAGACATACACTTACACCAAGTAACAAAGACATGCACTGACACCAAGTAACAAAGACATACACTTACACCAAGTATCACAGACATACACTGACACCAAGTAACAAAGACACACACTTACACCAAGTACTCAGACATACACTGACACCAAGTAACAAAGACATACACTGATACGCAGTAACACAGACACACACTTACTCCAAGTAACAAAGACAGACACTGACACCCAGTACCACAGACACACACAAACACCAAGTCACAAAGACATACACTGACACCCAGTAACAAAGACAAACACTGACACCTAGTAACAAAGACACACACTGACACGAAGTAACAAAGACACACACTGACACCAAGTAACAAAGACATACACAGTCACCAAGTAACAACGACATACACTGATACCCAATAACACAGAAACACACTTACACCAAGTAACAAAGACATACACTGATACCCAGCAACACAGACACACACTTACACCAAGTATCACAGACATACACAGACACCAAGTAACAAAGACATGCACTGATACCCAGTAACACAGACACACACTTACACCAAGTAACAAAGACAGACAATGACACCAAGTAACAAAGACATACACTGATACCCAGGAACACAGACACACACTTCCACCAAGTAACAGAGACATACACTGACACCAAGTAACAAAGACATACACTCACACCAAGTAACAAAGACATGCACTGACACCAAGTAACAAAGACATACACTTACACCAAGTAACAAAAACATACACTTACACCAAGTAACAAAAACATACACTGACACCAAGTAACAAAGACATACACTTACAACAAGTAACACAAACATACACTGACACCAAGTCACAAAGACACACAGTTACACCAAGTACAAAGACATACACTGACACCAAGTAACTAAGACATACACTGACACCCAGTAACACAGACACAAACTTACACCAAGTAACAAAGACATACACTGATACTCAGTTACACAGACACCCACCTACACCAAGTAACAAAGACATACACCGACACCAACTAACAAAGGCATTCACTGACACCCAGTAACAAAGACATACACTGACAACCAGTAACATTGACACACACGAACAGCAAGTAACAAAGACATATACTGATACCCATTAACAAAAACATACAACGACACCCAGTATCAAAGACATACACTTACACCAAGTAACAGAGACATACACTGACACCAAGTAACAAAGACATACACTTACACCAAGTAACAAAGACATGCACTGATACCAAGTAACAAGGACATACACGTCCATCAAGTAACAAAGACATACACTGACACAAAATAACAAAGACATACACTTACACCAAGTAACACAGACATACACTGACAACAAGTAACAAAGACATACACTGATACCCAGTAACACAGACACACACTTACACCAAGTAACAAAGACAGACGCTGATACCCAGTAACACAGACACACACTAACACCAAGTCACAAAGACATACACTGACACCCAGTAACAAAGAAAAACACTGACACCCAGTAACAAAGACACACTCTGACACCAAGTAACAAAGACACACACTGACACCCAGTAACAAAGACAGAAACAGACACCAAGTAACAACGACATACACTGATACCCAGTAACACAGATACACTCTTACACCAAGTAACAAAGACATACACTGATACCCAGCAACACAGACACACACTTACACCAAGTATCACAGACATGCATAGACACCAAGTAACAAAGATATACACTGATACCCAGTAACACAGACACACACTTACACCATGTAACAAAGACATACAATGACACCAAGTAACAAAGACATACACTGACACCAAGTAACAAAGACATACACTTACACCAAGTAACACAGACATACACTGACACCAAGTAACAAAGACACACACTTACACCAAGTAACACAGACATGCACTGATACCCAGCAACACAGACACACACTTACACCAAGTAACAAAGACAGACACTGATACCAGTAACACAGACATACACTTACACCAAGTATCAAAGACATACACTGACACCAAGTAGCAAAGACATACACTTACACCAATTAATAAAGACATACACTGACACCAAGTAACAAAGACATACACTTACAACAAGTAACACAGACATACACTGACAACAAGTAACAAAGACATACACTTACACCAAGTAACAAAGACATACACTGACACCAAGTAGCAAAGACATACACTTACACCAAGTAACAAAGACACACACTGACACCAAGTAACAAAGACATACTCTGACACCAAGTAACAAAGACATAAACTGATACCCAGTAACACAGACACACACTTACACCAAGTAACAAAGACATACATTGACACAAAGTAACTAAGACATACACTGATACCCAGTAACACAGACACACACTTACACCAAGTAACTAAGACAGACAATGACAGGAAGTAACAAAGACATACACTGATACCCAGTAACACAGACACACACTTACACCAAGTAACAAAGACATACACTGATACTCAGTTACACAGACACACACGGATACCAAGTAACAAAGGCATACACTGACACACAGTAACAAAGACATACACTGACACCCAGTAACACAGACACACACGGATACCAAGTAACAAAGACATACACTGACACCCATTAACAAAAACGTACACTGATACCCAGTAACAAAGACATACACTGACACCAAGTAACAAAGACATTCACTGATACCCAGTAACACAGACACACACTTACACCAAGTAACAAAGACAAACACTGACACCAAGTAACAAAGACATACACTGACAGCAAGTAACAAAGACATACACTGATACCCAGTAACACAGACACACAATTACACCAAGGAACAAAGACATACACTGATACTCAGTAACACAGACACACACTTACACCAAGTAACAAAGACATACACTTACACCAAGTAACAAAGACATACACTGACACCAAGTAACAAAGACATACACTGATACCCAGTAACACAGACACACACTTACACCAAGTAACAAAGACAGACAAAGACACCAAGTAACAAAGACATACACTTACACCAAGTAACAAAGACATACACTGAACCAATTAACAAAGACACACACTTACACCAAGTACACAGAAATACACTGACACCAAGTAATAAAGACATGCACTGATACCTAGTAACACAGACACACACTTACACCAAGTAACAAAGACAGACAATGACACCAAGTAACAAAGACATACACTGATACCCAGGAACACAGACACACACTTCCACCAAGTAACAGAGACATACACTGACACCAAGTAACAAAGACATACACTTACACCAAGTAACAAAGACATGCACTGACACCAAGTAACAAAGACATACACTTACACCAAGTAACAAAAACATACACTGACACCAAGTAACAAAGACATACACTTACAACAAGTAACACAAACATACACTGACACCAAGTCACAAAGACACACAGTTACACCAAGTACAAAGACATACACTGACACCAAGTAACTAAGACATACACTGACACCCAGTAACACAGACACAAACTTACACCAAGTAATAAAGACATACACTGATACTCAGTTACACAGACACCCACCTACACCAAGTAACAAAGACATACACCGACACCAACTAACAAAGGCATTCACTGACACCCAGTAACAAAGACATACACTGACACCCAGTAACATTGACACACACGGACAGCAAGTAACAAAGACATATACTGATACCCATTAACAAAAACATACAATGGCACCCAGTATCAAAGACATACACTTACACCAAGTAACAAAGACATTCACTGATACCCAGTAACACAGACACACACTTACACCAAGTAACAAAGACATACACTGACACCAAGTAACAAAGACATGCACAGACACCAAGTAACAAAGACATACACTGATACCCAGTAACACAGACACACACTTACACCAAGTAACACAGACATACACTGACACCAAGTAACAAAGACATACACTTACACCAAGTAACAAAGACATACACTGACACCAAGTAACAAAGACATACACTGATACCCAGTAACACAGACACATACTTACACCAAGTACCACAGACATACACTGACTCCAAGTAACAAAGACATACACTGACACCAAGTAACAAAGACATACACTTATACCCAGTAACACAGACACACAGTTACACCAAGTAATAGACAGACAATGACACCAAGTAACAGAGACATACACTGACACCAAGTAACAAAGACATACACTTACACCAAGTAACAAAGACATGCACTGACACCAAGTAACAAAGACATACACTTACACCAAGTATCACAGACATACACTGACACCAAGTAACAAAGACACACACTTACACCAAGTACTCAGACATACACTGACACCAAGTAACAAAGACATACACTGATACGCAGTAACACAGACACACACTTACTCCAAGTAACAAAGACAGACACTGACACCCAGTACCACAGACACACACAAACACCAAGTCACAAAGACATACACTGACACCCAGTAACAAAGACAAACACTGACACCTAGTAACAAAGACACACACTGACACCAAGTAACAAAGACATACACAGTCACCAAGTAACAACGACATACACTGATACCCAATAACACAGACACACACTTACACCAAGTAACAAAGACATACACTGATACCCAGCAACACAGACACACACTTACACCAAGTATCACAGACATACACAGACACCAAGTAACAAAGACATGCACTGATACCCAGTAACACAGACACACACTTACACCAAGTAACAAAGACAGACAATGACACCAAGTAACAAAGACATACACTGATACCCAGGAACACAGACACACACTTCCACCAAGTAACAGAGACATACACTGACACCAAGTAACAAAGACATACACTTACACCAAGTAACAAAGACATGCACTGACACCAAGTAACAAAGACATACACTTACACCAAGTAACAAAAACATACACTGACACCAAGTAACAAAGACATACACTTACAACAAGTAACACAAACATACACTGACACCAAGTCACAAAGACACACAGTTACACCAAGTACAAAGACATACACTGACACCAAGTAACTAAGACATACACTGACACCCAGTAACACAGACACAAACTTACACCAAGTAACAAAGACATACACTGATACTCAGTTACACAGACACCCACCTACACCAAGTAACAAAGACATACAACGACACCAACTAACAAAGGCATTCACTGACACCCAGTAACAAAGACATACACTGACACCCAGTAACATTGACACACACGGACACCAGTAACAAAGACATATACTGATACCCATTAACAAAAACATACACTGACACCCAGTATCAAAGACATACACTTACACCAAGTAAGAAAGACATTCACTGATACCCAGTAACACAGACACACACTTACACCAAGTTTTAGACAGACAATGACACCAAGTAACAGAGACATACACTGACACCAAGTAACAAAGACATACACTTACACCAAGTAACAAAGACATGCACTGACACCAAGTAACAAAGACATACACTTACACCAATTATCACAGACATACACTGACACCAAGTAACAAAGACACACACTTACACCAACTACTCAGACATACACTGACACCAAGTAACAAAGACATGCACTGATACGCAGTAACACAGACACACACTTACTCCAAGTAACAAAGACAGACACTGACACCCAGTACCACAGACACACACTAACACCAAGTCACAAAGACATACACTGACACCCAGTAACAAAGACAAACACTGACATCTAGTAACAAAGACACACACTGACACGAAGTAACAAAGACACACACTGACACCAAGTAACAAAGACATACACAGTCACCAAGTAACAACGACATACACTGATACCCAATAACACAGACACACACTTACACCAAGTAACAAAGAGATACACTGATACCCAGCAACACAGACACACACTTACACCAAGTATCACAGACATACACAGACACCAAGTAACAAAGACATGCACTGATACCCAGTAACACAGACACACACTTACACCAAGTAACAAAGACAGACAATGACACCAAGTAACAAAGACATACACTGATACCCAGCAACACAGACACACACTTACAATAAAGTATCACAGACATACACTTACACCAAGTTACAAAGACATGCACTGACACCAAGGAACAAAGACATACACTTACACCAAGTAACAAAAACATACACTGACACCAAGTAACAAAGACATACACTGATACCCAGTAACACAGACACACACTTACACCAAGTAATAGACAGACAATGACACCAAGTAACAAAGACATACACTGATACCGAGTAACACAGACACACACTTACACCAAGTAACAGAGACATGCACTGACACCAAGTAACAAAGACATACACTTACACCAAGTAACAAAGACATGCACTGACACCAAGTAACAAAGACATACACTTACACCAAGTATCACAGACATACACTGACACCAAGTAACAAAGACACACACTTACACCAAGTACTCAGACATACACTGACATGAAGAAACAAAGACATACACTGATACCCAATAACACAGACACACACTTACACCAAGTAACAAAGACATACACTGATACCCAGCAACACAGACACTCACTTACACCAAGTATCACAGACATACACAGACACCAAGTAACAAAGACATGCACTGATACCCAGTAACACAGACACACACTTACACCAAGTAACAAAGACAGACAATGACACCAAGTAACAAAGACATACACTGATACCCAGCAACACAGACACACACTTACAATAAAGTATCACAGACATACACTTACACCAAGTTACAAAGACATGCACTGACACCAAGGAACAAAGACATACACTTACTCCAAGTAACAAAAACATACACTGACACCAAGTAACAAAGACATACACTGATACCCAGTAACACAGACACACACTTACACCAAGTAATAGACAGACAATGACACCAAGTAACAAAGACATACACTGATACCGAGTAACACAGACACACACTTACACCAAGTAACAGAGACATGCACTGACACCAAGTAACAAAGACATACACTTACACCAAGTAACAAAGACATGCACTGACACCAAGTAACAAAGACATACACTTACACCAAGTATCACAGACATACACTGACACCAAGTAACAAAGACACACACTTACACCAAGTACTCAGACATACACTGACACCAAGAAACAAAGACATACACTGATACCCAATAACACAGACACACACTTACACCAAGTAACAAAGACATACACTGATACCCAGCAACACAGACACTCACTTACACCAAGTATCACAGACATACACAGACACCAAGTAACAAAGACATGCACTGATACCCAGTAACACAGACACACACTTACACCAAGTAACAAAGACAGACAATGACACCAAGTAACAAAGACATACACTGATACCCAGCAACACAGACACACACTTACAATAAAGTATCACAGACATACACTTACACCAAGTAACAAAGACATGCACTGACACCAAGGAACAAAGACATACACTTACATCAAGTAACAAAAACATACACTGACACCAAGTAACAAAGACATACACATACACCAAGTAACACAAACATACACTGACACCAAGTCACAAAGACACACAGTTACACCAAGTACACAGACATACACGGACACCAAGTAACTAAGACATACACTGACACCCAGTAACACAGACACACATTTACACCAAGTAACAAAGACAGAAACTGATACCCAGTAACACAGACACAAACTTACACCAAGTAACAAAGACATACACTGATACTCAGTTACACGGACACACACCTACACCAAGTAACAAAGACATACACCGACACCAACTAACAAAGGCATTCACTGACACCCAGTAACAAAGACATACACTGACACCAAGTAACAAAGACATTCACTGATACCCAGTAACACAGACACACACTTACACCAAGTCACAAAGACATACACTGACACCAAGTAACAAAGACATACACTGATACACAGTAACACAGACACACACATCCACCAAGTAACACAGACATACACTGACACCAAGTAACAAAGACATATACTTACACCAAGTAACAAAGACATACACTGACCAAGTAACAAAGACATACACTGATACCCAGTAACACAGACACACACTTACACCAAGTAACACAGACATACACTGACACCAAGTAACAAAGACATACACTGACATCAAGTAACAAAGACATACACTGATACCCAGTAACACAGACACCCACTTACACCAAGTAATAGACGGACAATGACTCCAAGTAACAAAGACATACACTGATACCGAGTAACACAGACACACACTTACACCAAGTAACAGAGACATACACTGACACCAAGTAACAAAGACATACACTTACACCAAGTAACAAAGACATGCACTGACACCAAGTAACAAAGTCATACACTTACACCCTGTAACAAAGACATACACTGACACCAAGTAACAAAGACATATACTTACACCAAGTAACAAAAACATACACTGACACCAAGTAACAAAGACATACACATACACCAAGTAACACAAACATACACTGACACCAAGTCACAAAGACACACAGTTACACCAAGTACACAGACATACACGGACACCAAGTAACTAAGACATACACTGACACCCAGTAACACAGACACACATTTACACCAACTAACAAAGGCATTCACTGACACCCAGTAACAAAGACATACACTGACACCCAGTAACATAGACACACACGGACACAAAGTAACAAAGACATATACTGATGCCCATTAACAAAAACATACACTGACACCCAGTATCAAAGACGTACACTGACACCAAGTAACAAAGACATTCACTGATGCCCAGTAACACAGACACACACTTACACCAAGTAACAAAGACATACACTGACACCAAGTAACAAAGACATGCACAGACACCAAGTAACAAAGACATACAGTGATACCCAGTAACACAGACACACACTTCCACCAAGTAACACAGACATACACTGACACCAAGTAACAAAGACATACACTTACACCAAGTAACAAAGACATACACTGATACCCAGTAACACAGACACACACTTACACCAAGTACTCAGACATACACTGACACCAAGTAACAAAGACATACTCTGATACGCAGTAACACAGACTCACACTTACTCCAAGTAATAAAGACAGACACTGACACCCAGTACCACAGACACAGACTAACACCAAGTCACAAAGACATACACTGACACCCCGTAACAAAGACACACACTGACACCTAGTAACAAAGAAACACACTGACACGAAGTAACAAAGACACACACTGACACCAAGTAACAAAGACATACACAGTCACCAAGTAACAACGACATACACTGATACCCAATAACACAGAAACACACTTACACCAAGCAACAAAGACATACACTGATACCCAGCAACACAGACACACACTTACACCAAGTATCACAGACATACACAGACACCAAGTAACAAAGACATGCACTGATACCCAGTAACACAGACACACACTTACACCATGTAACAAAGACAAACAATGACACCAAGTAACAAAGACAGACACTGACAGCAAGTAATAAAGACACACACTTACACCGAGTAACACAGACATACACTGACACCAAGTAACAAAGACACACACTTACACCAAGTAACACAGACATAAACTGACACCAAGTAACAAAGACATACACTGATACCCAGTAACACAGACACAAACTTACAACAAGTAACAATGACAGACACTGATACACAGTAACTCATACACACACTTACACCAAGTCACAAAGACATACACTGACACCCAGTAACAAAGGCATACACTGACACCCAGTAACAAAGTCACACAATGACACCAAGTAACAAATGCACACACTGACACCAAGTAACAAAGACATACACTGATACCCAGCAACACAGACACACACTTACACCAAGTATCACAGACATACACAGACACCAAGTAACAAAGACATGCACTGATACCCAGTAACACAGACACACACTTACACCATGTAACAAAGACAAACAATGACACCAAGTAACAAAGACAGACACTGACAGCAAGTAATAAAGACACACACTTACACCGAGTAACACAGACATACACTGACAGCAAGTAACAAAGACACACACTTACACCAAGTAAAACAGACATACACTGACACCAAGTAACAAAGACATACACTGATACCCAGTAACACAGACACAAACTTACAACAAGTAACAATGACAGACACTGATACACAGTAACTCATACACACACTTACACCAAGTCACAAAGACATACACTGACACCCAGTAACAAAGGCATACACTGACACCCAGTAACAAAGTCACACAATGACACCAAGTAACAAATGCACACACTGACACCAAGTAACAAAGACATACACTGATACCCAGTAACACAGACACACACTTACACCATGTGACAAGGACATACACTGACACCAAGTAACAAAGACATACACTGATACCCAGTAACACAGACACACACTTACACCAAGTAACAAAGACATACACTGATACTCAGTTACACAGACACGCACGGATACCAAGTAACAAAGGCATGCACTGACACACAGTAACAAAGACATACACTGACACCCAGTAACACAGACACACACGGATACCAAGTAACAAAGACATACACTGATACTCAGTTACACAGACACGCACGGATACCAAGTAACAAAGGCATGCACTGACACACAGTAACAAAGACATACACTGATACCCATTAACACAGACACACACTTGCATCAAGGAACAAAGACATACACAGATACTCAGTAACACAGACACACACTTACACCAAGTAACAAGGACATACACTGACACCAAGTAACAAAGACATACACTTACACCAAGTAACAAAGACATACACTGACACCAAGTAACAAAGACATACACTGACACCAGATAACAGAGACATACAGTGATACCCAGTAACACACACACACACACTTACACCAAGTAACAAAGACAGACAAAGACACCAAGTAACAAAGACATACACTTACACCAAGTAACACAGACAAACACTGAACCAAGTAACAAAGACACACACTTACACCAAGTACTCAGACATACACTGACACCAAAAAATAAAGACATACACTGATACCCAGTAACACAGACGGACACTAACATCAAGTAACAAAGACATACATTGACACCAAGTAACAAAGAAATACACTGACACCAAGGAACAAAGACATACAATGATACCCAGTAACAGAGACACACACTTACACCAAGTCACAAAGACATACACTGGCACCCAGTAACAAAGACATACACTTACACCAAGTAACAAAGACACACACTGACACCAAGTAACAAAGACATCCACTGACACAAATTAACAAAGACATACACTGATACCCAGTAACAAAGACACACACTTACACCAAGTTACAAATACATACACTGACACCAAGTAAAAAAGACATACACTTACACCAAGTAACAAAGACATACACTGACACCAAGTAACAAAGACATACACTGATACCCAGTAACACAGACAAACACTTGCACGAAGTAACAAAGACATACACTGATACCCGGTAACACAGACACACTCTTGCACCAAATATCACAGGCATACACAGACACCAACAAACAAAGACATACACTGATACCCAGTAACACAGACAAACACTGACACCAAATAACAAAGACTACACCGACACCAAGTAACAAATACATACCATTACACCAAATAACACAGACATACACTGACACCAAGTAACAAAAATATACACTTACACCAACTAACAAAGACACACACTTACACCAAGTTACACAGACATACACTGACACCAAGTAACAAAGACATGCACTTACACGAAGTAAGAAAGACACACACTTACACCAAGTAACATAGACGTGCACTGACACCAAGTAACAAAGACATACACTGATACCCAGCAACACTGACGCACTCTTACACCAAGTAACAAAGACAGACACTGATATCAAGTAACAAAGACATGCACTGACACCCAGTAACAAAGACACACTGGCACCAAGTAACAAAGATATATACTTACACCAAGTAACAAAGACATACACTGACACCCAGTAACAAAGACATGCACTGACACCCAGTAACAAAGACACACACTGACACCAAGTAACAAAGACATACACTGATACCCAGTAACACAGACACACACTTACACCAAGCAACAAAGACATACACTGACACCAATTAACAAAGACATACACTGATACCCAGTAACACAGACACACAGTTACATCAAGTAACAAAGACATACACTGACACCAAGTAACAAAGACATACACTTACACCAAGTAAAAAAGACATACACCTACACCAAGTAACAAAGACATACACTGTTTCCCTGTAACACAGACACACACTTACACCAAGTAACAAAGACATACACTGATACCCAGTTACACAGACACACACCTACACCAAGTAACACAGAAACACACAGACACCAAGTAACAAAGACATACACTGATACCCAGTAACACAAGCATACACTTACACCAAGTATCAAAGACATACACTGACACCAAGTAGCAAAGACATACACTGACTCCAAGCAACAAAGACATGCACTTACACCAAGTAACACAGACATACACTGACACCAAGCAACAAAGACATGCACGTACACCAAGTAACACAGACATACACAGACACCAAGTAACAAAGACATACACTTACACCAAGTAACAAAGACATACACTGACACCAAGTAACAAAGACATACACTGATACCCTGTAACACAGACACACACTTACTCCAAGTAACACAGACATACAATTACACCAAGTAACAAAGACATACACTGATGCCCAGTAGCACAGACACACACTTACATAAAGTAACAAAGACAGACAATGACAGCAAGTAACAAAGACATACACTGATACCCAGTAACACAGACACACACTTAGACCAAGTAACAGAGACATACACTGACACCAAGTAACAAAGGCATACACTTCCAAAAAGTAACAAAGACATGCACTGACACCAAGTAACAAAGACGTACACATACACCAAGTAACAAAGACATGCACTGAGACCAAGTAACAAAGACATACACTTTCACCAAGTAACACAGACATACACTGACACCAAGAAACAAAGGCACACACTTACACCAAGTACACAGACATACACTGACACCAAGTAACAAAGACATACACTGATACCCAGTTACACAGACACACACTTACACCAAGTAACAAAGACAGACACTGGTACCCAGTAACAAAGACATACACTGATTACCAGTCACACAGACACAGACTAACACCAAGTCACAAAGACACACACTGACACCCAGTAACAAAGACAAACACTGGCACCCAGTTACAAAGAAACACACTGACACCAAGTAACAAAGACACACACTGACACCAAGTATACAAAGACATACACAGACACCAAGTAACAAAGACAAACACTGATACCCAGTAACACAGACACACACTTACACCAAGTAACAAAGACATACACTGATACCCAGCCACACAGACACACACTTACACCAAGTATCACAGACATACACAGACACCAATTAACAAAGACATACACTGATACCCAGTAACACAGACACACACTTGCACCATGTAACAAAGACATACACTGACAAAAAGTAACAATGACATACACTGACACCAAGTAACAAAGACATACACTTACACCAAGTAACACAGACATCCACTGACACCCAGTTACACAGACACACACTTAAACCAAGTAACAAAGACAGACACTGGTACCCCGTAACAAAGACATATACTGATTACCAGTCACACAGACACACACTAACACCAAGTCACAAAGACACACACTGACACCCAGTAACAAAGACAAACACTGACACCCAGTTACAAAGAAACACACTGACACCAAGTAACAAAGACACACACTGACACCAAGTGTACAAAGACATACACAGACACCAAGTAACAAAGACATACACTGATACCCAGTAACACAGACACACACTTACACCAAGTTACAAATACATACACTAACACCAAGTAAAAAAGACATACACTTACACCAAGTAACAAAGTCATACACTGACACCAAGTAACAAAGACACACACTGATACCCAGTAACACAGACACACACTTGCACGAAGTAACAAAGACATACACTGATACCCGGTAACACAGACACACTCTTACACCAAATATCACAGACATACACAGACACCAACAAACAAAGACATACACTGATACCCAGTAACACAGACAAACACTTACACCAAGTAACAAAGACTACACCGACACCAAGTAACAAATAGATACCATTACACCAAATAACACAGACATACACTGACACCAAGTAACAAAAATATACACTGACACCAACTAACAAAGACACACACTTACACCAAGTTACACAGACATACACTGACACCAAGTAACATAGACCTGCACTGACACCAAGTAACAAAGACATACACTGATACCCAGCAACACTGACACACTCTTACACCAAGTAACAAAGACAGACAGTGATATCAAGTAACAAAGACATGCACTAACACCCAGTAACAAAGACGCACTGGCACCAAGTAACAAAGACATATATTTACACCAAGTAACAAAGACATACACTGACACCCAGTAACAAAGACATGCACTGACACCCAGTAACAAAGACACACACTGACACCAAGTAACAAAGACATACACTGATACCCAGTAACACAGACACACACTTACACCAAGTAACAAAGACATACACTGACACCAATTAACAAAGACATACACTGATACCCAGTAACACAGACACACACTTACACCAAGTAACAAAGACATACACTTACACCAAGTAACAAAGACATACACTGATACCCAGTAACACAGACACACACTTACACCAAGTAACAAAGACATACACTGATACCCAGTTACACAGACACACACCTACACCAAGTAACACAGACACACACAGACACCAAGTAACAAAGACATACACTGATGCCCAGTAACACAAGCATAAACTTACACCAAGTATCAAAGACATACACTGACACCATCTAGCAAAGACATTCTCTGACTCCAAGCAACAAAGACATACACTGACACCAAGCAACAAAGACATGCACTTACACCAAGTAACACAGACATACACAGACACCAAGTAACAAAGACATACACTTAAACCAAGTAACAAAGACATACACTGACACCAAGTAACAAAGACATACACTGATACCCAGTAACACAGACACACACTTACTCCAAGTAACACAGACATACAATTACACCAAGTAACAAAGACATACACTGATGCCCAGTAGCACAGACGCACACTTACACCAAGTAACAAAGGCAGACAATGACAGCAAGCAACAGAGACATACACTGATACCCAGTAACACAGACACACACTTCGACCAAGTAACAGAGACATACACTGACACCAAGTAGCAAAGGCATACACTTCCAAAAAGTAACAAAGACATGCACTGACAACAAGTAACAAAGACGTACACTTACTCCAAGTAACAAAGACATGCACTGACACCAAGTAACAAAGACATACACTTAGACCAAGTAACACAGACATACACTGACACCAAGAAACAAAGACACACACTTACACCAAGTACACAGACATGCACTGACACCAAGTCACAAAGACATACACTGATGCCCAGTTACACAGACACACACTTACACCAAGTAACAAAGACAGACACTGGTACCCAGTAACAAAGACATACACTGATTACAAGTCACACAGACACACAATAACACCAAGTCACAAAGACACACACTGACACCCAGTAACAAAGACAAACACTGACACCCAGTTACAAAGAAACGCACTGACACCAAGTAACAAAGACACACACTGACACCAAGTATACAAAGACATACACAGACACCAAGTAACAAAGACATACACTGATACCCAGTAACACAGACACACACTTACACCAAGTAACAAAGACATACACAGACACCAAGTAACAAAGACATACACTGATACCCAGTAACACAGACACACACTTACACCAAGTAACAAAGACATACACTGATACCAAGCCACACAGACACACACTTACACCAAGTATCACAGACATACACAGACACCAATTAACAAAGACATACACTGATACCCAGTAACACAGACACACACTTGCACCATGTAACAAAGACATACACTGACAACAAGTAACAATGACATACACTGACACCAAGTAACAAAGACATACACTTACACCAAGTAACACAGACATACACTGACACCAAGTAACAAAGACACACACTTACACAAAGTAACACAGACATACACTGACACCAAGTAACAAAGACATACACTGATACCCAGCAACACAGACACACACTTACACCAAGTAACAATGACATACTCTGACACCAAGTAACAAAGACACACACTTACACAAAGTAAAACAGACATACACTGACACCAAATAACAAAGACATACACTGATACCCAGTAACACAGACACACACTTACACCAAGTAACAAAGACATACACTGATACCCAGTTACACAGACACACACCTACACCAAGTAACACAGACACACACAGACACCAAGTAACAAAGACATACACTGATACCCAGTAACACAAGCATACACTTACACCAAGTATCAAAGAAATACACTGACACCCAGTAACAAAGACATACACTGACACCAAGTAACAAAGACACACAATGACACCAAGAAACAAAGGCACACACTGACACCAAGTAACAATGACATACACTGATACCCAGTAACACAGACACACACTTACACCAAGTAACAAAGACATACACTGACACCATGTAACAAAGACATTCACTGATACCCAGTAGCACAGACACACACTTACACCAAGTAACAAAGACATACAGTGACACCATGTAAAAAGACATACACTGACACCAAGTAACAAAGGCATACACTGACACCCAGTAACAAAGACATACACTGACACCCAGTAACACAGACACACAAGGACACCAAGTAACAAAGACATACACTGACACCCAGTAACAAAAACATACACTGACACCCAATAACAAAGACATACACTTACACCAAGTAACAAAGACATACACTTACACCAAGTATCACAGACATACACAGACACCAACTAACAAAGACATACAGTGATACCCAGTAACACAGACAAACACTTACACCAAGTAACAAAGACTACACCGACACCAAGTAACAAATACATACACTTACACCAAATAACACAGACATACACTGACACCAAGTAACAAAGATATACACTTGCACCAACCAATTAAGACACACACTTGCACCAAGTTACACAGACATACACTGACACCAAGTAACAAAGACATGCACTTACACCAAGTAAGAAAGACACACACTTACACCAAGTAACACAGACCTGCACTGACACCAAGTAACAAAGACATGCACTGATACCCAGTAAAAAAGACATGCACTGACACCCAGTAACAAAGACACACACTGACACCAAGTAACAAAGACATACACGTACACCAAGTAACAAATACATACACTGACACCAAGTAAAAAAGACATACACTTACACCAAGTAACAAAGACATACACTGACACCAAGTAACAAAGACATACACTGATACCCAGTAACACAGACAAACACTTGCACGAAGTAACAAAGACATACACTGATACCCGGTAACACAGACACACTCTTGCACCAAATATCACAGGCATACACAGACACCAACAAACAAAGACATACACTGATACCCAGTAACACAGACAAAAACTGACACCAAGTAACAAAGACTACACCGACACCAAGTAACAAATACATACCATTACACCAAATAACACAGACATACACTGACACCAAGTAACAAAAATATACACTTACACCAACTAACAAAGACACACACTTACACCAAGTTACACAGACATACACTGACACCAAGTAACAAAGACATGCACTTACACGAAGTAAGAAAGACACGCACTTACACCAAGTAACATAGACGTGCACTGACACCAAGTAACAAAGACATACACTGATACCCAGCAACACTGACGCACTCTTACACCAAGTAACAAAGACAGACACTGATATCAAGTAACAAAGACATGCACTGACACCCAGTAACAAAGACACACTGGCACCAAGTAACAAAGATATATACTTACACCAAGTAACAAAGACATACACTGACACCCAGTAACAAAGACATGCACTGACACCCAGTAACAAAGACACACACTGACACCAAGTAACAAAGACATACACTGATACCCAGTAACACAGACACACACTTACACCAAGCAACAAAGACATACACTGACACCAATTAACAAAGACATACACTGATACCCAGTAACACAGACACACAGTTACATCAAGTAACAAAGACATACACTGACACCAAGTAACAAAGACATACACTTACACCAAGTAAAAAAGACATACACCTACACCAAGTAACAAAGACATACACTGTTTCCCTGTAACACAGACACACACTTACACCAAGTAACAAAGACATACACTGATACCCAGTTACACAGACGCACACCTACACCAAGTAACACAGAAACACACAGACACCAAGTAACAAAGACATACACTGATACCCAGTAACACAAGCATACACTTACACCAAGTATCAAAGACATACACTGACACCAAGTAGCAAAGACATACACTGACTCCAAGCAACAAAGACATGCACTTACACCAAGTAACACAGACATACACTGACACCAAGCAACAAAGACTTGCACGTACACCAAGTAACACAGACATACACAGACACCAAGTAACAAAGACATACACTTACACCAAGTAACAAAGACATACACTGACACCAAGTAACAAAGACATACACTGATACCCAGTAACACAGACACACACTTACTCCAAGTAACACAGACATACAATTACACCAAGTAACAAAGACATACACTGATGCCCAGTAGCACAGACACACACTTACATAAAGTAACAAAGACAGACAATGACAGCAAGTAACAAAGACATACACTGATACCCAGTAACACAGACACACACTTAGACCAAGTAACAGAGACATACACTGACACCAAGTAACAAAGGCATACACTTCCAAAAAGTAACAAAGACATGCACTGACACCAAGTAACAAAGACGTACACTTAAACCAAGTAACAAAGACATGCACTGAGACCAAGTAACAAAGACATACACTTTCACCAAGTAACACAGACATACACTGACACCAAGAAACAAAGGCACACACTTACACCAAGTACACAGACATACACTGACACCAAGTAACAAAGACATACACTGATACCCAGTTACACAGACACACACTTACACCAAGTAACAAAGACAGACACTGGTACCCAGTAACAAAGACATACACTGATTACCAGTCACACAGACACAGACTAACACCAAGTCACAAAGACACACACTGACACCCAGTAACAAAGACAAACACTGGCACCCAGTTACAAAGAAACACACTGACACCAAGTAACAAAGACACACACTGACACCAAGTATACAAAGACATACACAGACACCAAGTAACAAAGACAAACACTGATACCCAGTAACACAGACACACACTTACACCAAGTAACAAAGACATACACTGATACCCAGCCACACAGACACACACTTACACCAAGTATCACAGACATACACATACACCAATTAACAAAGACATACACTGATACCCAGTAACACAGACACACACTTGCACCATGTAACAAAGACATACACTGACAAAAAGTAACAATGACATACACTGACACCAAGTAACAAAGACATACACTTACACCAAGTAACACAGACATCCACTGACACCAAGTAACAAAGACATACACTGATACCCAGTTACACAGACACACACTTAAACCAAGTAACAAAGACAGACACTGGTACCCCGTAACAAAGACATATACTGATTACCAGTCACACAGACACACACTAACACCAAGTCACAAAGACACACACTGACACCCAGTAACAAAGACAAACACTGACACCCAGTTACAAAGAAACACACTGACACCATGTAACAAAGACACACACTGACACCAAGTGTACAAAGACATACACAGACACCAAGTAACAAAGACATACACTGATACCCAGTAACACAGACACACACTTACACCAAGTTACAAATACATACACTAACACCAAGTAAAAAAGACATACACTTACACCAAGTAACAAAGTCATACACTGACACCAAGTAACAAAGACACACACTGATACCCAGTAACACAGACACACACTTGCACGAAGTAACAAAGACATACACTGATACCCGGTAACACAGACACACTCTTACACCAAATATCACAGACATACACAGACACCAACAAACAAAGACATACACTGATACCCAGTAACACAGACAAACACTTACACCAAGTAACAAAGACTACACCGACACCAAGTAACAAATAGATACCATTACACCAAATAACACAGACAGACACTGACACCAAGTAACAAAAATATACACTGACACCAACTAACAAAGACACACACTTACACCAAGTTACACAGACATACACTGACACCAAGTAACATAGACCTGCACTGACACCAAGTAACAAAGGCATACACTGATACCCAGCAACACTGACACACTCTTACACCAAGTAACAAAGACAGACAGTGATATCAAGTAACAAAGACATGCACTAACACCCAGTAACAAAGACGCACTGGCACCAAGTAACAAAGACATATATTTACACCAAGTAACAAAGACATACACTGACACACAGTAACAAAGACATGCACTGACACCCAGTAACAAAGACACACACTGACACCAAGTAACAAAGACATACACTGATACCCAGTAACACAGACACACACTTACACCAAGTAACAAAGGCAGACAATGACAGCAAGCAACAGAGACATACACTGATACCCAGTAACACAGACACACACTTCGACCAAGTAACAGAGACATACACTGACACCAAGTAGCAAAGGCATACACTTCCAAAAAGTAACAAAGACATGCACTGACACCAAGTAACAAAGACGTACACTTACACCAAGTAACAAAGACATGCACTGACACCAAGTAACAAAGACATACACTTAGACCAAGTAACAAAGACACACAATGACACCAAGAAACAAAGGCACACACTGACACCAAGTAACAATGACATACACTGATACCCAGTAACACAGACACACACTTACACCAAGTAACAAAGACATACACTGACACCATGTAACAAAGACATTCACTGATACCCAGTAGCACAGACACACACTTACACCAAGTAACAAAGACATACAGTGACACCATGTAAAAAGACATACACTGACACCAAGTAACAAAGGCATACACTGACACCCAGTAACAAAGACATACACTGACACCCAGTAACACAGACACACAAGGACACCAAGTAACAAAGACATACACTGACACCCAGTAACAAAAACATACACTGACACCCAATAACAAAGACATACACTTACACCAAGTAACAAAGACATACACTTACACCAAGTATCACAGACATACACAGACACCAACTAACAAAGACATACAGTGATACCCAGTAACACAGACAAACACTTACACCAAGTAACAAAGACTACGCCGACACCAAGTAACAAATACATACACTTACACCAAATAACACAGACATACACTGACACCAAGTAACAAAGATATACACTTGCACCAACCAATTAAGACACACACTTGCACCAAGTTACACAGACATACACTGACACCAAGTAACAAAGACATGCACTTACACCAAGTAAGAAAGACACACACTTACACCAAGTAACACAGACCTGCACTGACACCAAGTAACAAAGACATGCACTGATACCCAGTAAAAAAGACATGCACTGACACCCAGTAACAAAGACACACACTGACACCAAGTAACAAAGACATACACGTACACCAAGTAACAAATACATACACTGACACCAAGTAAAAAAGACATACACTTACACCAAGTAACAAAGACATACACTGACACCAAGTAACAAAGACATACACTGATACCCAGTAACACAGACAAACACTTGCACGAAGTAACAAAGACATACACTGATACCCGGTAACACAGACACACTCTTGCACCAAATATCACAGGCATACACAGACACCAACAAACAAAGACATACACTGATACCCAGTAACACAGACAAAAACTGACACCAAGTAACAAAGACTACACCGACACCAAGTAACAAATACATACCATTACACCAAATAACACAGACATACACTGACACCAAGTAACAAAAATATACACTTACACCAACTAACAAAGACACACACTTACACCAAGTTACACAGACATACACTGACACCAAGTAACAAAGACATGCACTTACACGAAGTAAGAAAGACACACACTTACACCAAGTAACATAGACGTGCACTGACACCAAGTAACAAAGACATACACTGATACCCAGCAACACTGACGCACTCTTACACCAAGTAACAAAGACAGACACTGATATCAAGTAACAAAGACATGCACTGACACCCAGTAACAAAGACACACTGGCACCAAGTAACAAAGATATATACTTACACCAAGTAACAAAGACATACACTGACACCCAGTAACAAAGACATGCACTGACACCCAGTAACAAAGACACACACTGACACCAAGTAACAAAGACATACACTGATACCCAGTAACACAGACACACACTTACACCAAGCAACAAAGACATACACTGACACCAATTAACAAAGACATACACTGATACCCAGTAACACAGACACACAGTTACATCAAGTAACAAAGACATACACTGACACCAAGTAACAAAGACATACACTTACACCAAGTAAAAAAGACATACACCTACACCAAGTAACAAAGACATACACTGTTTCCCTGTAACACAGACACACACTTACACCAAGTAACAAAGACATACACTGATACCCAGTTACACAGACGCACACCTACACCAAGTAACACAGAAACACACAGACACCAAGTAACAAAGACATACACTGATACCCAGTAACACAAGCATACACTTACACCAAGTATCAAAGACATACACTGACACCAAGTAGCAAAGACATACACTGACTCCAAGCAACAAAGACATGCACTTACACCAAGTAACACAGACATACACTGACACCAAGCAACAAAGACTTGCACGTACACCAAGTAACACAGACATACACAGACACCAAGTAACAAAGACATACACTTACACCAAGTAACAAAGACATACACTGACACCAAGTAACAAAGACATACACTGATACCCAGTAACACAGACACACACTTACTCCAAGTAACACAGACATACAATTACACCAAGTAACAAAGACATACACTGATGCCCAGTAGCACAGACACACACTTACATAAAGTAACAAAGACAGACAATGACAGCAAGTAACAAAGACATACACTGATACCCAGTAACACAGACACACACTTAGACCAAGTAACAGAGACATACACTGACACCAAGTAACAAAGGCATACACTTCCAAAAAGTAACAAAGACATGCACTGACACCAAGTAACAAAGACGTACACTTAAACCAAGTAACAAAGACATGCACTGAGACCAAGTAACAAAGACATACACTTTCACCAAGTAACACAGACATACACTGACACCAAGAAACAAAGGCACACACTTACACCAAGTACACAGACATACACTGACACCAAGTAACAAAGACATACACTGATACCCAGTTACACAGACACACACTTACACCAAGTAACAAAGACAGACACTGGTACCCAGTAACAAAGACATACACTGATTACCAGTCACACAGACACAGACTAACACCAAGTCACAAAGACACACACTGACACCCAGTAACAAAGACAAACACTGGCACCCAGTTACAAAGAAACACACTGACACCAAGTAACAAAGACACACACTGACACCAAGTATACAAAGACATACACAGACACCAAGTAACAAAGACAAACACTGATACCCAGTAACACAGACACACACTTACACCAAGTAACAAAGACATACACTGATACCCAGCCACACAGACACACACTTACACCAAGTATCACAGACATACACATACACCAATTAACAAAGACATACACTGATACCCAGTAACACAGACACACACTTGCACCATGTAACAAAGACATACACTGACAAAAAGTAACAATGACATACACTGACACCAAGTAACAAAGACATACACTTACACCAAGTAACACAGACATCCACTGACACCAAGTAACAAAGACATACACTGATACCCAGTTACACAGACACACACTTAAACCAAGTAACAAAGACAGACACTGGTACCCCGTAACAAAGACATATACTGATTACCAGTCACACAGACACACACTAACACCAAGTCACAAAGACACACACTGACACCCAGTAACAAAGACAAACACTGACACCCAGTTACAAAGAAACACACTGACACCATGTAACAAAGACACACACTGACACCAAGTGTACAAAGACATACACAGACACCAAGTAACAAAGACATACACTGATACCCAGTAACACAGACACACACTTACACCAAGTTACAAATACATACACTAACACCAAGTAAAAAAGACATACACTTACACCAAGTAACAAAGTCATACACTGACACCAAGTAACAAAGACACACACTGATACCCAGTAACACAGACACACACTTGCACGAAGTAACAAAGACATACACTGATACCCGGTAACACAGACACACTCTTACACCAAATATCACAGACATACACAGACACCAACAAACAAAGACATACACTGATACCCAGTAACACAGACAAACACTTACACCAAGTAACAAAGACTACACCGACACCAAGTAACAAATAGATACCATTACACCAAATAACACAGACAGACACTGACACCAAGTAACAAAAATATACACTGACACCAACTAACAAAGACACACACTTACACCAAGTTACACAGACATACACTGACACCAAGTAACATAGACCTGCACTGACACCAAGTAACAAAGGCATACACTGATACCCAGCAACACTGACACACTCTTACACCAAGTAACAAAGACAGACAGTGATATCAAGTAACAAAGACATGCACTAACACCCAGTAACAAAGACGCACTGGCACCAAGTAACAAAGACATATATTTACACCAAGTAACAAAGACATACACTGACACACAGTAACAAAGACATGCACTGACACCCAGTAACAAAGACACACACTGACACCAAGTAACAAAGACATACACTGATACCCAGTAACACAGACACACACTTACACCAAGTAACAAAGGCAGACAATGACAGCAAGCAACAGAGACATACACTGATACCCAGTAACACAGACACACACTTCGACCAAGTAACAGAGACATACACTGACACCAAGTAGCAAAGGCATACACTTCCAAAAAGTAACAAAGACATGCACTGACACCAAGTAACAAAGACGTACACTTACACCAAGTAACAAAGACATGCACTGACACCAAGTAACAAAGACATACACTTAGACCAAGTAACAAAGACACACAATGACACCAAGAAACAAAGGCACACACTGACACCAAGTAACAATGACATACACTGATACCCAGTAACACAGACACACACTTACACCAAGTAACAAAGACATACACTGACACCATGTAACAAAGACATTCACTGATACCCAGTAGCACAGACACACACTTACACCAAGTAACAAAGACATACAGTGACACCATGTAAAAAGACATACACTGACACCAAGTAACAAAGGCATACACTGACACCCAGTAACAAAGACATACACTGACACCCAGTAACACAGACACACAAGGACACCAAGTAACAAAGACATACACTGACACCCAGTAACAAAAACATACACTGACACCCAATAACAAAGACATACACTTACACCAAGTAACAAAGACATACACTTACACCAAGTATCACAGACATACACAGACACCAACTAACAAAGACATACAGTGATACCCAGTAACACAGACAAACACTTACACCAAGTAACAAAGACTACACCGACACCAAGTAACAAATACATACACTTACACCAAATAACACAGACATACACTGACACCAAGTAACAAAGATATACACTTGCACCAACCAATTAAGACACACACTTGCACCAAGTTACACAGACATACACTGACACCAAGTAACAAAGACATGCACTTACACCAAGTAAGAAAGACACACACTTACACCAAGTAACACAGACCTGCACTGACACCAAGTAAAAGACATGCACTGATACCCAGTAAAAAAGACATGCACTGACACCCAGTAACAAAGACACACACTGACACCAAGTAACAAAGACATACACGTACACCAAGTAACAAATACATACACTGACACCAAGTAAAAAAGACATACACTTACACCAAGTAACAAAGACATACACTGACACCAAGTAACAAAGACATACACTGATACCCAGTAACACAGACAAACACTTGCACGAAGTAACAAAGACATACACTGATACCCGGTAACACAGACACACTCTTGCACCAAATATCACAGGCATACACAGACACCAACAAACAAAGACATACACTGATACCCAGTAACACAGACAAAAACTGACACCAAGTAACAAAGACTACACCGACACCAAGTAACAAATACATACCATTACACCAAATAACACAGACATACACTGACACCAAGTAACAAAAATATACACTTACACCAACTAACAAAGACACACACTTACACCAAGTTACACAGACATACACTGACACCAAGTAACAAAGACATGCACTTACACGAAGTAAGAAAGACACACACTTACACCAAGTAACATAGACGTGCACTGACACCAAGTAACAAAGACATACACTGATACCCAGCAACACTGACGCACTCTTACACCAAGTAACAAAGACAGACACTGATATCAAGTAACAAAGACATGCACTGACACCCAGTAACAAAGACACACTGGCACCAAGTAACAAAGATATATACTTACACCAAGTAACAAAGACATACACTGACACCCAGTAACAAAGACATGCACTGACACCCAGTAACAAAGACACACACTGACACCAAGTAACAAAGACATACACTGATACCCAGTAACACAGACACACACTTACACCAAGCAACAAAGACATACACTGACACCAATTAACAAAGACATACACTGATACCCAGTAACACAGACACACAGTTACATCAAGTAACAAAGACATACACTGACACCAAGTAACAAAGACATACACTTACACCAAGTAAAAAAGACATACACCTACACCAAGTAACAAAGACATACACTGTTTCCCTGTAACACAGACACACACTTACACCAAGTAACAAAGACATACACTGATACCCAGTTACACAGACGCACACCTACACCAAGTAACACAGAAACACACAGACTCCAAGTAACAAAGACATACACTGATACCCAGTAACACAAGCATACACTTACACCAAGTATCAAAGACATACACTGACACCAAGTAGCAAAGACATACACTGACTCCAAGCAACAAAGACATGCACTTACACCAAGTAACACAGACATACACTGACACCAAGCAACAAAGACTTGCACGTACACCAAGTAACACAGACATAAACAGACACAAAGTAACAAAGACATACACTTACACCAAGTAACAAAGACATACACTGACACCAAGTAACAAAGACATACACTGATACCCAGTAACACAGACACACACTTACTCCAAGTAACACAGACATACAATTACACCAAGTAACAAAGACATACACTGATGCCCAGTAGCACAGACACACACTTACATAAAGTAACAAAGACAGACAATGACAGCAAGTAACAAAGACATACACTGATACCCAGTAACACAGACACACACTTAGACCAAGTAACAGAGACATACACTGACACCAAGTAACAAAGGCATACACTTCCAAAAAGTAACAAAGACATGCACTGAGACCAAGTAACAAAGACATACACTTTCACCAAGTAACACAGACATACACTGACACCAAGAAACAAAGGCACACACTTACACCAAGTACACAGACATACACTGACACCAAGTAACAAAGACATACACTGATACCCAGTTACACAGACACACACTTACACCAAGTAACAAAGACAGACACTGGTACCCAGTAACAAAGACATACACTGATTACCAGTCACACAGACACAGACTAACACCAAGTCACAAAGACACACACTGACACCCAGTAACAAAGACAAACACTGGCACCCAGTTACAAAGAAACACACTGACACCAAGTAACAAAGACACACACTGACACCAAGTATACAAAGACATACACAGACACCAAGTAACAAAGACAAACACTGATACCCAGTAACACAGACACACACTTACACCAAGTAACAAAGACATACACTGATACCCAGCCACACAGACACACACTTACACCAAGTATCACAGACATACACATACACCAATTAACAAAGACATACACTGATACCCAGTAACACAGACACACACTTGCACCATGTAACAAAGACATACACTGACAAAAAGTAACAATGACATACACTGACACCAAGTAACAAAGACATACACTTACACCAAGTAACACAGACATCCACTGACACCAAGTAACAAAGACATACACTGATACCCAGTTACACAGACACACACTTAAACCAAGTAACAAAGACAGACACTGGTACCCCGTAACAAAGACATATACTGATTACCAGTCACACAGACACACACTAACACCAAGTCACAAAGACACACACTGACACCCAGTAACAAAGACAAACACTGACACCCAGTTACAAAGAAACACACTGACACCATGTAACAAAGACACACACTGACACCAAGTGTACAAAGACATACACAGACACCAAGTAACAAAGACATACACTGATACCCAGTAACACAGACACACACTTACACCAAGTTACAAATACATACACTAACACCAAGTAAAAAAGACATACACTTACACCAAGTAACAAAGTCATACACTGACACCAAGTAACAAAGACACACACTGATACCCAGTAACACAGACACACACTTGCACGAAGTAACAAAGACATACACTGATACCCGGTAACACAGACACACTCTTACACCAAATATCACAGACATACACAGACACCAACAAACAAAGACATACACTGATACCCAGTAACACAGACAAACACTTACACCAAGTAACAAAGACTACACCGACACCAAGTAACAAATAGATACCATTACACCAAATAACACAGACAGACACTGACACCAAGTAACAAAAATATACACTGACACCAACTAACAAAGACACACACTTACACCAAGTTACACAGACATACACTGACACCAAGTAACATAGACCTGCACTGACACCAAGTAACAAAGGCATACACTGATACCCAGCAACACTGACACACTCTTACACCAAGTAACAAAGACAGACAGTGATATCAAGTAACAAAGACATGCACTAACACCCAGTAACAAAGACGCACTGGCACCAAGTAACAAAGACATATATTTACACCAAGTAACAAAGACATACACTGACACACAGTAACAAAGACATGCACTGACACCCAGTAACAAAGACACACACTGACACCAAGTAACAAAGACATACACTGATACCCAGTAACACAGACACACACTTACACCAAGTAACAAAGGCAGACAATGACAGCAAGCAACAGAGACATACACTGATACCCAGTAACACAGACACACACTTCGACCAAGTAACAGAGACATACACTGACACCAAGTAGCAAAGGCATACACTTCCAAAAAGTAACAAAGACATGCACTGACACCAAGTAACAAAGACGTACACTTACACCAAGTAACAAAGACATGCACTGACACCAAGTAACAAAGACATACACTTAGACCAAGTAACACAGACATACACTGACACCAAGAAACAAAGACACACACTTACACCAAGTACACAGACATGCACTGACACCAAGTCACAAAGACATACACTGATGCCCAGTTACACAGACACACACTTACACCAAGTAACAAAGACAGACACTGGTACCCAGTAAGAAAGACATACACTGATTACCAGTCAAACAGACACACACTAACACCAAGTCACAAAGACACACACTGACACCCAGTAACAAAGACAAACACTGACACCCAGTTACAAAGAAACACACTGACACAAATTAACAAAGACACACACTGACACCAAGTATATAAAGACATACACAGACACCAAGTAACAAAGACATACACTGATACCCAGTAACACAGACACACACTTACACCAAGTAACAAAGACAAACACTGATACCCAGCCACACAGACACACACTTACACCAAGTATCACAGACATACACAGACACCAAAAAACAAAGACATGCACTGATACCCAGTAACACAGACACACACTTGCACCATGTAACAAAGACATACACTGACAACAAGTAACAATGACATACACTGACACCAAGTAACAAAGACATACACTTACACCAAGTAACATAGACATACACTGACACCAAGTAACAAAGACATACACTGATACCCCGTTACACAGACAAACACTTACACCAAGTAACAAAGACAGACACTGGTACCCAGTAACAAAGACATACACTGATTACAAGTCACACAGACACACAATAACACCAAGTCACAAAGACACACACTGACACCCAGTAACAAAGACAAACACTGACACCCAGTTACAAAGAAACGCACTGACACCAAGTAACAAATACACACACTGACACCAAGTATACAAAGACATACACAGACACCAAGTAACAAAGACATACAATGATACCCAGTAACACAGACACACACTTACATCAAGTAACAAAGACATACACAGACACCAAGTAACAAAGACATACACTGATACCCAGTAACACAGACACACACTTACACCAAGTAACAAAGACATACACTGATACCCAGCCACACAGACACACACTTACACCAAGTATCACAGACATACACAGACACCAATTAACAAAGACATACACTGATACCCAGTAACACAGACAAACACTTGCACCATGTAACAAAGACATACACTGACAACAAGTAACAATGACATACACTGACACCAAGTAACAAAGACATACACTTACACCAAGTAACACAGACATACACTGACACCAAGTACCAAAGACACACACTTACACAAAGTAACACAGACATACACTGACACCAAGTAACAAAGACATACACTGATACCCAGCAACACAGACACACACTTACACCAAGTAACAATGACATACTCTGACACCAAGTAACAAAGACACACACTTACACAAAGTAAAACAGACATACACTGACACCAAATAACAAAGACATACACTGATACCCAGTAACACAGACACACACTTACACCAAGTAACAAAGACATCCACTGATACCCAGTTACACAGACACACACCTACACCAAGTAACACAGACACACACAGACACCAAGTAACAAAGACATACACTGATACCCAGTAACACAAGCATACACTTACACCAAGTATCAAAGAAATACACTGACACCCAGTAACAAAGACATACACTGACACCAAGTAACAAAGACACACAATGACACCAAGAAACAAAGGCATACACTGACACCAAGTAACAATGACATACACTGATACCCAGTAACACAGACACACACTTACACCAAGTAACAAAGACATACACTGACACCATGTAACAAAGACATTCACTGATACCCAGTAGCACAGACACACACTTACACCAAGTAACAAAGACATACAGTGACACCATGTAAAAAGACATACACTGACACCAAGTAACAAAGGCATACACTGACACCCAGTAACAAAGACATGCACTGACACCCAGTAACACAGACACACAAGGACACCAAGTAACAAAGACATACACTGACACCCAGTAACAAAAACATACACTGACACCCAATAACAAAGACATACACTTACACCAAGTAACAAAGACATACACTTACACCAAGTATCACAGACATACACAGACACCAACTAACAAAGACAGACACTGATACCCAGTAACACAGACAAACACTTACACCAAGTAACAAAGACTACACCGACACCAAGTAACAAATACATACACTTACACCAAATAACATAGACATACACTGACACCAAGTAACAAAGATATACACTTGCACCAACCAATTAAGACACACACTTGAACCAAGTTACACAGACATACACTGACACCAAGTAACAAAGACATGCACTTACACCAAGTAAGAAAGACACACACTTACACCAAGTAACACAGACCTGCACTGACACCAAGTAACAAAGACATGCACTGATACCCAGTAAAAAAGACATGCACTGACACCCAGTAACAAAGACACACATTGACACCAAGTAACAAAGACATACACGTACACCAAGTAACAAAGACACACACTGACACCCAGTAACAAAGACGTGCACTGACACCCAGTAACAAAGACACACACTGACACCAAGTAACAAAGACATACACTGATACCCAGTAACACAGACACACACTTAAACCAAAAACAAATACATACACTGACACCAATTAACAAAGACATACACTGATAACCAGTAACACAGACACACACTTACACCAAGTAACAAAGACATACACTGACACCAAGTAACAAAGACATACACTTACACCAAGTAAAAAAGACATACACTGACACCAAGTAACAAAAACATACACTGACACCCAATAACAAAGACATACATTGACAACAAGTAACAAAGACATTCACTGATCCCCAGTAACACAGATACACACTTACACCATGTAACAAAGACATACACTTACACCAAGAATCACAGACATACACAGACACCAACTAACAAAGACATACACTGATACCCAGTAACACAGACAAACACTTACACCAAGTAACAAAGACTACACCGACACCAAGTAACAAATACATACACTTACACCAAATAACACAGACATACACTGACACCAAGTAACAAAGATATACACATGCACCAACCAACAAAGACACACACTTGCACCAAGTTACACAGACATACACTGACACCAAGTAACAAAGACATGCACTTACACCAAGTAAGAAAGACACACACTTACACCAAGTAATACAGACACACACTGACACCAAGTAACAAAGACATACACGTGCACCATTTAACAAAGACACACACTGACACCCAGTAACAAAGACGTGCACTGACACCCAGTAACAAAGACACACACTGACACCAAGTAACAAAGACATACACTGATACCCAGTAACACAGACATACACTTACACCAAGTAACAAATACATACACTGACACCAATTAACAAAGACATACACTGATAACCAGTAACACAGACACACACTTACACCAAGTAACAAAGACATTCACTGACACCAAGTAACAAAGACATATACTTACACCAAGCAAAAAGACATACACTGACACCAAGTAACAAAGACATACACTGATACCCAGTAACACAGACACACACTTACACCAAGTAACAAAGACATATACTGATACCCAGTTACACAGACTCACACTTACACCAAGTAACACAGACATACACAGACACCAAGTAACAAAGACATACACTGACAACAAGTACCAAAGACATACACTTACACCAAGTAAAAAAGACATACACTGACACCAAGTAACAAAGACATACACTGATACCCGGTAACACAGACACACACTTACACCAAGTAACAAAGACAGACACTGATACCCAGTAACACAGACATACACTTACACCATGTATCAAAGACATACACTGACACCAAGTAGCAAAGACATACACTGACACCAAGCAACAAAGACATACACTGACACCAAGCAACAAAGACATACACTTACACCAAGTAACACAGACATACACTGACACCAAGTAACAAAGACATACACTGACACCATGTAACAAAGACATACACTGACACCAAGTAACAAAGACATACACTGATACCCATTAACACAGACACACACTTACTCCACGTAACACATACATACACTGACACCAAGTAACAAGGACACACACTGATACCCAGTAACACAGACACACACTTACACCAAGTAACAAAGACAGACAATGACAGCAAGTAACAAAGACATACACTGATACCCAGTAACACAGACACACACTTACACCAAGTAACGGAGACATACACTGACACCAAGTAACAAAGACGTACACTTACACCAAGTAACAAAGAGATGCACTGACACCAAGTAACAAAGACATACACTTACACCAAGTAACACAGACATACACTGACACCAGGTAACAAAGACACACACTTACACCAAGTGCACAGACAGACACTGGTACCCAGTAACAAAGACATACACTGATACCCAGTAACGCAGACACACACTAACACCAAGTCACAAAGACACACACTGACACCAAGTAACAAAGACAAACACTGACACCCAGTAACAAAGAAACACACTGACACCAAGTAACAAAGACACAAACTGACACCAAGTATACAAAGACATACACAGACACCAAGTAACAAAGACATACACTGATACCCAGTAACACAGACACACACTTACACCAAGTAACAAAGACATACACTGATACCCAGCCACACAGACACACACTTACACCAAGTATCACAGACATACACTGATACCTAGCAACACAGACACACACTTACACCAAGTAACAATGACAGACACTGATTCCCAGTAACACAGACACACACTTACATCAAGTCACAAAGACATACACTGACACCCAGTAACAAAGACACACAATGACACCAAGTAACAAAGACATTCACTGATACCCAGTAACACAGACACACACTTACACCAAGTAACAAAGACATGCACTGACACCAAGTAACTACGACATACACTGACAACCAGTAACAAAGACACACAATGACACCAAATAACAAAGGCACACACTGACACCAAGTAACAATGACATACACTGATACCCAGTAACACAGACACACACTTACACCAAGTAACAAAGACATACACCGACACCAAGTAACAAAGACATTCACTGATACCCAGTAACACAGACACACACTGACACCAAGTAACAAAGACATACACTGACACCAAGTAACAAAGACATACACTGACACCCAGTGACAAAGCCATGCACTGACACCAAGTAACAAAGACACACAATGACACCAAGTAACAAAGGCACACACTGACACCAAGTAACAAAGACATGCACTGACACCAAGTAACAAAGACATTCACTGATACCCAGTAACACAGACACACACTTACACCAAGTAACAAAGACATGCACTGACACCAAGTAACAAAGACATACACTAACACCCAGTAACACAGACACACACTGACACCAAGTAACAAAGACATACACTGACACCAAGTAACAAAGACATACACTGACACCCAGTAACAAAGACACACAATGACACCAAGTAACAAAGGCACACACTGACACCAAGTAACAATGACATACACTGATACCCAGGAACACAGACACACACTTACACCAAGTAACAAAGACATACACTGACACCAAGTAACAAAGACATTCACTGATACCCAGTAACACAGACACACACTGACACCAAGTAACAAAGACATACACTGACACCAAGTAACAAAGACATACACTGACACCCAGTCACAAAGACATGCACTGACACCAAGTAACCAAGACACACAATGACACCAAGTAACAAAGGCACACACTGACACCAAGTAACAATGACAAACACAGACACACACTTACACCAAGTAACAAAGACATACACTGACACCAAGTAAAAAAGACATTCACTGATACCCAGTAACACAGACACACACTTACACCAAGTAACAAAGACATGCACTGACACCAAGTAACAAAGACATACACTAACACACAGTAACAAAGACACACAATGACACCAGGTAACAAAGGCACACACTGACACCAAGTAACAATGTCATACACTGATACCCAGTAACACAGACACACACTGACACCAAGTAACAAAGACATAAACTGACACCAAGTAACAAAGACATTCACTGATACCCAGTAACACAGAGACACACTGACACCAAGTAACAAAGACATACACTGACACCAAGTAACAAAGACATACACTGACACCCAGTAACAAAGACACACAATGACACCAAGTAACAAAGGCACACACTGACACCAAGTAACAATGACATACACTGATACCCAGCCACACAGACACACACTTACACCAAGTATCACAGACATACACTGATACCTAGCAACACAGACACACACTTACACCAAGTAACAATGACAGACACTGATTCCCAGTAACACAGACACACACTTACATCAAGTCACAAAGACATACACTGACACCCAGTAACAAAGACACACAATGACACCAAGTAACAAAGACATTCACTGATACCCAGTAACACAGACACACACTTACACCAAGTAACAAAGACATGCACTGACACCAAGTAACTACGACATACACTGACAACCAGTAACAAAGACACACAATGACACCAAATAACAAAGGCACACACTGACACCAAGTAACAATGACATACACTGATACCCAGTAACACAGACACACACTTACACCAAGTAACAAAGACATACACCGACACCAAGTAACAAAGACATTCACTGATACCCAGTAACACAGACACACACTGACACCAAGTAACAAAGACATACACTGACACCAAGTAACAAAGACATACACTGACACCCAGTGACAAAGCCATGCACTGACACCAAGTAACAAAGACACACAATGACACCAAGTAACAAAGGCACACACTGACACCAAGTAACAAAGACATGCACTGACACCAAGTAACAAAGACATTCACTGATACCCAGTAACACAGACACACACTTACACCAAGTAACAAAGACATGCACTGACACCAAGTAACAAAGACATACACTAACACCCAGTAACACAGACACACACTGACACCAAGTAACAAAGACATACACTGACACCAAGTAACAAAGACATACACTGACACCCAGTAACAAAGACACACAATGACACCAAGTAACAAAGGCACACACTGACACCAAGTAACAATGACATACACTGATACCCAGGAACACAGACACACACTTACACCAAGTAACAAAGACATACACTGACACCAAGTAACAAAGACATTCACTGATACCCAGTAACACAGACACACACTGACACCAAGTAACAAAGACATACACTGACACCAAGTAACAAAGACATACACTGACACCCAGTCACAAAGACATGCACTGACACCAAGTAACCAAGACACACAATGACACCAAGTAACAAAGGCACACACTGACACCAAGTAACAATGACAAACACAGACACACACTTACACCAAGTAACAAAGACATACACTGACACCAAGTAAAAAAGACATTCACTGATACCCAGTAACACAGACACACACTTACACCAAGTAACAAAGACATGCACTGACACCAAGTAACAAAGACATACACTAACACACAGTAACAAAGACACACAATGACACCAGGTAACAAAGGCACACACTGACACCAAGTAACAATGTCATACACTGATACCCAGTAACACAGACACACACTGACACCAAGTAACAAAGACATAAACTGACACCAAGTAACAAAGACATTCACTGATACCCAGTAACACAGAGACACACTGACACCAAGTAACAAAGACATACACTGACACCAAGTAACAAAGACATACACTGACACCCAGTAACAAAGACACACAATGACACCAAGTAACAAAGGCACACACTGACACCAAGTAACAATGACATACACTGATACCCAGGAACACAGACACACACTTACACCAAGTAATAAAGACATACACTGACACCAAGTAACAAAGACATTCACTGATACCCAGTAACACAGACACACACTGACACCAAGTAACAAAGACATACACTGACACCAAGTAACAAAGACATACACTGACACCCAGTAACAAAGACATGCACTGACACCAAGTAACAAAGACACACAATGACACCAAGTAACAAAGGCACACACTGACACCAAGTAACAATGACAAACACTGATACCCAGTAACACAGACACACACTTACACCACGTAACAAAGACATACACTGAAACCATGTAACAAAGACATTCACTGATACCCAGTAACACAGACACACACTTACACCAAGTAACAAAGACATGCACTGACACCAAGTAACAAAGACATACACTAACACCCAGTAACAAAGACACACAATGACACCAAGTAACAAAGGCACACACTGACACCAAGTAACAATGTCATACACTGATACCCAGTAACACAGACACACACTGACACCAAGTAACAAAGACATACACTGACACCAAGTAACAAAGGCATACACTGACACCCAGTAACAAAGACACACAAAGACACCAAGTAACAAAGGCACACACTGACACCAAGTAACAATGACATACACTGATACCCAGGAACACAGACACACACTTACACCAAGTAACAAAGACATACACTGACACCAAGTAACAAAGACATTCACTGATACCCAGTAACACAGACACACACTGACACCAAGTAACAAAGACATACACTGACACCAAGTAACAAAGACATACACTGACACCCAGTAACAAAGACATGCACTGACACCAAGTAACAAAGACACACAATGACACCAAGTAACAAAGGCACACACTGACACCAAGTAACAATGACAAACACTGATACCCAGTAACACAGACACACACTTACACCAAGTAACAAAGACATACACTGACACCAAGTAACAAAGACATTCACTGATACCCAGTAACACAGACACACACTGACACCAAGTGACAAAGACATACACTGTCACCAAGTAACAAAGACATTCACTGATACCCAGTAACACAGACACACACTGACACCAAGTAACAAAGGCACACACTGGCACCAAGTAACAATGTCATACACTGATACCCAGTAACACAGACACACACTGACACCAAGTAACAAAGACATACACTGACACCAATTAACAAAGACATTCACTGATACCCAGTAACACAGACACACACTGACACCAAGTAACAAAGACATACACTGACACCAAGTAACAAAGACATACACTGACACCCAGTAACAAAGACACACAATGACACCAAGTAACAAAGGCACACACTGACACCAAGTAACAATGACATACACTGATACCCAGTAACACAGACACACACTTACACCAAGTAACAAAGACATACACTGACACCCAGTAACACAGACACACACGGACACCAAGTAACAAAGACATACACTGACACCCAGTAACAAAAACATACACTGACACCCAAAAACAAAGACATACACTGACACCAAGTAACAAAGACATTCACTGATCCCCAGTAACACAGACACACACTTACACCAAGTAACAAAGACATACACTGACACCCAGTAACAAAGACACACACTGACACCAAGTGACAAGGACACACACTGACACCAAGTAACAAAGACACACACAGACACCAAGTAACGAAGACATACACTGATACCCAGTAACACAGACACACACTTACACCAAGTGACAAAGACATACACTGACACAAAGTAACAAAGACATACACTTACACCAAGTAACACCTACATAAACTGACACCAAGTAACAAAGACATGCACTTACACAAACTAACAAAGACACACACTTCCACCAAGTAACAAAGACATACACTTACACCAAGTAACAAAGACACACACTTACACCAAGTAACAAAGACGTACACTGACACCAAGTAACAAATACATACACTGACACCAAGTAACAAAGACACAAACTTAAAACAAATAACACCGACATACACTGACACCAAGTATCAAAGACATACACTTACACCAAATAACACAGACATACACTGACACCGAGTAACAAAGATATACACTTGCACCAACTAACAAAGACACACACTTACACCAAGTTACACAGACATACACTGACACCAAGTAACAAAGACATGCACTTACACCAAGTAAGAAAGACACACACTTACACCAAGTAACACAGACCTGCTCTGACACCAAGTAACAAAGACATACACTGATACCCAGCAACAAAGACACACTCTTACACCAAGTAACAAAGAAAGACACTGATACCCAGTAAAAAAGACCTGCACTGACACCCAGTAACAAAGCCACACACTGACACCAAGTAACAAAGACATACACGTACACCAAGTAACAAAGACACACACTGACACCCAGTAACAAAGACGTGCACTGACACCCAGTAACAAAGACACACACCGACACCAAGTAACAAAGACATACACTGACACCAATTAACAAAGACATACACTGATAACCAGTAACACAGACACACACTTACACCAAGTAACAAAGACATACACTGACACCAAGTAACAAAGACATACACTTTCACCAAGTAAAAAAGACATACACTGACACCAAGTAACAAAGACATACACTGATACCCAGTAACACAGACACACACTTACACCAACTAACACAGACACACACAGACACCAAGTAACAAAGACATACACTGATACCCAGTAACACAGACACGCACTTACACCAAGTAACAAAGACATACACTGACAACAAGTAACAAAGACATACACTTACACCAAGTAAAAAAGACATACACTGACACCAAGTAACAAAGACATACACTGATACCCAGTAACACAGACACACACTTACACCAAGTAACAAAGACAGACACTGATACCCAGTAACACAGACATACACTTACACCATGTATCAAAGACATACACTGACACCAAGTAGCAAAGACATACACTGACACCAAGCAACAAAGACATACACTGACACCAAGCAACAAAGACATACACTTACACCAAGTAACACAGACATACACTGACACCAAGTAACAAAGACATAAACTTACACCAAGTAACAAAGACATACACTGACACCAAGTAACAAAGACATACACTGATACCCAGTAACACAGACACACACTTACTCCAAGTAACACAGACATACACTGACACCAAGTAACAAAGACATACACTGATACCCAGTAACACAGACACACACTTACACCAAGTAACAAGGACAGACAATGACAGCAAGTAACAAAGACATACACTGATACCCAGTAACACAGACACACACTTACACCAAGTAACGGAGACATACACTGACACCAAGTAACAAGGACGTACACTTACACCAAGTAACAAAGACATACACTTACACCAAGTAACACAGACATACACTGACACCAAGTAACAAAGACACACACTTACACCAAGTACACAGACACACACTGACACCAAGTAACAAAGACATACACTGATACCCAGTAACACAGACACACACTTACACCAAGTAACAAAGACAGACACTGGTACCCAGTAACAAAGACATACACTGATACCCAGTAACACAGACACACACTAACACCAAGTCACAAACACACACACTGACACCAAGTAACAAAGACAAAAACTGACACCCAGTAACAAAGAAACACACTGACACCAAGTAACAAGAAACACACTGACACCAAGTATACAAAGACATACACAGACACCAAGTAACAAAGACATACACTGATACCCAGTAACACAGACGCACACTTACACCAACTAACAAAGCCACACACTGATACCCAGCCACACAGACACACACTTACACCAAGTATCACAGACATACACAGACACCAATTAACAAAGACATACACTGATACCCAGTAACACAGACACACACTTGCACCATGTAATAAAGACATACACTGACAAAAAGTAACAAAGACATACACTGACACCAAGTAACAAAGACATACACTTACACCAAGTAACAAAGACACACACTTACACCAAGTAACACAGACATACACTGACACCAAGTAACAAAGACATACACTGATACCTAGCAACACAGACACACACTTACACCAAGTAACAATGACAGACACTGATACCCAGTAACACAGACACACACTTACACCAAGTCACAAAGACATACACTGACACCCAGTAACAAAGACACACAATGACACCAAGTAACAAAGGCACACACTGACACCAATTAACAATGACATACACTGATACCCAGGAACACAGACACACACTTACACCAAGTAACAAAGACATACACTGACACCAAGTAACAAAGACATTCACTGATACCCAGTAACACAGACACACACTGACACCAAGTAACAAAGACATACACTGACACCAAGTAACAAAGACATACACTGACACCCAGTAACAAAGACATGCACTGACACCAAGTAACAAAGACACACAATGACACCAAGTAACAAAGGCACACACTGACACCAAGTAACAATGACAAACACTGATATCCAGTAACACAGACACACACTTACACCACGTAACAAAGACATACACTGACACCAAGTAACTAAGACATTCACTGATACCCAGTAACACAGACACACACTTACACCAAGTAACAAAGACATGCACTGACACCAAGTAACAAAGACATACACTAACACCCAGTAACAAAGACACACAATGACACCAAGTAACAAAGGCACACACTGACACCAAGTAACAATGTCATACACTGATACCCAGTAACACAGACACACACTGACACCAAGTAACAAAGACATACACTGACACCAAGTAACAAAGACATTCACTGATACCCAGTAACACAGACACACACTGACACCAAGTAACAAAGACATACACTGACACCAAGTCACAAAGACATACACTGACACCCAGTAACAAAGACACACAAAGACACCAAGTAACAAAGGCACACACTGACACCAAGTAACAATGACATACACTGATACCCAGGAACACAGACACACACTTACACCAAGTAACAAAGACATACACTGACACCAAGTAACAAAGACATACACTGACACCAAGTAACAAAGACATTCACTGATACCCAGTAACACAGACACACACTGACACCAAGTAACAAAGACATACACTGACACCAAGTAACAAAGACATACACTGACACCCATTAACAAAGACATGCACTGACACCAAGTAACAAAGACACACAATGACACCAAGTAACAATGACAAACACTGATACCCAGTAACACAGACACACACTTACACCAAGTAACAAAGACATACACTGACACCAAGTAACAAAGACATTCACTGATACCCAGTAACACAGACACACACTGACACCAAGTGACAAAGACATACACTGACACCAAGTAACAAAGACATTCACTGATACCCAGTAACACAGACACACACTGACACCAAGTAACAAAGGCACACACTGACAGCAAGTAACAATGTCATACACTGATACCCAGTAACACAGACACACACTGACACCAAGTAACAAAGACATACACTGACACCAATTAACAAAGACATTCACTGATACCCAGTAACACAGACACACACTGACACCAAGTAACAAAGACATACACTGACACCAAGTAACAAAGACATACACTGGCACCCAGTAACACAGACACACAATGACACCAAGTAACAAAGGCACACACTGACACCAAGTAACAATGACATACACTGATACCCAGTAACACAGAGACACACTTACACAAAGTAACAAAGACATACACTGACACCAAGTAACAAAGACATTCACTGATACCCAGTAACACAGACACACACTTACACCAAGTAACTAAGACATACACTGACACCAAGTAACAAAGGCATACACTGACACCCAGTAACAAAGACATACACTGACACCCAGTAACACAGACACACACGGACACCAAGTAACAAAGACATACACTGACACCCAGTAACAAAAACATACACTGACACCCAAAAACAAAGACATACACTGACACCAAGTAACAAAAACATTCACTGATCCCCAGTAACACAGACACAAACTTACAACAAGTAACAAAGACATACACTGACACCCAGTAACAAAGACACACACTGACACCAAGTAAGAAGGATACACACTGACACCAAGTAACAAAGACACACACAGACACCAAGTAACGAAGACATACACTGATACCCAGTAACACAGACACACACTTACGCCAAGTGACAAAGACATACACTGACACAAAGTAACAAAGACATACACTTACACCAAGTAACACCTACATAAACTGACACCAAGTAACAAAGACATGCACTTACACAAACTAACAAAGACACACACTTCCACCAAGTAACACAGACATACACTTACACCAAGTAACAAAGACATACACTTACACCAAGTAACAAAGACACACACTTACACCAAGTAACAAAGACGTACACTGACACCAAGTAACAAATACATACACTGACACCAAGTAACAAAGACACAAACTTACAACAAGTAACACCGACATACACTGACACCAAGTGTCAAAGACATACACTGACACCAAGTAACAAAGACATACACTTACACCAAGTAACAAAGACATACACTGATACCCAGTAACACAGACACACACTTACACCAAGTAACAAAGACAGACACTGATACCCAGTAACACAGACACACACTTACACCAAGTAACAAAGACAGACACTGATACCCAGTAACAGAGACACACACTTACACCAAGTCACAAAGATATACACTGGCACCCAGTAACAAAGACATACACTGACACCCAGTAACAAAGACACACACTGACACCAAGTAACAAAGACATACACTTACAACAAGGAACAAAGACATGCACTGACACCAAGTAACAATGACACACACTGATACCCAGTAACACAGACACACACTTACACGAAGTAGCAAAGACATACACTGATGCCCAGTAACACAGACAAACACTTACACCAAGTATCACAGACTACACCGACACCAAGTAACAAATACATACACTTACACCAAGTTACACAGACATACACTGACACCAAGTAACAAAGACATGCACTTACACCAAGTAAGAAAGACACACACTGAAACCAAGTAACACAGACCTGCTCTGACACCAAGTAACAAAGACATACACTGATACCCAGCAACAAAGACACACTATTACACCAAGTAACAAAGACAGACACTGATACCCAGTAAAAAAGACATGCACTGACACCCAGTAACAAAGACACACACTGACACCAAGTAACAAAGACATAGACGTACACCAAGTAACAAAGACACACACTGACACCCAGTATCAAAGACGTGCACTGACACCCAGTAACAAAGACACACACTGAAACCAAGTAACAAAGACATACACTGATACCCAGGAACACAGACACACACTTACACCAAGTAACAAATACATACACTGACACCAATTAACAAAGACATACACTGATAACCAGTAACACAGACACACACTTACACCAAGTAACAAAGACATACACTGACACCAAGTAACAAAGACATACACTTACAGCAAGTAAAAAAGACATACACTGACACCAAGTAACAAAGACATACACTGATACCCAGTAACACAGACACACACTTACACCAAGTAACACAGACACACACAGACACCAAGTAACAAAGACATACACTGATTCCCAGTAACACAGACACACACTTACACCAAGTAACAAAGACATACACTGACAACAAGTAACAAAGACATACACTTACACCAAGTAACAAAGACATACACTGATACCCAGTAACACAGACACACACTTACACCAAGTAACAAAGACAGACACTGATACCCAGTAACACAGACATACACTTACACCATGTATCAAAGACATACACTGACACCAAGTAGCAAAGACATACACTGACACCAAGCAACAAAGACATACACTGACACCATGCAACAAAGACATACACTTACACCAAGTAACACAGACATACACTGACACCAAGTAACAAAGACATACACTTACACCAAGTAACAAAGACATACACTGACACCAAGTAACAAAGACATACACTGATACCCAGTAACACAGACACACACTTGCTCCAAGTAACACAGACATACACTGACACCAAGTAACAAAGAAAGTCACTGATACCCAGTAACACAGACACACACTTACACCAAGTAACAAAGACAGACAATGACAGCAAGTAACAAAGACATACACTGATACCCAGTAACACAGACACACACTTACACCAAGTAACGGAGACATACACTGACACCAAGTAACAAAGACGTACACTTACACCAAGTAACAAAGACATGCACTGACACCAAGTAACAAAGACATACACTTACACCAAGTAACACAGACATACACTGACACCAAGTAACAAAGACACACACTTACACCAAGTACACAGACACACACTGACACCAAGTAACAAAGACATACACTGATACCCAGTAACACAGACACACACTTACACCAAGTAACAAAGACAGACACTGGTACCCAGTAACAAAGACATACACTGATACCCAGTAACACAGACACACACTAACACCAAGTCACAAAGACACACACTGACACCAAGTAACAAAGACAAACACTGACACCCAGTAACAAAGAAACACACTGACATCAAGTAACAAAGACACACACTGACACCAAGTATACAAAGACATACACAGACACCAAGTAACAAAGACATACACTGATACCCAGTAACACAGACGCACACTTACACCAAGTAACAAAGACATACACTGATACCCAGCCACACAGACACACACTTACACCAAGTATCACAGACATACACAGACACCAATTAACAAAGACATTCACTGATACCCATTAACACAGGCACACACTTGCACCATGTAATAAAGACATACATTGACAAAAAGTAACAAAGACATACACTGACACCAAGTAACAAAGTCATACACTTGCACCAAGTAACAAAGACACACACTTACACCAAGTAACACAGACATACACTGACTCCAAGTAACAAAGACATACACTGATACCTAGCAACACAGACACACACTTACACCAAGTAACAATGACAGACACTGATACCCAGTAACACAGACACCCACTTACACCAAGTCACAAAGACATACACTGACACCCAGTAACAAAGACATACACTGACACCCAGTAACAAAGACACACAATGACACCAAGTAACAAAGACATTCACTGATACCCAGTAACACAGACACACACTTACACCAAGTAACAAAGACATGCACTGACACCAAGTAACAAAGACATACACTGACAAACAGTAACAAAGACACACAATGACACCAAGTAACAAAGGCACACACTGACACCAAGTAACAATGACATACACTGATACCCAGTAACACAGACACACACTTACACCAAGTAACAAAGACATACACTGACACCAAGTAACAAAGACATTCACTGATACCCAGTAACTCAGACACACACTGACACCAAGTAACAAAGACATACACTGACACCAAGTAACAAAGACATACACTGACACCCAGTAACAAAGACATGCACTGACACAAAGTAACAAAGACATGCACTGACACCCAGTAACAAAGACAAACACTGATACCCAGTAACACAGACACACACTTACACCAAGTAACAAAGACATACACTGACACCAAGTAACAAAGACATTCACTGATACCCAGTAACACAGACACACACTTACACCAAGTAACAAAGACATGCACTGACACCAAGTAACAAAGACATACATTGACACCAAGTAACAAAGACATACACAGACACCAAGTAACGAAGACATACACTGATACCCAGTAACACAGACACACACTGACACCAAGTAACAAAGACATACACTGACACAAAGTAACAAAGACATACACTTACACCAAGTAACACCTGCATAAACTGACACCAAGTAACAAAGACATACACTTACACAAACTAACAAAGACACACACTTCCACCAAGTAACACAGACATACACTTACACCAAGTAACAAAGACATACACTTACACCAAGTAACAAAGACACACACTTACACCAAGTAACAAAGACGTACACTGACACCAAGTAACAAATACATACACTGACAACAAGTAACAAAGACACAAACTTACAACAAGTAACACCGACATACACTGACACCAAGTATCAAAGACAGACACTGATACCCAGTAACACAGAGATACACTTACACCATGTATCAAAGACATACACTGACACCAAGCAACAAAGACATACACTGACACCATGCAACAAAGACATACACTTACACCAAGTAACACAGACATACACTGACACCAAGTAACAAAGACATACACTTACACCAAGTAACAAAGACATACACTGACACCAAGTAACAAAGACATACACTGATACCCAGTAACACAGACACACACTTGCTCCAAGTAACACAGACATACACTGACACCAAGTAACAAAGAAAGACACTGATACCCAGTAACACAGACACACACTTACTCCAAGTAACAAAGACAGACAATGACAGCAAGTAACAAAGACATACACTGATACCCAGTAACACAGACACACACTTACACCAAGTAACGGAGACATACACTGACACCAAGTAACAAAGACGTACACTTACACCAAGTAACAAAGACATGCACTGACACCAAGTAACAAAGACATACACTTACACCAAGTAACACAGACATACACTGACACCAAGTAACAAAGACACACACTTACACCAAGTACACAGACACACACTGACACCAAGTAACAAAGACATACACTGACACCCATTAACACAGGCACACACTTGCACCATGTAATAAAGACATTCTTCTTTTTCTTTCTTTCTTTTGGGCCTCCTTATCTCGAGAGACAATGGATACGCGCCTGGAGGTGGTCAGTGGTTTGTGAAGCAGCGCCTGGAGTGGCTATAAAGGCCAATTCTGGAGTGACAGGCTCTTCCACAGGTGCTGCAGAGAAATTTGTTTGTTGGGGCTGTTGCACAGTTGCACAGACATACATTGACAAAAAGTAACAAAGACATACACTGACACCAAGTAACAAAGTCATACACTTGCACCAAGTAACAAAGACACACACTTACACCAAGTAACACAGACATACACTGACACCAAGTAACAAAGACATACACTGATACCTAGCAACACAGACACACACTTACACCAAGTAACAATGACAGACACTGATACCCAGTAACACAGACAAACACTTACACCAAGTCACAAAGACATACACTGACACCCAGTAACAAAGACACACAATGACACCAAGTAACAAAGACATTCACTGATACCCAGTAACACAGACACACACTTACACCAAGTCACAAAGACATACACTGACACCCAGTAACAAAGACATACACTGACACCCAGTAACAAAGACACACAATGACACCAAGTAACAAAGACATTCACTGATACCCAGTAACACAGACACACACTTACACCAAGTAACAAAGACATGCACTGACACCAAGTAACAAAGACATACACTGACAACCAGTAACAAAGACACACAATGACACCAAGTAACAAAGGCACACACTGACACCAAGTAACAATGACATACACTGATACCCAGTAACACAGACACACACTTACACCAAGTAACAAAGACATACACTGACACCAAGTAACAAAGACATTCACTGATACCCAGTAACTCAGACACACACTGACACCAAGTAACAAAGACATACACTGACACCAAGTAACAAAGACATACACTGACACCCAGTAACAAAGACATGCACTGACACAAAGTAACAAAGACATGCACTGACACCCAGTAACAAAGACAAACACTGATACCCAGTAACACAGACACACACTTACACCAAGTAACAAAGACATACACTGACACCAAGTAACAAAGACATTCACTGATACCCAGTAACACAGACACACACTTACACCAAGTAACAAAGACATGCACTGACACCAAGTAACGAAGGCATACATTGACACCAAGTAACAAAGACATACACAGACACCAAGTAACGAAGACATGCACTGATACCCAATAACACAGACACACACTTACAACAAGAAACAAAGACATACACTGACACCAAGTAACACCTGCATAAACTGACACCAAGTAACAAAGACATACACTTACACAAACTAACAAAGCCACACACTTCCACCAAGTAACACAGACATACACTTACACCAAGTAACAAAGACATACACTGATACCCAGTAACACAGACACACACTTACACCAAGTAACAAAGACAGACACTGATACCCAGTAACAGAGACACGCACTTACACCAAGACACAAAGACATACACTGGCACCCAGTAACAAAGACATACACTGACACCCAGTAACAAAGACACTCACTGACACCAAGTAACAAAGACATACACTTACAACAAGGAACAAAGACATACACTGACACCAAGTAACAAAGACACACACTGATACCCAGTAACACAGACACACACTTACACGAAGTAGCAAAGACATACACTGATACCCGGTAACACAGTCACACACTTACACCAAGTATCACAGACATACACAGACACCAACTAACAAAGACAGACACTGATACCCAGTAACACAGCCAAACACTTACACCAAGTAACAAAGACTACACCGACACCAAGTAACAAATACATACACTTACACCAAATAACACAGACATACACTGACACCGAGTAACAAAGATATACACTTGCACCAACTAACAAAGACACACACTTACACCAAGTTACACAGACATACACTGACACCAAGTTACAAAGACATGCACTTACACCAAGTAAAAAAGACACACACTTACACCAAGTAACACAGACCTGCTCTGACACCAAGTAACAAAGACATACACTGATACCCAGCAACAAAGACACACTCTTACACCAAGTAACAAAGACAGACACTGATACCCAGTAAAAAAGACATGCACTGACACCCAGTAACAAAGACACACACTGACACCAAGTAACAAAGACATACACTGATACCCAGCCACACAGACACACACTTACACCAAGTATCACAGACATACACAGACACCAATTAACAAAGACATACACTGATACCCATTAACACAGGCACACACTTGCACCATGTAATAAAGACATACATTGACAAAAAGTAACAAAGACATACACTGACACCAAGTAACCAAGTCATACACTTACACCAAGTAACAAAGACACACACTTACACCAAGTAACACAGACATACACTGACACCAAGTAACAAAGACATACACTGATACCTAGCAACACAGACACACACTTACACCAAGTAACAATGACAGACACTGATACCCAGTAACACAGACACCCACTTACACCAAGTCACAAAGACATACACTGACACCCAGTAACAAAGACATACACTGACACCCAGTAACAAAGACACACAATGACACCAAGTAACAAAGACATTCACTGATACCCAGTAACACAGACACACACTTACACCAAGTAACAAAGACATGCACTGACACCAAGTAACAAAGACATACACTGACAACCAGTAACAAAGACACACAATGACACCAAGTAACAAAGGCACACACTGACACCAAGTAACAATGACATACACTGATACCCAGTAACACAGACACACACTTACACCAAGTAACAAAGACATACACTGACACCAAGTAACAAAGACATTCACTGATACCCAGTAACTCAGACACACACTGACACCAAGTAACAAAGACATACACTGACACCAAGTAACAAAGACATACACTGACACCCAGTAACAAAGACATGCACTGACACAAAGTAACAAAGACATGCACTGACACCCAGTAACAAAGACAAACACTGATACCCAGTAACACAGACACACACTTACACCAAGTAACAAAGACATACACTGACACCAAGTAACAAAGACATTCACTGATACCCAGTAACACAGACACACACTTACACCAAGTAACAAAGACATGCACTGACACCAAGTAACAAAGACATACATTGACACCAAGTAACAAAGACATACACAGACACCAAGTAACGAAGACATACACTGATACCCAGTAACACAGACACACACTGACACCAAGTAACAAAGACATACACTGACACAAAGTAACAAAGACATACACTTACACCAAGTAACACCTGCATAAACTGACACCAAGTAACAAAGACATACACTTACACAAACTAACAAAGACACACACTTCCACCAAGTAACACAGACATACACTTACACCAAGTAACAAAGACATACACTTACACCAAGTAACAAAGACACACACTTACACCAAGTAACAAAGACGTACACTGACACCAAGTAACAAATACATACACTGACAACAAGTAACAAAGACACAAACTTACAACAAGTAACACCGACATACACTGACACCAAGTATCAAAGACAGACACTGATCCCCAGTAACACAGAGATACACTTACACCATGTATCAAAGACATACACTGACACCAAGTAGCAAAGACATACACTGACACCAAGCAACAAAGACATACACTGACACCATGCAACAAAGACATACACTTACACCAAGTAACACAGACATACACTGACACCAAGTAACAAAGACATACACTTACACCAAGTAACAAAGACATACACTGACACCAAGTAACAAAGTCATACACTTGCACCAAGTAACAAAGACACACACTTACACCAAGTAACACAGACATACACTGACACCAAGTAACAAAGACATACACTGATACCTAGCAACACAGACACACACTTACACCAAGTAACAATGACAGACACTGATACCCAGTAACACAGACAAACACTTACACCAAGTCACAAAGACATACACTGACACCCAGTAACAAAGACACACAATGACACCAAGTAACAAAGACATTCACTGATACCCAGTAACACAGACACACACTTACACCAAGTCACAAAGACATACACTGACACCCAGTAACAAAGACATACACTGACACCCAGTAACAAAGACACACAATGACACCAAGTAACAAAGACATTCACTGATACCCAGTAACACAGACACACACTTACACCAAGTAACAAAGACATGCACTGACACCAAGTAACAAAGACATACACTGACAACCAGTAACAAAGACACACAATGACACCAAGTAACAAAGGCACACACTGACACCAAGTAACAATGACATACACTGATACCCAGTAACACAGACACACACTTACACCAAGTAACAAAGACATACACTGACACCAAGTAACAAAGACATTCACTGATACCCAGTAACTCAGACACACACTGACACCAAGTAACAAAGACATACACTGACACCAAGTAACAAAGACATACACTGACACCCAGTAACAAAGACATGCACTGACACAAAGTAACAAAGACATGCACTGACACCCAGTAACAAAGACAAACACTGATACCCAGTAACACAGACACACACTTACACCAAGTAACAAAGACATACACTGACACCAAGTAACAAATACATTCACTGATACCCAGTAACACAGACACACACTTACACCAAGTAACAAAGACATGCACTGACACCAAGTAACGAAGGCATACATTGACACCAAGTAACAAAGACATACACAGACACCAAGTAACGAAGACATGCACTGATACCCAATAACACAGACACACACTTACACCAAGAAACAAAGACATACACTGACACCAAGTAACACCTGCATAAACTGACACCAAGTAACAAAGACATACACTTACACAAACTAACAAAGCCACACACTTCCACCAAGTAACACAGACATACACTTACACCAAGTAACAAAGACATACACTGATACCCAGTAACACAGACACACACTTACACCAAGTAACAAAGACAGACACTGATACCCAGTAACAGAGACACGCACTTACACCAAGACACAAAGACATACACTGGCACCCAGTAACAAAGACATACACTGACACCCAGTAACAAAGACACTCACTGACACCAAGTAACAAAGACATACACTTACAACAAGGAACAAAGACATACACTGACACCAAGTAACAAAGACACACACTGATACCCAGTAACACAGACACACACTTACACGAAGTAGCAAAGACATACACTGATACCCGGTAACACAGTCACACACTTACACCAAGTATCACAGACATACACAGACACCAACTAACAAAGACAGACACTGATACCCAGTAACACAGCCAAACACTTACACCAAGTAACAAAGACTACACCGACACCAAGTAACAAATACATACACTTACACCAAATAACACAGACATACACTGACACCGAGTAACAAAGATATACACTTGCACCAACTAACAAAGACACACACTTACACCAAGTTACACAGACATACACTGACACCAAGTTACAAAGACATGCACTTACACCAAGTAAAAAAGACACACACTTACACCAAGTAACACAGACCTGCTCTGACACCAAGTAACAAAGACATACACTGATACCCAGCAACAAAGACACACTCTTACACCAAGTAACAAAGACAGACACTGATACCCAGTAAAAAAGACATGCACTGACACCCAGTAACAAAGACACACACTGACACCAAGTAACAAAGACATACACTGATACCCAGCCACACAGACACACACTTACACCAAGTATCACAGACATACACAGACACCAATTAACAAAGACATACACTGATACCCATTAACACAGGCACACACTTGCACCATGTAATAAAGACATACATTGACAAAAAGTAACAAAGACATACACTGACACCAAGTAACCAAGTCATACACTTACACCAAGTAACAAAGACACACACTTACACCAAGTAACACAGACATACACTGACACCAAGTAACAAAGACATACACTGATACCTAGCAACACAGACACACACTTACACCAAGTAACAATGACAGACACTGATACCCAGTAACACAGACACCCACTTACACCAAGTCACAAAGACATACACTGACACCCAGTAACAAAGACATACACTGACACCCAGTAACAAAGACACACAATGACACCAAGTAACAAAGACATTCACTGATACCCAGTAACACAGACACACACTTACACCAAGTAACAAAGACATGCACTGACACCAAGTAACAAAGACATACACTGACAACCAGTAACAAAGACACACAATGACACCAAGTAACAAAGGCACACACTGACACCAAGTAACAATGACATACACTGATACCCAGTAACACAGACACACACTTACACCAAGTAACAAAGACATACACTGACACCAAGTAACAAAGACATTCACTGATACCCAGTAACTCAGACACACACTGACACCAAGTAACAAAGACATACACTGACACCAAGTAACAAAGACATACACTGACACCCAGTAACAAAGACATGCACTGACACAAAGTAACAAAGACATGCACTGACACCCAGTAACAAAGACAAACACTGATACCCAGTAACACAGACACACACTTACACCAAGTAACAAAGACATACACTGACACCAAGTAACAAAGACATTCACTGATACCCAGTAACACAGACACACACTTACACCAAGTAACAAAGACATGCACTGACACCAAGTAACAAAGACATACATTGACACCAAGTAACAAAGACATACACAGACACCAAGTAACGAAGACATACACTGATACCCAGTAACACAGACACACACTGACACCAAGTAACAAAGACATACACTGACACAAAGTAACAAAGACATACACTTACACCAAGTAACACCTGCATAAACTGACACCAAGTAACAAAGACATACACTTACACAAACTAACAAAGACACACACTTCCACCAAGTAACACAGACATACACTTACACCAAGTAACAAAGACATACACTTACACCAAGTAACAAAGACACACACTTACACCAAGTAACAAAGACGTACACTGACACCAAGTAACAAATACATACACTGACAACAAGTAACAAAGACACAAACTTACAACAAGTAACACAGACATACACTGACACCAAGTAACAAAGAAAGACACTGATACCCAGTAACACAGACACACACTTACACCAAGTAACAAAGACAGACAATGACAGCAAGTAACAAAGACATACACTGATACCCAGTAACACAGACACACACTTACACCATGTAACGGAGACATACACTGACACCAAGTAACAAAGACGTACACTTACACCAAGTAACAAAGACATGCACTGACACCAAGTAACAAAGACATACACTTACACCAAGTAACACAGACATACACTGACACCAAGTAACAAAGACACACACTTACACCAAGTACACAGACACACACTGACACCAAGTAACAAAGACATACACTGACACCCATTAACACAGGCACACCCTTGCACCATGTAATAAAGACATTCTTCTTTTTCTTTCTTCCTTTTGTGCCTCCTTATCTCGAGAGACAATGGATACGCGCCTGGAGGTGGTCAGTGGTTTGTGAAGCAGCGCCTGGAGTGGCGATAAAGGCCAATTCTGGAGTGACAGGCTCTTCCACAGGTGCTGCAGAGAAATTTGTTTGTTGGGGCTGTTGCACAGTTGCACAGACATACATTGACAAAAAGTAACAAAGACATACACTGACACCAAGTAACAAAGTCATACACTTACACCAAGTAACAAAGACACACACTTACACCAAGTAACACAGACATACACTGACACCAAGTAACAAAGACATACACTGATACCTAGCAACACAGACACACACTTACACCAAGTAACAATGACAGACACTGATACCCAGTAACACAGACAAACACTTACACCAAGTCACAAAGACATACACTGACACCCAGTAACAAAGACACACAATGACACCAAGTAACAAAGACATTCACTGATACCCAGTAACACAGACACACACTTACACCAAGTCACAAAGACATACACTGACACCCAGTAACAAAGACATACACTGACACCCAGTAACAAAGACACACAATGACACCAAGTAACAAAGACATTCACTGATACCCAGTAACACAGACACACACTTACACCAAGTAACAAAGACATGCACTGACACCAAGTAACAAAGACATACACTGACAACCAGTAACAAAGACACACAATGACACCAAGTAACAAAGACATACACTGACACCAAGTAACAATGACATACACTGATACCCAGTAACACAGACACACACTTACACCAAGTAACAAAGACATACACTGACACCAAGTAACAAAGACATTCACTGATACCCAGTAACTCAGACACACACTGACACCAATTAACAAAGACATACACTGACACCAAGTAACAAAGACATACACTGACACCCAGTAACAACGACATGCACTGACACAAAGTAACAAAGACATGCACTGACACCCAGTAACAAAGACAAACACTGATACCCAGTAACACAGACACACACTTACACCAAGTAACAAAGACATACACTGACACCAAGTAACAAAGACATTCACTGATACCCAGTAACACAGACACACACTTACACCAAGTAACAAAGACATGCACTGACACCAAGTAACGAAGGCATACATTGACACCAAGTAACAAAGACATACACAGACACCAAGTAACGAAGACATACACTGATGCCCAATAACACAGACACACACTTCCACCAAGAAACAAAGACATACACTGACACAAAGTAACAAAGACATACACTTACACCAAGTAACACCTGCATAAACTGACACCAAGTAACAAAGACATACACTTACACAAACTAACAAAGACACACACTTCCACCAAGTAACACAGACATACACTTACACCAAGTAACAAAGACATACCCTGATACCCAGTAACACAGACACACACTTACACCAAGTAACAAAGACAGACACTGATACCCAGTAACAGAGACACGCACTTACACCAAGACACAAAGACATACACTGGCACCCAGTAACAAAGACATACACTGAAACCCAGTAACAAAGACACTCACTGACACCAAGTAACAAAGACATACACTTACAACAAGGAACAAAGACATACACTGACACCAAGTAACAAAGACACACACTGATACCCAGTAACACAGACACACACTTACACGAAG